>NC_141006.1:58677240-59071760 GCF_052327205.1 Somniosus microcephalus | reverse complement strand
CTCTCTCTCTTTCCCCCCTCTCTCTCTCTCCTCCCCTTTCTCTTCCCCCCCTCTCTCTCTCTCTCTCTCTCCTTCCCTCTCTCTCTCTCCCTCTCTCTCCCCCTCTCTCTCTCTCTCTCCTTCCCCCTCTCTCTCTCTCTCTCCTTCCCCCTCTCTCTCTCCTTCCCCTCTCTCTCTCCTTCCCCCTCTCTCTCTCTCTCCTTCCCCCTCTCTCTCTCTCCTTCCCCCTCTCTCTCTCTCCTTCCCCCTCTCTCTCTCTCCTTCCCCCTCTCTCTCTCTCTCCTTCCCCTCTCTCTCTCTCCTCCCCCTCTCTCTCTCTCTCCTTCCCCCTCTCTCTCTCTCTCCTTCCCCCTCTCTCCTCTTCCCCCTCTCTCTCTCTCCTTCCCCCTCTCTCTCTCTCCTTCCCCCTCCTCTCCCCTTCCCCCTCTCTCTCTCTCCTTCCCCCTCCTCTCTCTCTCTCCTTCCCCCTCTCTCTCTCTCTCCTTCCCCCCTCTCTCTCTCTCCTTCCCCCTCTCTCTCCTCTTCCCCCTCTCTCTCTCTCCTTCCCCCTCTCTCTCTCTCTCTTCCCCCTCTCCTCCCCTTCCCCCTCTCTCCCCTTCCCCCTCTCTCTCTCTCTCATTCCCCCTCTCTCTCTCTCTCCTTCCCCCTCTCTCCCCTTCCCCCTCTCTCCCCTCCCTCCCTCTCTCTCCCTTCCCCCTCTCTCTCTCTCCTCCTTCCCCCTCTCTCTCTCTCTCTTCCTTCCCCTCTCCCTTTCCCATTTCCTCTCTCTCTCTTCCCCCCCCCCTCTCTCTCTCTCTCTCTCTCTCCTTCCCCCCCTCTCTCTCTCCTTCCCCCCCTCTCTCTCTCTCCTTCCCCCCTCTCTCCTTCCCCCTCTCTCTCTCCTTCCCCCCCTCTCTCTCTCCTTCCCCCTCTCTCTCTCTCTCTCCTTCCCCCTCTCTCTCTCTCCTTCCCTCTCTCTCCCCTTCCCCCTCTCTCTCTCTCTTTGCCCCTCTCTCTCTCCTTCCCCCCCTCTCTCTCTCCTTCCCCTCTCTCTCTCCTTCCCCCTCTCTCTCTCTTCCCCCCCTCTCTCTCTCTCTCTCTCTCTCCCCTTCCCCCCCTCTCTCTCTCCTTCCCCCCTCTCTCTCTCCTTCCCCCCCCTCTCTCTCCTTCCCCCCCTCTCTCTCTCCTTCCCCCTCTCTCTCTCTCTCTCTCCTTCCCCCTCTCTCTCTCTCTCTCCTTCCCCCTCTCTCCCCTTCCCCCTCTCTCTCTCTTTGCCCCTCTCTCTCTCTCCTTCCCCCCCTCTCTCTCTCCTTCCCCCTCTCTCTCTCTCCTTCCCCCTCTCTCTCTCCTTCCCCCTCTCTCTCTCTCCTTCCCCCCTCTCTCCTCTCTCTTTCCCCCTCTCTCTCTCTTTCCCCCTCTCTCTCCTTCCCCCTCTCTCTCTCTCCTTCCCCTCTCTCTCTCCTCTTCCCCCTCTCTCTCTCTCCTTCCCCTCTCTCTCTCTCCTTCCCCCTCTCTTTCCCCTTTCTCTCTCTCTCTCTTCCCCCCCCTCTCTCTCTCTCTCTCCTTCCCCCCCCCTCTCTCCTTCCCCCTCTCTCTCCTTCCCCCTCTCTCTCTCTCCTTCCCCCTCTCTCTCTCTCCTTCCCCCTCTCTCTCTCTCTCCTTCCCCCTCTCTCTCTCTCCTTCCCCCTCTCTCTCTCTCCTTCCCCCTCTCTCTCTCTCCTTCCCCCTCTCTCTCTCTCTCCTTCCCCCTCTCTCTCTCTCCTTCCCCCTCTCTCTCTCTCCTTCCCCCTCTCTCTCTCTCCTTCCCCCTCTCTCTCTCTCTTTCCCCTTTCTCTCTCTCTCCTTCCCTCTCTCCTTCCCCCTCTCCTTCCCCTTTCTCTCTCTCTCTTTCCCCCTCTCTCTCTCCTTCCCCCCTCTCTCTCTCCTTCCGCCTCTCTCTCTCTCCTTCCGCCTCTCTCTCTCTCCTTCCCTCTCTCTCTCTCTCTCCTTCCCCCTCTCTCTCTCTCTCTCCTTCCCCCTCTCTCAGTTCAGTTCAGTTCAGTTCAAATGCTTTATTGGCATGAAAGTTTACAGAGAACCATATTGCCAAAGCTTACATTGCAAAAAGGTACAGTTTTCCAACATTCTGTAGGTGTCAATCGATTTGACATTTGTTGGGTATATACAATATTACTTTTAAACAATATTAATTTTAAACAGTCTTTCTACTTCATTTGGTACGTTCAATATTAATTTTAAACAGTCTTACTTTTAAAACAGTCCTCAGGTTGTGACATGTTGTTACATATTTAGCCCCAAGGTATGGTCTGTCTCCTTCTCCTAGGACTAATCTCAATTTTGACAGATCATCCAATTCCTTGAAATCTGGGGTTGTTTGGCTTAGCTTGTTGAATAATATGTTTCTTGATGTGTTGAATTTTTCGCATTTTAGGAGGAAATGCATTTCTGTTTCAACCTCGCCAGCCAGACATTGATCGCATATTCTATTCTCTCTAGGCTGCCAGGATTTCTTGTATCTGCCTTTTCAATTTCCAGTTGGTGGTCGCTTAGTCTGTACCTGGTGAGGGTCTGTCTCTGTTTTGTGTCTCTGATGGTCGTGAGGTAGTCTGCCAGTTTATATTCTCTTTTTAGGGCCCGGTAACATTCTAATCTGCTTTGGCTTTCGGTTATTTTGTTCCAATGTTCCAGGTAGGTTTCTTTGCATTTTTTAATGATTTGGTTCACTCGGATTGGTGTTTGGACGGCTGTGTTGGTCTGGGGCTGGTCAGGGTCCGGCTGAGTACTTAGTTTCAGTAGCAGCTGACTCAGGGGACTCTTTTCTGGGTTTAGCTCTTGGGTCTGAAAGGCTTTGAAATGAAGGGTGTCTGGGGAGCTAGATTTGAGGTGATTTAGGAAGTTTAGTGCTCGTTTTTGGATGTTTATTATCAGTGGGTATCTGCCTAGTTCGGCTCTGCATGCATTTGTTGGCGTTTTTCTTTGGTGCGAAGGATGCTTCGGCAGAATTCTGCATGTAGGGCTTCTATTGTGTGTTTTTCCCATTTAGTGTAGCTTTGGTGATTTAGCGGGCCCATACTTCACTACCGTACAGTGCAATGGGCAGGATTATGCTGTCAAAAATTTTGAGCCAGATTTTGATTGGGATTTGGATGTTGTAGAATTTTCTTTTTATTGCATATAGGGCTCTTCGGGCTTTTTCTTTTAGTGCATTCACTGCTATGCTGAAGCTCCCTGATGCTGTAATAGTTAGACCAAGGTAGGTGTAGCTCATAGTGTGTCCTATAGTGGTATCACTGAGGGTAAACTGGTATTTGTTTTCCTGACATCTGGGTCTTTTCTGAAAAATCATGATGTTGGTTTTCTTTAGATTTACTGTTAGAGCCCAATTTTGGCAGTATTTGTCGAGTAGGTCTAGTTGTTGCTGTAATCCCTGTTCTGTGGGAGACAGCAGAACCAGGTCGTCCGCATAGAACAGGGACTTCACTTCTCCATCCAGGAGACGGAGACCTGGTGACTCGCTTTGCTCCAGCATGTCTGCTAATTCATTTATGTATATGTTGAACAGGGGTCGGGCTCAAATTGCAGCCCTGCCGGACGCCTCTTCTCTGGGTGAAGAAATCGGTGCGTTTGTCTCCAATTTTGACCCCGCATTTGTTTTTCAGATACATTGATTTAATAAGGTCATAGACTTTGCCCCCTATTCCACACTGAAGAAGTTTATAATAGAGCCCTTCGTGCCATATAGAGTCAAAGGCTTTCTTGAAGTCGATGAAACAGGCGAATATTTTCCCATTTTTTGTTTGGTGTTTATGTTTTTCAATGAGGGTGTGAAGGGTATAGATATGGTCGGCGGTGCGGTGTTTTGGAAGAAAGCCTATTTGGTTTTTTCTGAGGATATTATGTTTGTTAAGAAAATCAAGTAATCTACTATTTAGAATACTGCAGAATAACTTCCCTAGACAACTGTTGACACAGATGCCGCGGTAGTTATTTGGGTCTGATTTGTTTCCACTTTTATATATGGGGGAGATTAGTCCTTGGCACCAGATATCGGGAAAACAGCCTGAGCGTAATATGATGTTGAATAGTTTGAGTATCGCACCCTGCATCTCCATATTGCTGAACTTTAGCATTTCATTTTTGATGTTGTCTGGGCCACAGGCTTTCTTTAGGTGGAGAGATTTTGTTTTTGTGGCCAGTTCTTTCCGTGTGATTGGGGAGTCTAGAGGGTTTTGGTTGTCTTTAATTGTTGCTTCTAATGTGTGGAGTTTTTCTGTGCACCTGATGTTGACTTGTGTTTGTTTTGTTTTTTGGGATGTCTTTGTAGAGGTTTTCAAATGTGTTCTCCAGATGTCGCCATCTTGGATTGGTAATGCTTGCAATTGTGTTGTACTCAGGTTATTCCACATTTCCAGAATTGTTTTGGATTGGTGGAGTTTTCAATTTCTTCGAGTATTTTGTGGGTATAGTTTTGTGTTTGTTCCTAATGGTGTGTTTATATCTTTTGAGGGTTTCGTTGTATCTAGTACGTAGGTCGGGTTGTTTGGTTGCCGATGCTTTTGGTTTGATATTTTTCTCAGGTCTTTTCTGGCATTTTTGCATTCGTGGTCAAACATTTCATATTTTTATTTTGTCTTTTGTGATGCTTCCTCTTCTGTTTCACGAGGTCGGCTTTTACAGCTGCCTCATGGAAGATCATATTTATATCCTCTATGGCCGTGTTTACACCATCTCTGGTGATCTCATATCAGATTTTCTTTAAATTTTGAAATTTTACTTGTGAGATCAGGTGAATTTAGTGCTGTGATGAATTTATCTCCACTGTCTGGGGGCCCATCTGTATGTCTGGTTTATTTTATGTAGCTTACTGTGTTCTTTTTTTGTGTCTGTAGTTTGGCAGAAAGTTGAAGGTACACATTTATTTGGTTATGGTCTGAGAGGGGGGATTGCTGCCTGACAGTGAATGCGTTGATATCGCAGGGGTCTCGCTCTCCTCTCCTTCCCCCTCTCTCTCTCTCTCCTTCCCCTCTCGCTCTCTCTCTCCGTCCCCCTCTCTCTCGCGCTGCCTTCCCCTCTCTCTCTCTCTATCCTTCCCCCTCTCTCTCTCTCCTCCCCCTCTCTCTCTCCCCTTCTCTCCTCTCCTTCCCTCTCTCCTTCCCCCTCTCCTTCCCCTTTCTCTCTCTCTTTCCCCTCTCTCTCTCCTTCCCCCTCTCTCTCTCTCCTTCCGCCTCTCTCTCTCCTTCCCTCTCTCTCTCTCTCTCCTTCCCCCTCTCTCTCTCTCTCTCTCCTTCCCCCTCTCTCTCTCTCTCTCCTTCCCCCTCTCTTCTCTCTCTCTCCCTTCCCCCTCTCTCTCTCTCTCTCCTTCCCTCTCTCTCTCTCTCTCCTTCCCCCTCTCTCTCTCTCTCCTTCCCCCTCTCTCTCTCTCTCTCCTTCCCCCTCTCTCTCTCTCTCCTTCCCCCCCTCTCTCTCTCTCTCCTTCCCCCTCTCTCTCTCTCTCCTTCCCCTCTCTCTCTCTCTCCTTCCCCCTCTCTCTCTCTCTCCTTCCCCCTCTCTCTCTCCTTCCCCCTCTCTCTCTCTCTCCTCCTCCCCCTCTCTCTCTCTCTCCTTCCCCCTCTCTCTCTCTCTCCTTCCCCCTCTCTCTCTCTCTCCTTCCCCTCTCTCTCTCTCTCTCCTGCCCCCTCTCTCTCTCTCTCTCTCTGCCCCCTCTCACTCTCTCTCTCTCCTTCCCTCTCTCTCCTTCCCCCTCTCTCCACTCCTTCCCCCTCTCTCTCTCTCTCTCCTTCCCTCTCTCTCTCTCCTTCCCTCTCTCTCTCTCTCTCTCATCTCCTTCCCTCTCTCTCTCATCTCTCTCTCTCTCTCCTTCCCCCTCTCTCTCTCTCTCTCCTTCCCCCTCTCTCTCTCTCTCTCTCTCTCCTGCCCCCTCTCTCTCTCTCTCTCTCCTTCCCTCTCTCTCTCTCTCTCTCTCTCCTCCTTCCCCCTCTCCCCTCTCTCTCTCTCTCTCCTGCCCCCTCTCTCTCTCTCTCCTTCCCTCTCTCTCCTTCCCCCCACTCTCTCTCTCTCACTCCCCTTCCCCCTCTCTCTCACTCTCCTTCCCCCTCTCTCTCTCCTTCCCCCTCACTCTCTCTCTCCTTCCCCCTCTCTCTCTCTCTCCTTCCCCCTCTCTCTCTCTCTCCTTCCCCCTCTCTCTCTCATCCTTCCCCCTCTCTCTCTCCTTCCCCCTCTCTCTCTCTCCTTCCCCCTCTCTCTCTCTCTCTCCTTCCCCCCCTCTCTCTCTCTCCTTCCCTCTCTCTCTCCTTCCCCCCTCTCTCTCTCCTTCCCCCTCTCTCTCTCCTTCCCCCTCTCTCTTTCCCCTTTCTCTCTCTCTCTCCTTCCCCCTCTCTCTTTCCCCTTTCTCTCTCTCTCTCTTTCCCCCCCTCTCTCTCTCTCCTTCCCTCTCTCTCTCCTTCCCCCTCTCTCTCTCCTTCCCCCTCTCTCTCTCTCCTTCCCCCTCTCTCTTTCCCCTTTCTCTCTCTCTCTCCTTCCCCTCTCTCTTTCCCCCCTCTCTCTCTCTCCATCCCCTTTCTCTTCCCCCCCTCTCCTCTCTCTCTCCCTCTCTCTCCCCTCTCTCTCTCTCTCTCCTTCCCCCTCTCTCTCTCTCTCTCCTTCCCCCCTCTCTCTCTCCTTCCCCCTCTCTCTCCTTCCCCCTCTCTCTCTCTCCTTCCCCCTCTCTCTTTCCCCTTTCTCTCTCTCTCTCCTTCCCCCCTCTCTCTTTCCCCCCCTCTCTCTCTCTCCTTCCCCTTTCTCTTCCCCCCCTCTCTCTCTCTCTCTCTCTCTCTCCTCCCCCTCTCTCTCTCTCTCTCCTTCCCCCTCTCTCTCTCTCTCTCCTTCCCCCTCTCTCTCTCCTTCCCCCTCTCACTCTCTCCTTCCCCCTCTCTCTCTCCTTCCCCCTCTCTCTCTCTCTCTCCTTCCCCCTCTCTCTCTCTCTCCTTCCCCCTCTCTCTCTCTCCTTCCCCCTCTCTCTCTCTCCTTCCCCCTCTCTCTCTCTCCTTCCCCCTCTCTCTCTCTCTCCTTCCCCCTCTCTCTCTCTCTCCTTCCCCTCTCTCTCTCTCCTTCCCCCTCTCTCTCTCTCTCCTTCCCCCCCTCTCTCTCTCTCTCCTTCCCCCCCTCTCTCTCTCTCCTTCCCCTCTCTCCCCTTCCCCCTCTCTCCCCTTCCCCCTCTCTCTCTCTCTCCTTCCCCCTCTCTCTCTCTCTCCTTCCCCCTCTCTCCCCTTCCCCCTCTCTCCCCTTCCCCCTCTCTCTCTCTCTCCTTCCCCCCTCTCTCTCTCTCTCCTTCCCCTCCCTTTCCCCTTTCTCTCTCACTCTTCCCCCCCCTTTCCCCTTTCTCTCTCTCTCTTCCCCCCCCCTCTCTCTCTCTCTCTCTCTCTCTCTCCTTCCCCCCTCTCTCTCTCCTTCCCCCCTCTCTCTCTCTCCTTCCCCCCTCTCTCCTTCCCCCTCTCTCTCTCCTTCCCCCCTCTCTCTCTCCTTCCCCCTCTCTCTCTCTCCTTCCCCCCTCTCTCTCTCCTTCCCCCTCTCTCTCTCTCTCTCCTTCCCCCTCTCTCTCTCTCTCCTTCCCCCCTCCCTTTCCCCTTTCTCTCTCTCTCTTCCCCCCCCCTCTCTCTCTCTCTCTCTCTCTCTCCTTCCCCCCCTCTCTCTCTCCTTCCCCCCTCTCTCTCTCTCCTTCCCCACTCTCTCCTTCCCCCCCTCTCTCTCTCCTTCCCCTCTCTCTCTCTCCTTCCCCCCCTCTCTCTCTCCTTCCCCCTCTCTCTCTCTCTCCTTCCCCCTCTCTCTCTCTCTCCTTCCCCCTCTCTCTCTCTCTCCTTCCCCCTCTCTCTCTCTCTCCTTCCCCCTCTCTCTCTCTCCTTCCCTCTCTCTCCCCTTCCCCCTCTCTCTCTCTCTCTTTGCCCCTCTCTCTCTCCTTCCCCCCTCTCTCTCTCCTTCCCCCTCTCTCTCTCCTTCCCCCTCTCTCTTCCCCCCCTCTCTCTCTCTCTCTCTCTCCTTCCCCCCCCTCTCTCTCTCCTTCCCCCCTCTCTCTCTCCTTCCCCCCCTCTCTCTCCTTCCCCCTCTCTCTCTCTCCTTCCCCCTCTCTCTCTCTCTCCCCTTCCCCCTCTCTCTCTCTTTGCCCCTCTCTCTCTCCTTCCCCCCCTCTCTCTCCTTCCCCCCCTCTCTCTCTCCTTCCCCCTCTCTCTCTCTCCTTCCCCCTCTCTCTCTCCTTCCCCCTCTCTCCTTCCCCTCTCTCCTTCCCCCTCTCTCCTTCCCCCTCTCTCTCCTTCCCCTCTCTCTCCTTCCCCCTCTCTCTCTCCTTCCCCCTCTCTCTCCTTCCCCCTCTCTCTCCTTCCCCCTCTCTCTCTCCTTCCCCCTCTCTCTCCTTCCCCCTCTCTCTCCTTCCCCCTCTCCTCTCTCCTTCCCCCTCTCTCTCTCTCTCCTTCCCCCTCTCTCTCTCTCCTTCCCCCTCTCTCTTTCCCCTTTCTCTCTCTCTCTCCTTCCCCCTCTCTCTTTCCCCTTTCTCTCTCTCTCTTCCCCCCCTCTCTCTCTCTCCTTCCCCCCCTCTCTCTCTCCTTCCCCCTCTCTCTCTCTCCTTCCCCCTCTCTCTTTCCTTCCCCCTCTCTCTCTCTCCTTCCCCCTCTCTCTCTCTCCTTCCCCCTCTCTCTCCTTCCCCCTCTCTCTCTCTCCTTCCCTCTCTCTCCCCTTCCCCCTCTCTCTCTCTCTCCTTCCCCCCTCTCTCTCTCCTTCCCCCCTCATTCCCCCTCTCTCTTGTTGCCCCTCTCTCTCATTGCCCCTCTCTCTCTCTCCTTCTCCTTCCCCCTCCCCCTCTCCTTCCCCCTCCCTCTCGCTCTCCTTCCCTCTCGCTCTCCTTCCTCTCGCTCTCCTTCCCTCTCGCTCTCTCTCTCCTTCCCTCTCGCTCTCTCTCTCCTTCCCTCTCGCTCTCTCTCCTTCCCTCTCGCTCTCCCTCTCCTTCCCTCTCGCTCTCTCTCTCTCCTTCCCTCGCGCTCTCTCTCTCCTTCCCTCTCGCTCTCTCTCTCCTTCCCCCTGCTCTCTCTCTCCTTCCCCCCCTCTCTCATTAATGTCAATGATAACATTGCAAAATTATAATTCTGCTTGCTACCTCCAAATTCACATAGAAGGAAAACTGTAAAACCTGGAGTATATGGCTACTGACGATCCCCATTAACAAAAAACGAAGTTAAAGAACCACCTCCTGGGTGCTTAGCAAGAGTTCTTCAATCCAACAGTTTTATAAACAGTTTTATAAACATGGCAGAGGGTTCTTCAGTTCCCTCGGCAATGCCGGGTACTCCAGCTAGTATACTTATAAATCACTTTGGGATTTCCTTTATTTTGCCCGCCAATGTTTTTTCATGCCTCCTCTTCGCTCTCCTAATTTATTTTTTAAGTACCCCCCTGCACTTTCTATACTCCTCTAGGGCTTCCATTGTTTTTAGTCCTTTGTATCTGCCAAAAGCCTCCTTTTTTTCCTAATCCATTCTTGTATATCCCTTGACATCCAGGGTTCCCTGGGCTTGTTGGTCCCACCCTTGACCTTTACGGGAACATGTTGGCATTGTACTCTCTCTATTTCCTTTCTGAAAGTCTCCCACTGCTCTGATATAGAATTTCCTACAAGTAGCTGATCCCAGTCCACTTTGGCCAGATCCTACCGTATCATATTAAAATCGTCCATCCCCCAATTTAGAACCTTTATTTCCGGTCCATCTTTGTCCTTTTCCATGACTACCTTAAATCTCACCGAATTATGGTCACTGTCACCAAAATGCTCTCCTACTGATACTTCTACCACTTGCCTGGCTACATTCCCTAGAATTAGGTCCAGTACCGCCCCCTCTCTTGTAGGACTTTCTACATGCTGACTCTAAGCGCTCTCCTGGATGCACTTTAAGAATTCCGCTCCCTCTAAGCCTTTCACACTCTGACTATCCCAGTTGATATTGGGGAAGTTGAACTCCCCTACTATTATTTCTACACTTCTCTGAGCTTTGCCTACATATCTGTTCCTCTATCTAGAACCTAGTGGGTCGAGAACCGACAACCTTCTGACTCAGAGGTAAGAGTGCTACCCACTGAGCCACGGCGGACTACAACTAGTAACGACAAGCTCATTCTGTCCCACCAGTAACCCCACTCAGCTTGTTACAGTTTCCAAGATACAAATGAACAAGAAATGACGGAGAGGAAAACACCTACTGATCCGTCCGGCCTGTCCCATATAACTATGATGCCTTGTGCATCACAATACTGGATCAGACTTGAGAAAGAGTTATAGAGATTTTACCAGTATTGACTGAGAGGACTTAGGAGAATGACCTCAGCGTTGTCTAAAGCAGAGGATCAACAGATGCTTTGGGTGAGAGGGGGAGGGGAGAATGTCCAAGATAGAATAATACAAGGATTGCTCCAAGGAATGGATTTGATTGGTAGAACAGCCTTTCCCATTCCATGCTGGATGTTCCAAACACTCAAGATCCTTAGTGCTACGCTGCCTCAAGCAGTGTTCTTCCTATTAAGCTCTGAATTCCCTCCCTAAGCCTCTCTGTCTCTCCCCTCCTCCTTTAAGACACTCCTTAATACCTACCTCATTGACCAGGCTTTTGGTCACCTGTCCTAATAACTCCTTGTGTGGTTCAGTGTCAAATTTTTTTCTGATAACGCTGCTGTGAAACACCTTGGGATGTTTTACTACATTAAAGGTGCTATATAAATGCAAGTTGTTGTTGTTAGCATATGCAAATGCAAGGGGACCCAACGCTTGTTTTAGGCGTCCGGGAATTACCCCACCCAGTTCCGGGTTGGACATTTTTCAGATGTCCTTGGGGTGCAGGACATCGGTCCCCGAAATTGGGCCTCATCGCTCCCGTTTTAAGTCCGTGCAACGGGTGCAAGGAGGTCCAATTTCTACCCCAATATTTTTCTGTTTTCGTGCTGCCGTCGGAGGTCTCACTGTGGAGAATCTTTCACTATTGCTCTCGCTTTCTGAGAACAACAAAGGAAGTAAATGGTGAGAGGAGCAGCTTCTGCAGATGGGTCCTTGTTTCTGATCTTACAGGTGACTGGATTAATGTGACAGCAGTAACATTGTGCCTGAAGGTTGAAGGAAATAAAATGGAGCGCAAGTAAAACCCACATTAATAACGAACCAGCTACCATCTTCAGCTACAACATCAATTAAAATGCCCTAGAATTATTCAGTCAGAAGGTTCATCTCACCTCAAACAAAAGCAGAGTCTGTTTTGTTAAAAGTCAAGTTGTTATGGTCTGGTATTTACTGCCTGAAAGGGTGTTGGAAGCAGATTCAATGCTAACTTTCAACAGGGATCTGGATAAATACTCGAAGGAGTGAGATTGCAGGGCTTTGGGGACTGAGAAGAGGATGGGACTAATTGGATAGCTCTTTCAAAGAGCCGGCACAGGCATGAAGGGCCGAATGGCTGCCTTCTGTGCTGTATCATCCTATGAAAAGAATTGCAAGAATTATTTATTCTCCTTAAATGTCAGTTGAAAATTTCCTTCAGCTTCTGAACTAATTTTATTATTTTTGTAATCTGAATGATGCACGAGGGAATAATTATAAAAAAAAGCTTCACCTCTGTGGAATTGACATCTTCCCACACCTTGGGGGTAATCTTGAGTTTGTGTGATCGTATACAACGGGTGAAAGCGAGTTCAGCAGCCCGTTTTACACCTCTCCCCATTTTTATTTCCATTGTCTTCAGTGGTGTAAAGCGGGCTGCCGATTGGCTATCATCCGTTTTACACGGTTGCACAAGGTCAAAATTACCCACCTTTGTGGAACAAAGTGCAACTGGATTCTATATAATACAGTGCTCTTCAAACTGGAGTCTGTGGTGCCTTGGGGTTCATCAGGGATAGTCTCAGGGGACCTATGTCTGTGTCGTCCAATATCTCTACCATTAGCCACGCATGACTAATTGAGAATCCAGATGTGGGCAATTGTATTTCTGTTCAGTAAATAAGAAATGAGTAATAGCAGCATCGTTGGTCATGTGATCTCAATACTCATATTCGCGTGTGAACTTTAACCTATTTTAACAATTAACCTCTTGAGCCTCCCTGATTATATTCGCTCAACCTTTGGTGGCCGTGCCTTCTGTTGCCTCGGCCCTAGGCTCTGGAATTCCATGCCTAAACCTCTCCACCTCTCTCTCCTCCTTTAAGACGCTCCTTAAAACCTACCTATTTGACCAAGCTTTTGGTCACCTACCCTAATTTCTCCTTATGTTGCTCAGTGTCAATTTTTTTGTCTTATAATACTCCTGTGCAGCACCTTGGGACGTTTTACTACGTTAAAGGCGCTATATAAATACAAGTTGTTGTTATTACTTTGCACCTTTTGTTGGTAAAATGGTAAGATGGAAAGCAGAGTGTGCGAGTGGTTTGTTTTGATCGCTGAGTGGGTGAGATCAATCAGAGTTGAATTGCCCTTCAGGCAGCAGGTCACAATCCAGGATGAAATGCGTGGATTTCTCTCTCTCTTTTTTAAGTATAAGTGATACATGGTCCATGACTCTGAAGCAATACAGGAGGGCGGGTATCACTACTGCTCTGTCGACCATGAGCTTGGTGCTGGGTTTGAGGTCCTGGTCTTCAAACACTCTTCCTCAGGTGACCGAAGGCTGCACTGGCACACTGAAGGCGGTGTTGGACATCGGCATTGACGTCTGCCCTTGTTAACACTAGGCTCCCGAGGTATGGAAAGTGGTCCACGTTGTCCAAGGCCTTGTCATGGATTTTGATAATCAGGGAGCAGTACTGTGTGGCGGGGGCAGGTTGGTAGAGGACCTTTGTCTTACGGATGTTTAGTGTAAGGCCCATGATCTCGTACGCTTCGGTGAAGGTGTTGACGATGGTTTGGAGTTCGGCCTCAGAGTGTGCGCAGAGGCAAGTGTCGTCTGCATACTGTAATTCGATGACAGAGGATGGGACGACCTTGGATCTGGACTGGAGGCGACGGAGGTTGAACAGTTTCCCGTTTGTTCTGTAAATGAGCGCCACTCCAGCGGGGAGCTTACTGAGGGTGAGATGAAGCATTGCAGCCAGGAAGATCAAGAGCATTGGTGCGATGACACAGCCTTGCTTGACACCAGTCTGTACGTGAATTGGGTCTGTGGTGGATCTGTTGGTCAGGATCACGGCTTGCATGTCGTCGTGAAGCAGGCGGAGGATAGCGACAAACTTTTGAGGGCAGCCAAATTTGAGGAGGACACTCCATAATCCCTCATGGTTGACGGTGTCGAAGGCTTTTGTGAGGTCCAAGAAGGCCATGTACAGCGGTTGGTGCTGTTCCCTGCATTTCTCTTGTAGTTGACACGCGGTGAAGATCATGCTTCAGAGACATGGACCATGTACAGCAGGCACCTCAAAGCACTGGAGAGGTACCACCAATGCTGCCTCCGCAAGATCCTGCAAATCCATTGGCAGGATAGGCGCACCAACGTCAGTGTTCTCGCTCAGGCCAACATCCCCAGCATCAAAGCTTTGACCACGCTCGATCAGCTCCGATGGACTGGCCACATTGTCCACATGCCCGATACAAGACTCCCAAAGCAAGCGCTCTACTCGGAGCTCCAACACGGCAAGAGAGCCCCAGATGGGCAGAGGAAACGCTTCAAGGACACCCTCAAAGCCTCCTTGAAAAAGTGCAACATCCTCACCGACACCTGGGAATCCCTGGCCCAAGACCGCACAAAGTGGAGGAGAAGCATCCGGGAAGGCGCCGAACATCTCGAGTCTCTTCGCTGGGAGCAAGCGGAAGCCAAGCGCAAACAGCGGAAGGAGCGCACGTCAACCCAAGACTCCACCCACCCGCCCCTTCAACCACCGTCTGCCCCACCTGTGACAGAGACTGTAGGTCCCGCATTGGGCTCATCAGCCACCTGAGAACTCATTTTTAGTGTGGAAGCAAGTCATCCTCGGTTCCCGAGGGACTGCCTAAGAAGAAGAAGTGATAAAGTCAACCAGAGGTTACAGCCATTCTGCCTCTGGTTTTAACAAGGTATTTGCAATTACTGAGGGAGTTTCCATGTATATTCCACTTGGACTGGCTCTCTTTCTTCCTACTTTTTTTTTAATAAAGTGTGACACGTCAATTTGCCCGTGTGATGCCAGTAGTGGGAAGCCTCGTTCACTTGCCACAGATATTAATGTTTCCCTCACCTACTACAGCTGTACCCAAAAATGACATGTTTCTGAATCGTTAGTAGAAACAAAATCTAAACGTCTGTCTCGGTCTGTGTTTCAGAGCTGGCTGTTGATAATAACTCTCATCTGAAATGTTACCACAAAGAAGCAACTCATTTCAGCTACCAGTTTCTTTTCAAATCATTTGGAAAAGCAAACAAAAATGCTGTTGTAGTGTGGGCCAAAACATGATTTGACTTTTGTACAAAGAAAAATACAGGAAACTTTTTTTTATCCGGCACCGACGGGACCGACGTGGTGCCGGTTCATCAAAAATTCCGGATAACTGAACACTATAGTAAAAGCAACAGGTTCAGAACAATGGCCACAGGTTCCAAGCGTCTCTGTAGCTTAGCAACAGCTGCAGCCACACCCTTGCACAGCAACAGATAGAGGAAGGCAAGTAATAAAACTTACCTGAACCTACTCCTGAATTTTGCCGGTTAATCGAGATTTCCGGTTATTTAGATGCTGGTAAATCGAAAGTTTCCTGTAAGTACATCTTCTGTAAACAATCGCTGCTCTTGAATTTTCAGTATAAACAAAATGAGTCTAGGTGCAGTAATCGCCTTATTTCTTCTTTCTCTTACGCTTTATCTTATGCTTTGTGTCAGCCGTGGCTCAGTGGGTAGCACTCTTGCCTCTGAGTCAGAAGGTTGTGGGTTCAAGTCCCACTCCAGTGCAGTGCTGAGGGTGTGCTGCACTGTCGGAGGTGCTGTCTTTCGGATGAGACGTTAAACCGAGGCTCTGTCTGCCCTCTCAGGTGGATGTAAACGATCCCATGGCACTATTTCAAAGAAGAGTAGGGGAGTTATCCCCGGTGAACTGACCAATATTTATCCCTCAATCAATATAACAAAAACAGATTATCTGGTCATTATCGCATTGCTGTTTGTGGGAGCTTGCTGTGCGCAAATTGGCTGCCGCGTTTCCCATATTACAACAGTGATTACACTCCAAAAGTACTTCATTGACTGTAAATCGCTTTGAGGCATCCGGTGGTCGTGAAAGGCGCTATATAAATGCAAGTCTTTCTTTAAGATATAGTGTACACTGAACGTGGATTTTCAGGAGGCTTTCAATAATGTGTCTCCGAGGAAAAGTCTTTCCTTCTTTCATGGTATTAGCAAGGAGTGAATTTCGGCACAAAATCTCAGTTCCAGGCAACATCCAACCTGCAATCTCTTTTTCCTTTTCATAACACGAGTGAAACCTTATAAGCAAGAACAATAAAAGGAAAGACCTGATCTGTGAACCGTTCTCAAAACGGTGATGACAGCTGTGATTACTAACCACGCAGCACCTCCCAAACCTGTGACCTCTACCACAGGCGTATGGGAACACCACCACCTGCAAGTTCCCCTCCAAGTCACACACCATCCTGACTTGGAAGTATATCGCCGATCCTTCATCGTCGCTGGGACAAAATCCTGGAACTCCCTCCCTAACAGCACTGTGGGAGTACCTTCACCACACGGACTGCAGCAGTTCAAGAAGGCGGCTCACCACCACCTTCTCGAGGGAAACTAAGGATGGGCAATAAATGCCGGCCTTGCCAGCGATGCCCACATCCAGAGAATGATAATTTAAAAAAATCCCTGTTGGCCAAAGACGACTTCAGAACATGAGAAAGTTTGGAATAATGGAAAGGCCTTCAACCGATCGAGGCTGCCCTGTCGACTCAGCATGTTCAGTTTGTGATATCATAAACTCTCTATAATTAGTCGAATTTCACAATAAACACGAATAACAACAGCATAATACTTCCAAGAAGAAAATTATGATTTTTTCCCTGCCACACCGAGGTCATCTAAGGCTGGCACCAGGATATCAAATTAAGCATCACAATCTAATTTATTCAAACCTGTATTGCACAGATGATAGTCCATATTCCCAGTCATACACTAGCCATAGCTCTCCTTAGACTACTTGAACCTCATTGTTAAGTTTATCAGAGTAATGAAGGAACCTTGGATCAATCCTAAACGTTTTTAATGCCTGGTTATCATTTTGAGACCTACTGGTGAAAGGCTCCTTTGCTGAGGGTCTCTGACATTTTCAAAACTGTCATCTGTCTAGGTGGCTTTTGGCCAAGGATTCCTTTATTGGATTATCATAGAATCATAGAATGGTTACAGCACGGAAGGCGGCCATTCGGCCTGTCGAGCCCGTGCTGGCTCTCTGCAAGAGCACTTCAGCTAGTCCCACTCCCCCGCCCTTTCCCTGTAGCCCTGCAAATTTCTTTCCTTCAGATACTTATCCAACTCCCTTTTGAAAGCCATGATTGAGTCTGCCTCCACCACCCTTTCAGGCAGTGCATTCCAGATCTCAACCACTCACTGCGTAAAAAAGTTTTTTCTTACGTTGCCTTTGGTTCTTCTGCCAATCACCTTAAATCTGTGTCCTCTGGTTCTTGACCCTTCTGTCAATGGGAACAGTTTCTCTCTATCTACTCTGTCCAGACCCATCATGATTTTGAACATCTCTATCAAATCTCCTCTCAATCTTCTCTGTTCCAAGGAGAACAACAGCTTCTCCAGTCTATCCACGTAACTGAAGTCCCTCATTCCTGGAATCATTCTCGTAAATCTTTTCTGCACCTTCTCTAAGGCCTTCACATCCTTTCTAAAGTGTGGTGCCCAGAATTGGACACAGTACTCCAGCTGGGGCTGAACTAGTGTTTTATACAGGTTCATCATAATTTCCACACTTTTGTACTCTATACCTCTATTCATGAAGCCCAGGATCCCATAAGCCTTTTTGACTGCTTTCTCAACCTGCCCTGCCACCTTCAATAATTTGTGCACACATACCCCCAGGTCTGTCTGTTCATGCACCCCCTTCAGGATTGTACCATTTAGTTTATATGTCCTCTTGTAGGAATGTCTAGTTCCTATCCAAAAGACTGAGGTCCACTCAGGCGATCAAATAAACGAGGTTTAATGAAAACTAACAGAGTTTAACGGATAATTACAGGAGAACATCGAATATTGGTCTAGTCAGTTCGGAGGCTCCACGAGGACTGCTAGGGCGGTCCCGTGGCTGATGTCATGACGTCATCACGTTTTTCCCACAGGTGGGGGATCACGTGATGAACAGCGTGACGTCATCGCGTTTACCCGCGCTATTAAAGTGATCGTGTTCTGTACATGTAAACAGTGAAAACAAAGATACAGACTCAGGCTGTAGCCAACATATTATTAAAGGGAATTATATACAATTGATTGGAGTCCCTTAGTGGCTCCGCCACATGCGCCCCCCCCAGAATTGTCTTTAATAGCAAAAGTAAAACGGCAAGGAGGCCTGACAAGCCTGTCAGATCGACTTCTGTAGCCTTGAAGTGGAAGCTGATGCACGGCGGGCGAGCTGGCGGGTGGTTGCATTTGATCTGGCACGGCGACTGTGGGCGGTTGGCCACGTTTCGGCGGTTGTGCGATCTCGACTGGGTGGTCAAAGTCCAAGTGAGCCGGCTTCAACCGGTCAACCGAAATGTGGTCCGGTTTACCACCGACATCGACCGAAAAAGATTTGTCTCCCGGCTCTATTACACAGAAAGGACCAGTGTAAGGGGGTTTGAGCGGGTCCCGATGAGCGTCGTGGCGGATAAACACATAGTCGGCGTTCTTCAGCTCAGCTGGGACGTGGGAGCCCTGCAAGCCGTGATGCGACGTAGGCACTGGAGCGAAACTTCTGGCTGCCTCCTGGTGGCTGATGAGCTGCTGGGACGCGGACCATGGCTCTGTTGGAGACAGAAGGAAATCCCCTGGTACGCGTTGTGGCTGGCCATATACGAGCTCCGCCGAGGACGATTGAAGATCTTCTTTAGGTGCCGTACGAAGACCCAAAAGGACCCATGGAAGCCTGTCCACCCAGCCCACGCCTTGAAGGCTGGCTCGCAGTGCGGCTTTGAGCGACCTGTGGAATCGTTCGCACAGGCCATTCGCCTGTGGATGGTAGGCGGTGGTGCGATGTAGCTTGACGCCGAGCCCGAGCCACAACGTTCCAGAGCTCCGAAGAAAACTGCGGCACACAATCGGATGAGATGTCCGCCGGTACCCTGAAGCGGGCGACCCAAGAGGAGATGAATGCCCTGGCGACGTCTGCGGAAGTGGTGGAAGACAGAGGAACTGCCTCCGGCCATCTAGTGGTGCGGTCCACCATTGTAAGAAGATGAGTAAACCCGTGCAAAGGCGGAAGTGGCCCCACCAGGTCCACATGCACATGATCAAACCTACGTTCCGGAACGGCGAAAGTGGCCAAAGGAGCCTTGACGTGGCGCTGCACCTTGGCCTTTTGGCAGACCACGCAGGTGTTGGCCCAGTCGCGAACATCCATGTGCATGCCCCGCCACACGAATTTGGACGACATCAACCGTTGAAGCCTTCATGCCAGGGTGCGACAACCCGTGGATGGTGTCGAAAACTTTTCAGCGCCAGGCGACCGGAACGATAGGGCGAGGATCTCCTATGGAGACGTTGCAGAGTAGCGTAGTGCCCACGGCTTGGAGGCTAGAGGGGTTGGTTCTGTAAGATTGGACCTCCGAATCCGAGGCTTGAGCCGCAGCTATGAGGGCATAGTCGATGCCGAGCTGGACTGCATGAACGGTCGCGCGGGAGAGGCAATCCGCCACCAGGTTGTCCTTACCGGACATATGCTGAATGTCAGTGGTGAATTCTGAGATAAATGTCAACTGACGTTGTTGCCGAGCTGACCACGGTTCGGCGGTCTTGGCCATAGCAAACGTTAGTGGCTTATGGTCCACAAAAGCCGTGAACGGACATCCCTCTAGCAAGAACTGGAAATGGCGGATGGCCAGAAAAAGGGCCAGCAACTCCCGGTCGAACGTGCTGTATTTTTGTTCGTTTCACCGTAGTTGACGGCTGAAAAACGCCAGCGGTTGCCACGTCCCATGCACCCACTGTTCCTGCACTGCGCCGATGGCGTAGTCTGACGCGTTGGTGGTAAGGGTGATGGTGGCACCTGGCAGCGGGTGTGCCAGCATGGTTGCGCTGGCTAAAGCGCCTTTTGTGTCGACGAACGCCCGGTCCATGTCGACCGTCCAGCTGATCGGATCCTTGCCGGACTTGCCCTTGAGGGCCTCGTACAGGGGCTGCATGAGCAGAGCTGCATTAGGGACGAACCGGTGATAAAAATTTACCATCCCGAGGAACTCCTGCAGGGCCTCGACAGACTGCGGGCGCGGGAACGAAGTAACTGCCTCCACCTTCGTTTGCAGGGGAATTGCGCCGTCCGATGTGATGCGATGGCCTAAGAAATCAATCTGCTGCAGGCCGAACTGGCACTTGGCCGGGTTGATGATCAAGCCGTGTTGACTGAGGCGTCTAAAGAGGGTGCGCAAATGGCAGATGTGCTCCTCTTTATTAGGGCTGGCGATGAGGATGTCGTCGAGGTAGATGAATAGAAACTTGAGGTCCCGAAGCACGGAGTCCATCAAGCGCTGGAAAGCCTGTGCAGCATTCTTCAATCCAAATGGCATCCGCAGAAATTCAAACAGGCCGAATGGGGTGATGACTGCAGTTTTCGGGACATCTTGCGGGTGTACGGGGACCTGGTGGTAGCCACGGACAAGGTCGACTTTTGAAAAAATGCTATTTCCCGCCAAATGTGCAGAGGAATCCTGAATATGAGGGATCGGGTACCGATCAGGAGTAGTGGCGTCGTTCAGGCGTCGGTAGTCGCCGCAAGGCCGCCATCCGCCACCAGGTTTCGGAACAATGTGGAGAGGCGAAGACCAGGGACTATTCGACCGGCGAATAATCCCTAGCCGCTCCATCGTGTTGAACTCCGCTTTTGCAGCCATGAGCTTGCCAGGTTCGAGGCGCCGGGCCCGTGCGTAGACCGGGGAGCCAGTATTGGTGATGTGATGTTCGACACCATGTTTCGTGGCCGTGGAAGAGAAAGTGGGTCTGGTCAGGTCTGGGAAATCTCCGAGGAGGCGAGTGAAGTCATCCGGAGGTGGGGACGCACAGGAGACAGTGCGCGCCACGGTGTTACCGCGGTAGCACGGGATGGAGTGAAAAGTGGCCGCATTGATCAACCGGTGGTGCCGCACATCCACCAGGAGGCCGTTGGCGCACAAAAAATCCGCCCCGGGGATGGCTTGAGAGACGTTGGCCGTGATGAAATCCCAGTAAAACCGCTGGCCGCCGAAGCACACCTGGACCCGCCGGCTTCTGAAAGTCCGAATGGCCCCGCCATTAGCCGCCTGGAGGGAGGGGCCGTGACCCCCAACTTGTAGATCAAGATCTGACGTGGGTGGGATGCTACACTGCGCCCCGGTGTCGCAAAGGAAACGTCAACCAGATAGGGAGTCGTTGATGAAGAGGAGTTTTCCCGAATTACCGATTGCCATCGCAGCCGCGGGGCGCTCATTATACCCGGTCCTCCTTCGACAGGGTGGCTGCTGTTTTTTTTGTTTGAGCGAAAAACTGCAGGGAGGGCGGCAGCATCTTGCTTTCACGTCAAAACGGGCGTGGTAGAAGCACAATCCCGCAGGTTGAGGGGCTGGAGCAGCGTCTGTGGGGGATGGGCACCTCGTGGCAGCGCAGTACTGCTGTGTCACCGCGAAGATCTTGTCCGCATCGGCAGCCAGCTCTGCGCAGTCGGTGACTTCCGACCTGGCTAGGGCAGCCTGAACTTGCTCCGGTTGCTGGCTGAGGAATAGCTCCCTGAAGAGGAAGCATTCCGGTTCGGAGCCCAGGAGCGTGAGCATTTGGCTCATGAGCTCGGACGACTTGGAGTCCCCGAGGCCGGGCATAGCGAGCAGCCAACGGGCACGCTCCGACTTCATGAGCCCGAAGACCTGTAACAACCGTGCCTTTATCGTATTGTGGCGACACGCCACCACTGGACATAATCCGCTCACGGCGGCACAGACAGTCTAAGCAGAAGCCCCCAGCCGGGGGCGCTTTCCTCCAGCAACTTGTTTCCCGCAGGGACAGGCTGCCGGGAGCACTTCCTGTCTGGGAAGTATTTAAGTGGATGCGCGGGCTTTTCTAGTTCCTGTTTGTCATGTGGTTGGAATAAAGCAGTTGTGTTTTCAATAGCTCTGGTCTCGACTCCCACGTTTGCCGCGGTATCTCAACACTGGTGACCCCGACGCTCAGGACGAATCCTAAGCTAGCATGGCGGATACAAACGGCAGTCACGTGCGACGTCTCACTCGGCCAACCCAGGCCGGTCGTCCCTGAGACCTGGCGCCGCCGCGTTTTCGATGCGCTCCACGGGCTCTCTCACCCGGGTTCCCGCGCATCCGTCAAACTCCTCTCCAAGCGCTTCGTCTGGCGCGGCCTCAGCAGAGATGTTCGGACTTGGGCCACCTCCTGCCTCGCCTGCCAACGGGCTAAGGTACAGCTGCACACCAAAGCACCCCTGGGAGACTTCGAGGTACCCAGCCGCCGCTTCGACCACGTACACGTCGACATCGTCGGTCCCCTCCCGCCATCGCAAGGCCAAACTTATCTCCTCACGATGGTCGACCGCTACACACGCTGGCCTGAGGCAGTGCCGCTGACCTCCACCACCACGGCCGACATCGCCAGGGCGTTCGTTAACACCTGGGTTGCGAGGTTCGGCGTACCGGCCGACATAACCTCCGACAGAGGCGCCCAGTTCACCTCCGAACTCTGGACGGCCACAGCACGCAACCTCGGGGTGACGCTCCACCGCACCACGGCGTACCACCCGCAGGCCAACGGACTTTGTGAACGCTTCCACAGGTCACTCAAGGCCTCACTCCGCGCCGGCCTGCAGGACAGTACCTGGACTGACCGCCTACCGTGGGTGCTACTCGGCCTACGCACCGCGGTCAAGGAAGACCTCCAGTCCTCGGCAGCGGAGTTAGTCTACGGACAACCGCTGCGCGTCCCAGGTGAATTCCTTCCGGAGCCTACCAAGCCTTGGTCGGCCGAACAGCAGCGGCTCGACTCTTTCTCTTCCGCTCAGCAGTTCGCCCCACTTCCGGTCAACCGACACGGCGAACTCGCACCTCGCGTCCCGCCAAATTTACAGCAGGCGCGCTTCGTCTTCGTGCGACACGACGCGCACCGCGGGCCCCTGCGACCCCCGTACGACGGTCCGTACGAGGTACTACAAACCGGGGACCAAGGTCTTCAAGCTGCGACTCGGCGACAGGGTCGAGACAGTCTCCATCGACCGGCTCAAACCAGCACACACAGAACCAGGGGAACAGGTCCCCGTGGCCCAGCCTCCAACTAGAGGCTGTCCCCCCGGCACGCCAGCACAGCCGGCGGCGAACCGCCCGACCCAACCAACCAGACCGGCGACCACTCAGAGCCGCTGCGGCAGAACCATTAGACCACCGTCACGACTCGTCCACTCCTCCTAAGCGGATTCTGGGGGGAGCTCTGTGGCGACACGCCACCACTGGACATAATCCGCTCACGGCGGCACAGACAGTCTAAGCAGAAGCCCCCAGCCGGGGGCCCTTTCCTCCAGCAACTTGTTTCCCGCAGGGACAGGCTGCCGGGAGCACTTCCTGTATGGGAAGTATTTAAGTGGATGCGCGGGCTTTTCTAGTTCCTGTTTGTCATGTGGTTGGAATAAAGCAGTTGTGTTTTCAATAGCTCTGGTCTCGACTCCCACGTTTGCCGCGGTATCTCAACAGTATCATACTTGCGATCTTCTGGTGGATTACCAAGCAGGCTGACAATCCGCGAGGCTGTGGCGCTGTCGAGGGCGGAGACCACGTGATAGTAACGGGTCTGATCCGCAACGATGTTCCTGATTGCGAACTGGGCTTCAGCCTGGATGAACCACGCGGCTGGCTGTTGCTCCCAGAACTGTGGTAGCTTCAAAGCAATGGCGTTCAATTCCATGTTCAGTAACTTCGGCGAAAACCGTTCGCAAAAGTCGGGGTCACCAATGTAGGAATGTCTAGTTCCTATCCAAAACTGAGGTCCACTCAGGCGATCAAATAAACGAGGTTTAATGAAAAGTAACAGAGTTTAACGGATATCTACAGGAGGACATCGAATATAGGTCTAGTCAGTTCGGAGGCTCCACGAGGACTGCTAGGGCGGTCCCGTGGCTGACGTCATGACGTCATCACGTTTTTCCCGCCGGTGGGGGATCACGTGACGAACGGCGTGACATCATCGCGTTTACCCGCGCTATTAAAGTGATCGTGCTCTGTACATGTAAACAGTGAAAACAAAGATACAGACTCAGGCTGTAGCCAACATATTATTAAAGGGAATTATATACAATTGATTGGAGTCCCTTAGTGGCCCCACCACACACTCTTCATTCTTTCTACCAAAATGTATAACTTCACACTTTTCTGCGTTAAATTTCATCTGCCATGTGTCCGCCCATTTCACCAGCCTGTCTATGTCTTCCTGAAGTCTATCACTCTCCCCCTCACTGTTCACTATACTTCCAAGTTTTGTGTCATCTGAAAATTTTGAAATTGTGCCCTGTACACCAAAGTCTAAGTCATTAATATATATCAAGAAAAAAGCAGTGGTCCTAGTACCAACTCCTGGGGAACACCACTGTATACCTACCTCCAGTCTGAAAAACAACCATTCACCACTACTCTCTGATTCCTATCACTTAGCCAATTCCATATCCATGCTGCCACTGTCCATTTTATTCCATGGGCTTCAACTTTGCTGGCAAGCCTATTATGTGGCACTTTGTTGAATGCCTTTTGGAAATCCATGTACACCACATCAACCACATTGCCCTCATCAACCCTCTCTGTTACCTCATCAAAGAACTCAATCAAGTTAGTTAAACACAATTTGCCTTTAACAAATCCGTGCTGGCTTTCCTTAATTAATCCACACTTGTCCAAGTGACTGTTAATTTTGTCCCTGGTTACTGTTTCTAAAAGCTTCCCCACGACCGAGGTCAAACTTCCTGGCCAGTAGTTGCGGGGTATATCTTTACACCCTTTTTTGAACAATGGTGTAACAGCACGGTGGCATAGTGGTTAGCACTGTTGCCTCACAGCGCCAGGGACCCGGGTTCGAATCCGGCCTCGGGTGACTGTCTGTGTGGAGTTTGCACATTCTCCCCGTGTTTGCGTGGGTTTCCTCCGGGTGCTCCGGTTTCCTCCCACAGTCCAAAGATGTGCGGGTTAGGTTGATTGGTTATGATAAATTAACCCTTAGTGTTAGGGGGATTAAATACGTGGGGTTACAGGGATAGGGTGGGATATGTGTTGGTGTAGGGGTTACGGGGATCGGGTGGGATATGTGTCGGTGCAGGCTCGATGGGCCGAAATGGCCTCTATCTGCACTGTGGGGTTTCTGTGATTCTGTGATTTGCAATTCTCCAATCCTCTGGCACCACCCCCATATCTAAGGAGGATTGGAATACTATGGCCAGTACCTCCGCTGTTGTGTATGTACCTTTAAGGGAATAACTGGTCTCAGACTGCAGTACCGGCAGTGACCACCCCTGTATAAAAGGCCCTAGCAGGCTTCTGTAGTTTCAGTTTCCAGGTTGTCTCCATTCAGTAAAGACTTGTTATAATCAACTCCTGCAGTCCGTGTCTCAATTATACACGGACATAATATCCGCGATCTCCTCTTTCAATTCCCTCAGCATCCTAGGATGCATCCCATCCGTTCCTGGTGACTTATCTACTTTAAGTACAGCCAGCCTTTCTAATACCTCCTCTTTATCAATTTTGATCCTACCAAGTATCTCCACTACCTCCTCCTTCACTATGTCTATGGCAGCATCCTCTTCCTTGGTGAAGACAGATGTAAAGTACTCGTTTAGTGCCTCAGCCATACCCTCTGCCTCCATGCATAGGTCTCCTTTTTGGTCCCTAATCGGCCCCACCCCTCCTCTTACAATCCTTTTACTATTTATATGCCTATAGAAGACGGGGATTGTTCTAGCAGGGAGCACGGGGCAGTGGGATTAGCCTGGGATTGTTCTAGCAGAGAGCACGGGACGGTGGGATTAGTCTGGGATTGTTCTAGCAGAGAGCACGGGGCAGTGGGATTAGTCTGGGATTGTTATGTTGGCTGCCATTCTATTCTCATACCCTCTCTTTGCCTCTTATTTTCTTTTTCACTTCTCCTCTGACCTTTCTATATATAGACTGATTGTCAGATGTATTTGCAACCTGATATCTGTCATACGCACTCTTTTTCTGCTTCACCATATTCTCTATCTCTTTCATCATCCAGGGATCCCTGACATTAGTGAGGTACATTCCCCCTAGTGGGAATGTACCTCAACTGTACCTGAACTATTTCTTCTTTAAAGGCAGCACATTATTCCATTACAGTTTTGCTTGCCAATCTTTGATTCCAGTTTACCCGGGCCAGATCTGTTCTCATCCCACTGAAATTGGTCTTCCCCCAGTTAAACATTTTTACTCTAGATTGCTCCCTGTTCTTTTCCATAGCTTATGATACTATGATCACTGTTCCCTAAATGTTCACCTACTGACACTTGCTCCACTTGACCCACCTTATTCCCAAGAACCAGATCCAGCAATGCCTCCTCCCTCGTCAGGCCGGAAACATACTGATCAAGAAAGTTCTCCTGAACACTTCAGAAATTCTTCCCCTTCTCTGCCCTTAACACTATTACGATCCCAGTCTATATTAGGATAGTTGAAGTCCCCCATTATTACTACTCTATAGTTCTTGCACCTCGCTGTAATTTCTCTGCAAAGTTACTCCTCCATAGCTTTTCCACTATTTGGTGGTCTATAGAATACACCAAGTTGTGTAATGGCACCTCTATTATTTCTTAACTCTAGCCATATAGATTCTATCCTTGACCCCTCCAGGACATCTCTCTCTCACATAGCAGCTGTCGATCATTCTGTCATCACCATTTACACCTCATCTAGAGTCATCTTATTTTTCTTAACTTGTCCCATTACCATCTCCTTTTGCCTTGCACCATCATTCCTTTTGTCTCTTAATCTCTCCTCCCTTCCAGCCTATCACAGACCTTTGTTCCTTTGTTCTTTCCTCCCCTCCCCGCCCCTACACTTGCTTAAAAACCTGTTCCACCTCCAACTGTTTCCAGTTCTGACGAAGGGTCATCGACCTGAAACGTTAACTCTGTTTCCCTCTCTCAGATGTTGCCTGACCTGCTGAGTATTTCCAGCATTTTCTGTTTTTATTTCAGATTTCCAGCATCTGCAGTATTTTGCTTTTATATTAGACCATCCTGTGTTCTCTCTTAGTTTGACCCCCCCAATACCTTACTATTTCTTACTTTAGTGCTCTCTGCCTCTCCCAATCCTTTGAGCACTTTATTTCCCCTTTCTAATGTTACATCCTGGTGCCCACCCCCCTGCCAAATTAGTTTAAACCCTTCCCAACAGCACTAGCAAACCTCCCCACGAGGATAATGGCCCTGAAATTAGGATCGGGGGCTTGCCGCGCGTGCAAGCCCCCGATCTGCACTCACCCTGCGCGCCGACATCTGAAGCCCGGGCCTGCTCGCATTTCCTGTCACAGGCCCGGTTCCGATGTCAGCGCGATGTGCTTACCTGATCCAGCGGCGTAGTTAGTGCGATGTGCCGGCTGGGATCAGGTGAGCACTGTGCAGCCAATCAGGGGAGGGGAAGGTTCATTCATGAGTTTGACAGTAAGAGCTGTCAAACTCATGAAAAGTATGGGCTGCCAAAACACTACTTTAACTTTAAATAAAATTTTAAAAAACATCCCACTGATTGCATTAACTATAAATAAGTTTTTAAAAATGTTTTAAACAATTAATCAATTTTTTGAAAAAAATAATTTTTTTAAAAATAGGGTCTAAAACTAAACTTACCATCCTGTAAATTCTTTAAAAATAACAAACCTGTGGAAAAAAAAATTCTACATTGTACTAAAAGCCCACTTACCTGAAAAACTAAATACTTACGTCTTGTTTTTCCACGCGTAAAGACCGGAGGCCTTTACACGCGCGCGACTTTGGGGAAAAAAAAGGGAATTTTACTGCGCACGCGCTGCCTGTGCAGTCGCGCGCGTTCTGCCTCTTAACCCCTTGGGTCCGAGGACAGGAAATGCCGGTTTTCAGCGCATGCGCTGTGCATGCTGAAAACCGGCAATTCCTCCGGGCACACGCGTAAGTACCCCGTCCGTACTCACGCGTTATGCCCGGAATTACTGGGCCATTGCTTCCGGCCTTAAGGTGCAACCTGTCCGGCCTGTACAGGTCACACCTTCCCCAGAACCGGTCCTAATGCCCCAGGAATCTAAAGCCCTCCCTCCTGCACCATCTCTCCAGCCCACATTCAACTGTGCTATCCTCCTATTTCTATACCCATTAGCGCATGGCACCGGGAGTAATCCGGAGATTACTACATTTGAGGTCCTGCTTTTTAATCTCTTTCCTAGCTCCCTGAAATCTGCCTGCAGGACCTCATCCCTCTTTCTACCTATGTCGTTGGTACCGATATGGACCATGACCTCTGGCTGTTCACCCTCCCGCTTCAGAATGTTCTGCAGCCGCTTGGTGACATCCTTGACCCTGGCACCAGGGAGGCAACATACCATCCTAGAGTCACGTCTGCAGCCGCAAAAAAGTCTGTCTGCTCCCCTATCTATCGAATCCCCTACCACTATTGTTTTCCCACTCTTCTTCCTTCCCCCCCCCCCACCTCCCCCGTGTAGCTGAGCCACCCGTGGTGCCGCAGACTTGGCTCTGGCTATACTCCCCAGAGTAACCATCGCCCTCACCAGTACTCAGAACCAAATACTGGTTGGAGAGCGAGATGCACTCAAAGGACTCCTGCACTACCTGCCTGATCCTCCTCGTCTGCCTGCACACTCTTTATCTGTGGGGTGACCACCACCTGAAACGTGCTATCCACGAAGCTCTCGGCCTCACGGATGCACCGCAGTGACGCCAGCTGCTGCTCAAGCTCCAAAACCCGGAGCTCGAGCTCCTCCAGCTGACGGCACTTCCTGCACATGTGGTTGTCCAGGACACGGGAAGCATCCTGGAGTCCCCACATGGCACAGGATGTGCATTCCATGGGACTGAGCTGCTGTGCAATGCCTTTACTTAATAGACTATTAACTCGAAACACTTATCAGCTACTCACCAATTAGCTCCTTCCCTGGTTGTGACGTCACTTTAGTGGTGTTGCAGTTGTTGCTTTTTTTGATGTTGTTTTCACTGGAGGTCCTCCGCCTCCTTGCTGCTGCCGCTGCTCTGGGCCTCCCGCTCGATTTATACTCCGCCTCCTAACCTGGAGAGCAAAAGAGCTGTGTTCTGGGCCTTCTCCTCTCAGCTCCCTTTAAGCCACCGCCGCCTCCGCTCCCGCTCAGATCCACACTGTGTTCCACATGAAGATGAGGGCAATGAGAGAGCTATAGAAAACCAAATCCAAGATATTAAGGGGCATGGACCACCATGTTATGGTTGTTCTGACCAGGAGAGTCTGTTGAGTTTAAGGTAGGTGAGATTTTGTTTTTCATTCAACTGATGTGGCTGAGAGCCAGGTCTGGAGTGATAATCAGAACTGGTCAACATTTTCAAAATATATTTGGAAATGAAAAAGGTGCCTCAATCCTAGCAGGTGTCAAGTAGGTGGAATTTTTTCAATTACTTTGGTGGAACTTAGTGGTTTGTATCTGATTTTGATGGTGATTTAGTAGCAAGTCTTCAATGGTCTTGTAAAGGAATGGGTACACTATCATCCATGGAGATACACCTCTCCAACATCCATGGAGATACATCCTCTCCATCATCCATGGAGATACACTCTCCATCACCCATGGAGGTACACCCTCTCCATCACCCATGGAGGTACACCCTCTCCATCACCCATGGAGATACACCCTCTCCATCACCCATGGAGATACACCCTTCCCAACACCCATGGAGGTACACCCTCTCCATCACCCATGGAGGTACACCCTCTCCATCACCCATGGAGATACACCCTCTCCATCACCCATGGAGGTACACCCTCTCCATCACCCATGGAGATACACCCTCTCCATCACCCATGGAAGTATACCCTCTCCATCACCCATGGAGGTATACCCTCTCCATCACCTATGGAAGTATACCCTCTCCACCATCCATGAAAGTATACCCTCTCCATCACCCGTGAAGGAATACCCTCTTCATCACCCACGGAGGAATACCTGTAAATTGTTTGTAGCTCTCAGAACAATATTTATCTCTTCTGAACATCACAACTTTGCATCATCTGGAAATGTAGACATTTCTATTTACACAACTTTCCTGGATTAATAAATATTATAAACGGCAGAGTTTCCAGAACAGATACTTTATGTTTTTTTTTTATAATCACAATTACCTAATACCATATTTGCCCTCCTACTTTTTAGCCAATTAGTAATCTATTCACAACTTCAATCTCACATCCCGGGCATGTTCATTTAGTGATACTAGGCTCCTGAGGGAGAGTATACAGCAGCTATTCGGAGCTGTGTAAGAGCTTAGGCGTCAATTGTTTAGGGCTGACTAGGTGGGAAGAGAAGAGAGTATTCATTAGGACATGTAGCCGTTAGTAGTGATAGAAAACAGCAGTCACTAGAGACTGTGTAGCAGTCCATGACAAGACGTAGCTAGCAACAGACTGCCTAGCGATGGGTAAGCGACCTCTACCAGCTAGAATGACAAGGGCAGCAGGCGCATGGGAACACCTCCACATGCAAGTTCCCCTCCAAGTCACACACCATCCTGATTTGGAAATATAATCACTGTTACTTCATCGTCGCTGGGTCAAAATCCAAAAACTCCCTCCCTAACAGCGCCATAGGAGCACCTTCACCACGCGGATTGCAACGGTTCAAGGCGGCGGCTCACCACCACCTTCTCAAGGGCAATTAGGAATGGGCAATAAATGCTGGCCTTGCCGGCGACGCCCACATCCAGGAACGAATTTTAAAAAAAAGTGAGCACTGATCATGGGGTGCGGTGCAGGAGCAGGCTCGGAGAGGGTGCAGCCATCACTTGTGTAGCAGTAGAAATTATAGCAATCACTAGTTTCTGTGTACAGGAAAAAGATATGCAGCGCTGGGGACTGTGGGTATTGAAGGGGAATGAGAATCAATAGCGAGCGTGCAGCAGTGAATAACAATCGTTATTTAAAAAAATTATCATTCATTCATTCTCTGGACATGGGCACCGCTAACAAGGCCGACATTTATTGGCCATCCTTAGTATTGCCCATCTGCTCTCCTTAAGGGACATCAGAACAAGACCACGGATTTATGGCGACTGAATAAGCGAGATGGGATTCGCCCCCGTTTTGGTGATTTGCATTCCAAAATTCTCTCCATTTTTCCACGATAATTGCTATCTTGCAGCCTTGCAGTTAAAAGTCGCTGTTAATTAGTAGATAGGAAATTATGTTCCATTAAGTCTGTGTAGCAGGTGGTCGTGCTAGAACCAGCAGTCATTAGGGGCTGTGTAACAACACATAGGGAGACAAGATGGCTGGCATTGGGGAATCTGTAACAGTACCCAGGGAGAAAAGATGGCCGTCAGTAGGATCCGGAGGCAATAGACGTCAGCACGATAGAATAACTGATGATAGCTACCTTAATTAAAGGCGACACCAGAGTTTTATATTGCACATTTAATTTTGTGGGAAATGGGAAAATATTTAGAAATATGTTGCAGTATGTGAGACCAAAAGTTAAGTAACCTACTTCAGAAAGGTCTTTCTCCTGCCTTGAAGTTCATCATCCAAAAGTATGTCCAAGAGTGTTGCAGCCTCACACGCACTGGACCAGTGTCACAGTAGAGGCACACAAACCACACGTATGCACACGCACACCGCTGCTTAATGTCTAGATGGGAAAGACAAATATCTACCCCAGTGTCTAATGCTGGGACCCAATTCTGCAGATACTTTGCCCAATTAGCCACACTTAAAGTGTAAGCCTAGACAGTGAATAGAAAACAGCACGTTATTCAAGTAACAACAACTTGCATTTATACAGCGCCTTTAATGTAGTAAAATATCCCAAGGCGCTTCACAGGAGCACCATCAGGCAAAAATTTGACACCGAGCCGAAGGAGGAGACATTAGCACAGGTAACCAAAAGCTTAGTGAACGAGGTAGGTTTTAAGGAGCGTCTTAAAGGAGAAGAGTGAGGTAATGCATTTCGGGAGAGCTAACAAGGGAATACACTATAAATGGTAGGACACAGACGTGCAGAAAATCAGAGGGACCTTGGAGTTCATGTCCACAGATCCCTGAAGGTAGGACAGGTAGATAAGGTGGTTAAGAAGGCATACGGAATACTTGCCTTTATTAGCCGAGGCATAGAATTCAAGCGCAGGGAGGTTATGCTTGAACTGTATAAAACACTAGTTAGACCGCAGCTAGAATATTGCGTGCTGTTCTGGTCACCACATTACAGGAAGGATGTGATTGCACTAGAGAGGGTGCAGAGGAGATTTATGAAGATGTTGCCTGGGCTGGGGAATTTTAGCTATGAGGAAAGATTGGATAGGCTGGGGTCGTTTTCTTTGGAACAGAGGAGGCTGAGGGGAGACCTAATCGAGGTGTATAAAATTATGAGGGGCTTAGATAAAGTGGATAGGAAGAACCTATTTCCCTTAGCAGAAGGGTCAATAACCAGGGGCACAGATTTAAAGTAATTGGTCAGAGGTTTAGAGGGGATTTGAGGAGAAATGTTTTCACCCAGAGGGCGGTGGAGGTCTGGAACTCACTGCCTGAAAGGGTGGTAGAGGCAGAGACCCTCATCACATTTAAAAAGTACTTGGATATGCACTTGAAGTGCCGTAACCTACAAGGCTACAGACCAAGAGCTGGAAAGTGGGAGTAGGGTGGATAGCTCTTTGTTGGCTGGCACGGACAAGATAGGCCGAATGGGCTCTTTCTGTGCTGTAAATTTCTATGATTCTATGAAGAGGTGGCGAAGTTTAGGGAGGGAATTTCAGAACTTAGGGCCCAGGCAGCTGAAGGCACAGCCTCCAATGGTGGGGTGACGTTTGTGGGCGCTGCACAAGAGGCCAGAAATGGAGGAACGCAGCATCTGAGTGTTGTAGGGCTGGAGGTGGTTACAGCGCTAAGGAGGGGTGAGGCCATGAAGGGATTTATACACGAGGATGAGAACCTTAAAACTGAGGCGTTGGTGGATGGAGAGACAATGTAGGCCAGCGATAACAGGGGTGATGTGTGAAAGGGACTTGGTGCGAGTTAGGATACGAGCAGCAGGGTTTGGGATGAGTTTAAGTTTATGGTGCGTGAAAGATGGAAGGTTTATCAAAAAGTATTGTTCGAGGTTTCCTTTCTGTTAAGTATGTGTATTGTATTGAACAATTAACACAAAGACTTAAACGTATAACTCAAACAGGTCTTTACTGGTTGGAGGTAGGGACTATACGTAGGTCTTCACTTCATGCCCACAGGCGGGAACTGAGGGGAGATCAGTACCCACAGTACTATTTATACCCCTATGGCCAGGAGTGGTACTGCGTATCACTACGCCCAACAAGTAGTGCAGTCCTGTCCATAGGTTCAAAGTAGCACACATATTACATACACAACATTCCTCCCTTCCTAGCTTTACAGTCATCTCCCCATTTAACATAACGTAATAACATATATACATATATAACTTCAGGTTTACATAACAGAATAACATAGATACATAGATAACTTCATGTCAAAACAGATCACAGATTCAGTCTCTGCGGAAAACAGTTCACAGATTCAATCTCTGTGGTGGAGTCGGTTCACGTTGCTGGAGTGACTCATTCAATAGTCCTTCCATGGATTTAACAGTTTGAACTTCCGAACTGAATTGGCTCCGTTCGGAGGGACCACGTGTGTGATCTGGTAGAGGTAATAATGGTTCAGATGGGTCATCTTCTGTTTCGACTTTTCCTTTTCTGCTTCTTGGAGACTCTCTGGGCTCCACTGTCAGCTGCCAGCTGCATGCGCAGTTCCTCCTTCTCTCCCTCCTTTTTCCGTAGTAGAGCCACCTTCTCCCGATGTTCCGTAGACTTTCGGTGTTCCTCCATGATTTCTGTATGGTGGGAGTCGAAGTTACAAGTTGGGCAGGACAGGACATAGTAATATTCGGTGTCGTCCTGATCTAGGCCAGCGAGAGGGTCTTCTATTTCCTCCATACCCAGCCAGCTTTTGTTCCAAGTCCAGACATCTTTCCTGAAGAGACTTCTTCATGCGTACCTCTTCATCCAGCTTTTTCTGGGCTTTCAGCAAGTCGTTTACTAATGACCTCATTTGAGATTTTACTACTTCAACTTCTTTTGGAGATTGATTGATCGGACTATTCAATGCCTCTACCGGAGCAGCTGTTTCAGCGGTCTGTTGTTCTACGTTGACGTGAGTCAGCGTACTTTTGGCATCCAAGGGCTGCTCTGTTGCAGTCATCTCAGTCTGTGTTGCCACCTCAGCTCTTCCAATAACCTTTGAGAGCTCCGAACCCCTTTCGTTTGAATATTGAAGTTCGTGTTCAAGTTTTTCCCATTTCAGAGTCCTGTCCTTCAGCATATGCAGGAGTTGGCTGACCGTTAACTCCTCTGACATCAGACGTTTTGTGTGCTCCTGCTCCATTTTCTCCATCAGCTGCTTCTGTTGTCTTTCCAGATTCTCCAACTCTATATCAAAGAACTCTTTCGTTGCATTCAACTCTTGCTCACAACGGCGAAGCATTTGTTCTAATTGCTGTTGTAGTTTGAAATGGAGTTGAGTTCGAGCCCGGTGTCCCTCAGAAATGGGCACATCAGTAGACTTGCCAGACTCAGAATCCACAGTTAAACTATGTTGTTGTTGCTCAGTGGAATTCTGTGCTGAAACTTTGTCTTTTGCACCTGAGTTGGGCTTACCATCATCCGTTCCAGAGTCTGGGCCGACTATCTTCACCGAGTTCTCACTCGTTATTGTTTGTAGGAAATGCCAGTCCATATTCATTTTCCTAATCCACTCCCATCCTAGTAGTGGAGAACCTCCTTCAGATATCACATATAAGTCCATTATTTGACTGTCTTCGCCCTTGTGGACCACTGCAACCTCTATTTTCCTGATGGGGTACACTCTTTGCCCCGTGTATGTTTTCAATATAATCCCCGTATCCTGTAGGGGAATATGTTGGAATAACTTTCTGTAATCTTTCTTATTTATGACCGTCAATGCCGATCCAGTGTCCAATTCCAGTTTTACTTGGACTCCTTCTATCTGAAGAGTGACCCAAATTGTCTGGAGGTCTGCACCCTTACCAGCGTTGAGTACTCTTAAGCTAGCCAGTTCATTACAGCTTAAGCTAGCCAGTTCATTACTGCTAGCGTCTGAATCGGACTCCTGTTCGGTCACCTTGTGTACCTTTGCGTATTTTCCTTGCGGTGACTTCTTGTTGCTGGTCTTCTTCCCTGACCTGCATACTCTAGCTATATGTCCAAGCCTACCACAAGTTCTACATTCTTGGTTTTTAAACCAACACTGGTTCTGATCATGCGTTGTCTTTCCACAACGATAACATTTGCCAGAACTCACACCCAATTTGTGTGCACTGAGCTCCGGTGACCGTAGCTGCATTACTGCCGTGCCTCTCGCTGCGGCTTCGTGTGCTGCTGCCATAGTGACCGCCTTCTCAAGCGTCAGCTCATTCTCCTCGAGCAGTCGCTTTTGTGTATCCTGTTTAAATAAACCACACACAAATTTGTCTCGAAGTGCCTCTGTCAGTCCCGTTCCAAACTGGCAATATTTCGCTAATTTACGCAATTCCAGCAAATAATCAGCATTGCTTTCATGCTGTAGCTGCCTTCTGTCGTAAAATTTAAATCGTTCCGCTAGCATCAGCGGCGTGGGGTTTAGATGATCTTTCAGGACAGTAACAATCTCATCGAACGTCTTATCCGCCGGTTCATCTGGTGATAACAGGTGTTTCAATTGCCCGTATGTCTTCGCACCCATTAAATTTAATAATGTTAGAGCTTTATCCTGGTCATGAATTTTATTGGCCTTACAATAATTTTTTACTCTTTCAACATATATGGCCCAATCTTCGAGGTCACTATCAAAGGTGCTAATATTCCCGTGTTTAGGCATTGTAGATTTGCAATTTCTCAGATTTTATTTTGTTTACTTGTTATCAAAGATGGCGGCTTCCCGCTCTTGCCGTCGTCCTCCGCCCACAAAATGGCGGTTTTCCCGCGCTTGGCGGTCTTCACCCGTCCCCCGACGCCGTCTCCCTTCAGCCCCCGAGTGCGGCCCTTATCTTTGGTTCTGATCGCTGGCCCGCGCTGTGCACCGCACTTGAAGCGGCTCCCGGGCTCTGGCTTACCCGCTCGCGCGTTTCACCGCGGCTCTTATCAGGGATTGCGATCGCCCTTATCTTCTCCAACTTCCCCAGCCCTGTCTTTGCAGCCCACACTGCACGGCTTACCCCACCACCTAGGTTGAACAAGGAAACTGCAGAAAGACTTCTGTCAGTCGCTGGAAGCTGTCAGGATGTTTGCTGCACTCCAGTGCTCAGTCGCTGATGGAGGCTTCAGAGTCCTAAAGCCTGTCGCTTCTAGTGGGGTGGTGATGTTTGAAACCTCTCTTCAACTGCCGCAGGGTAAGAACCTGACTCGTCGCCAGTGTTAAGTATGTGTATTGTATTGAACAATTAACACAAAGACTTAAACGTATAACTCAAACAGGTCTTTACTGGTTGGAGGTAGGGACTATACGTAGGTCTTTACTTCATGCCCACAGGTGGGAACTGAGGGGAGATCAGTACCCACAGTACTATTTATACCCCTATGGCCAGGAGTGGTACTGCGTATCACTACGCCCAACAAGTAGTGCAGTCCTGTCCATAGGTTCAAAGTAGCACACATATTACATACACAACACTTTCTCTATTCTGTAAGTATCTAACCATTACTCTATAGAGTTCCCTCAGCCATTTCTCTTGGGCTGAAGGTTGTCTCGTCTTTCCTTAATGCTCATCCCTCTAATTGCATTTAGTTCTGGGCACTGCACCTCAGGAAGGATATAGTTTGCAATGTATTCCCTTGAGTATAGAAGATTAAGAGGTGATGTAATTGAGGTGTTTCTGGTGATTAAATCATTGATAATGTAGATAGACAGAAACTATTTTCTCTGGTGGGGGAGTCCAGAACAAGGGAGCATAACCTTAAAATTAGAAATAAAAACAGAAAATGCTGGAAATACTCAGGTGGTCAGGCAGCTTCTGTGGAGAGAGAAACAGAGTTAACGTATCAGGTCAATGACCCTTCGTCAGAACTGGAAAAAGTTAGAGATGTAACAGATTTTTAAGCATGTGCAGGGGCAGGGAGAGGGGGAAGAGGCGGAAAGAACAAAAGGGAAGGTCTGTGATAGGATGGAAGGCAGGAGAGATTAAAAGACAAAGGGGATGATGGTGTGAGGCAAAAGGAAATGGTAATGGGACAAGTTAAGAAGCAAAAGATGGAGTAAATGGGAATGGCAGAATCATCAACAGCTGCTATGTGGGAAAAAAAAAGGGGCAGAGGTTATGGTCTGAAATTGTTGAACTCTATGTTGAGTCCAGAAGGCTGTAAAGTGCCTAATCGAAAGATGAGGTGCTGTTCCTCGAGCTTACGCTGAGCTTCATTGGAACAGTGCAAGTGGCCGAGGACGGAGAGGTCAGAGTGGGAGTGGAGCGGAGAATTAAAGTGACAGGCAACCAGAAGCTCGGGGTCACGCTTACAGACTGAACGGAGGTGTTCCGCAAAGTGGTCACCCAATCTGCGTTTGGTCTCCCCAATGTAGAGGAGACCGCATCATCAGCAGCGAATACAGTATACTAAATTGCAAGAAGTACAAGTAAATCACTGTTTCACCTGGAAGGAGTGTTTGGGGTCCTGGACAGTGGGAAGGGAGGAGGTAAAAGGGCATGTGTTGCATCTCCTGCGCTTTCACGGGAAGGTATCATGGGAAGGGGAAGGTGTGTTGGGGGTGATTGTGGAGTGGACCAGGGTGTCGCAGAGGGAGCGGTCCCTTCAGAATGCTGTAAGGGGGGGGGGGGGGGGGGGAGGGAAAGATGAGTTTGGTGGTGGGATCACGCTGGATGTGGTGGAAATGGCGGAGGATGATACGTTGAATGTGGAGATTGGTGGGGTGAAAGGTGAGGACAAGGGGAACCCTATCGTGGTTCTGGGAGGGAGGGGAAGGGGTGAGAGCAGAAGTGCAGCAAATACAACGGACACGGTCAAGGGCCATGTCAATCACGATAGAGGGGAATCCTCGGTTGAGGAAAAAGGAAAACATATCGGAAGCACTAGTATGGAAGGTGGCAGTCAGAACAGTTGCGGCGGAGACAGAGAAATTGGGAGAATGGAATAGAGTCCTTACAGGAAGTGGGGTGGGAGGAAGTATAGTCCAGGTAGCAGTGGGAATCAGTGGGTTTATAGTGAGTGTTTGTCAATAATCTATCCCCAGAAATGGAGACAGAGAAGTCGAAGATGGACCATGTGAAGGTGAGGGAAGGGTGGAAATTGGAAGCAAAGTGAATTAAATTTTCTAGTTCAGGGCGAGAGCAGGAAACGGCACCGATAGTCATCAATGTACCGAAAAAAGAGGTGAGGGAGGGGACCAGGGTAGGACTGGAACAAAGAATGTCCCACATATCCCACGAAAAAGCAGGCATAGCAACACTTTTAATTTGGAGGAAGTGAGTGGAGTCAAACGAGAAGTTGTTCAATGTGAGAATAAGTTCAGCCAGGCAGAGAAGGGTGGTGGTGGATGTTGGGCCTCTGTTCAAGGAAGAAGCGGAGTGCCCTTAGGCCATCCTGGTGGGGGGTGGAGGTATAGAAGCATTGAACATCCATAGTAAAAAGATGGTTGGGGCCAGGAAACTGGAAACTGATAAAGTGGCTGAGGGTGTCGGAAGAGTCGCGGATGTAGGTGGGAAGAGACTGGACAAGGGGAGAAAAAGAGAGTAGAGATAGGAATAAATCAGTTCCGAGGGGGTGAGAACAGCCTGAAACGATGGTTCTACCAGGGCAGTCCTGTTTGAGGATCTTGAAGGAGGTAGGAGCGGGCTGTGCGGTGTTGGGGAACTAATGAGGTTCGCAGCCGTGGAGGGAAGATCTCCAGAGATGAGGTCAGTGACAGTCTTGGAAATGATGGCTTGATGTTCGGTAGTGGGGTTATTATCCAGGGGGAGGTAGGAGGAGGCGTCAGAGAGTTGGCGTTCAGCCTCCGCAAGGTAGAGGCCAGTTCGCCAAACAACAGTGCCACCCTTGTCAGCAGCTTTAATGACAATGTTGAGGTTGGATCTGAGAGAACGGAGTGCTGCAAGTTCCAAGGGAGGTAGGTTGGAGTGAGAGAGGGGAGCAGAGAAATTCAGATGGCCGATGTCACACCAACAGTTCACAATGAAAAGATCTAGAGAGGGTAAGAGGCCAGAGGGAGGAGTCCAGGTAAAACGAGAATTCTGAAAAAGGGAGAAAGAGTCAGCTATGTGGCCAAAGAAGTGGGCAGGGAGACAAAGGCAACTGAAAAAGAGCTCAGCATCATGCCGAGCTCGAAATTCATTGAGGTGGGGGCGTAAGGGGGATGAAGCTTATACCTTTGCTGAGGACTGATCGTTCGGGGTCAGCGGGGATAGTGAAAACACGGCAGGGTTTAAAAATTAGAGTTACACCGTTCAGGGGCGATGTCAGGAAGCACTCCTTCACACAAATGGTAGTGAAAATTCAATTCTTGCCCCAATAAGCTGTTGACACGGGGTGGGGGTCAATTGAATATTTCAAAACTGAGATTTGCTAAGTTTTTGTTAAGCAAGGGCATTGAGGGATATGGAACCAAGGCAGGTAGATGAAGTCAAGATACAGATCAGTCATGATCTAACTGAATGGCCGAACAGGCTTGAGGGGCTGAATGGCCTGCTGCTCCCAGCACCAGCTTGGATGTTTTTCTGCCCTGCAGTCAGGGCTCATATCCCTCCCATACGTCACGGTGGCCAGAGCTGTGAGCAAGGTGGAGATTAAGTTGGTTCGGTGGGAGGATTAGTAGAAAACAGCACTTTATTGACTGCTTTAGATGTCTCACTTATTCAGCGGATTGATTAGAGCTGTACTCAAGCTATGAAGCTCTCCTTAATATTAAGGAGGTGGGAATGGACTTTTTCCTGTTTAACCTGCTGAAAATGATCACAAGGAGAGACTGTAGTCTGAGCTCTCTGGCACCAGTCCCCTCGCTAACATTTCGTCAACTGATGACCCCACCAGGACTGGCCTCCCCATAATTTTCATTTATTTTTTCGTGATATTTTCCTGTATTTCTCCAAGCCCATTAGTTCTGCCAACAGTATGGACAGGATGCTACCAGTAAACTCTTCGGCTGCTGAGGTACCACCCAGCTCGGGTGGCCCTCCCATCTGCTTTTTCCCCCACACCCACCTCCGTCCTTCCAGACATCACATGAAACTAGGGGTGCCAACCCTCCAGGAATTAAAGATTAATCTCCAGGGCACTGCAGCGATCAACACCCAGGAGAAAAATCGGTGGCAATTGAAAAAAAAAAATGCTGTTATTTAAAATTTTCTTTGAACAGTTTTGTTTTTATTAGTTATAAAAAATCAGACATGGGAATGAATAAAGGCTGTTTGACTCACAGTCAAGAGTGATTCAATCAGGTAACGAAGAGTCTATTCGCTTTCTGATTGGAGAGAGAAAGCAGGGCACCACAAGTTATGGGCTGTTGAGCGACCAATGGTGGGAGCGTGGGGGTAAGGCGGTTGGAGGCAGGAGATTACATGACACCTCCTGGGATATGTTAACCAGTGTTGCCAACCCTACAATGCAAGTGATGACATTCTTTACAAAATGGCTACCAGTCACATCCCGTTCCCAAACCCTGCCAAGATATATCTCAAACCCTTCAGTTCATGGGGTAAAGTGAGCGGGAGATTAGTTATACATCTCTGGGGGTTTGTTTTAACCGTACACTAATTGTCCGACGATGCCTTCGAATTCAGCCCAGCTTGTACTGGGGAATTCACTGCCCAAAATTCCACCTTCACTACTCGTTATAAACACAGCTGCTGTTTCAGTAGCACATTCTAGAACAGTTTGCGCTCAGGAACCTTTTGCCATGGGTCACAACCTCAACTAAAATCTTGTTTAAGGAGCACTCTGAAATGAAGTGATCGGGTTTATGCTGCAGTTCCCCACAGTAAGCTCCTGATTTCAATCATAACCCACTGGAGGCCAGACACTTCCCCACATAAAGAATCAGTAGTTTGATTTCATTGCGGCCTTTACTATAAAAAAGGAAGCTGGATTAATCATGCAGTCTAAACATTAACTTGCCTTCTTTAGCCAGAGAGCATGAAAAGGAGGCAACGCCATGGGAATTCCAGCATCGTCAACATCCCATAGGCAAGCAGGTTGCACATTCAAAAGGGAATTGGATAAATCTTTGAAGGGGAAACATTTACATTTACAGGGCAATGGGGAAAGAGCAGGAAGGAGTGGGACTAATTGGATAGCTCTTTTCAAAGAGCCAGCACAGGCAGGAAGGAGCAAATGGCCTCCTTCTGTGCTGTATCATTCTATGGTTCTGTGAAGTAGCAATTTGCCAAGGCCTACATATAGAAGGGGAGCGGTGGGCTGCAAATGGCCCATTCTGTTCAAAAGGCTACCTACCTCGGTGTTCCAGCTTGTGAACTGTGCAGGAGCTGCTACACAGGATCAGAGACTCCCATATACAGAGGCACCGAGAAGGTACCATAATGGAGCATACTAAACCATTATCCAGTTTGGTTAAAGACAGCTTTATTCATAAGCGATATTACAATGACATTAAATTAGAGAGCGCTCGTCCCCAGCAGGTGGGCTGTTAGGTCCATTCTTTCAAGCAGTGAACATATTCCACACCTAAATTATGAAGAGTAGACTTTCCACATGGTTATCAATAGAAAAGCTTCTTGCTTGGGTGTGAAGTATTGGTTTATAAAAGATTGAGTTATCAGTCCTGATGTAGCTGGCAAAGAAAGCTCACAATCGGTGTATTACTGAAGAGAGGCGGATAAGTAGAGGGTAGCCCACGTAGTCTCTATCTGCAATATATATACATATTTTTAAAGTTATAATTCCATATAGTACAGATATTATAGTGCCTTCCCCAGTATACTTCAATTATCCTTCTATATTAAAATTCTTACGTTAATTGCACACTGTTGAAAACTGATATGCAAACATTTCTTATGCAAATTCCAACATTAAAATGTTCACAAGGTTTCCTTGTAGGTGAAGTTTTAGGAGTTAGAGTGTGTCATAAGACTTACTTGTCATGGCTCCATGTAATACCACACAGTGTGGTATTATATTTTATTCCCACAAATAACTCAATGTTTTCTGAAAACATTTGCTTGCCATTTTTTTCCCCACTCAGTAACTGAAATTTCTAATGTCCAAAACTAGATTCTAAACAAAATAATTTTTTTTAAAAAGGTACCTATTTCGCAACATGGTTACATTCAGATTATCCTTTTAATGCAGTCATTAAGGTTTTTAGTTGAAGGCCTCAGCCTCCTGAAGAAGCCATTGAAGTACTTTTAGAGTGTTGTAATGTAGGAAACAGGGCAGCCAATTTGGTCAGGGCTGTGATTCTATTAGCTAAATGTGAAGTGTAAACATTTCACCATCACACTTTGTTAATTAATTCAAAGTTAAACAGCAGCAAATCAAAACTAGGAGTCAGGAACTTATGAATCAAAAACCGGGTAAGCAGCCACAAAACTACCAAAAAAAACCTCTAAGGACTTATGAAAACAAACAATCCCGAATGGCCAGTTAGGAGAATCTACTAATACAGGAAACTCTCCTTTAAACGGCACCTAAATATCCGGAATTCTCTCTCCGAAAACACCTCAGTAACCGGCAATGTTGCCGAGTCCGAGTCTCCCGCGGTGGCCGAGTTAGTCAGTGGGGGTAGTTCTCCAAACTGCCACTACTCGGCTTCTTGGCGCTGTCGGAAGTCGGAACACCTCAAAACCCCTGTAACAGGAGTCTGACTCTCCCGCGCTGCCGGTAGTCTCTTCTGATCCGCCATTTTACAGGGGTACTGTGTGTCTCCCACGCTGCTGGTAGTCATTGCATTATGGAAATCCCAAAAGTTGGTCCAAGCAAAAGGAAGAGAGAGTGGTGTTAACTTTAAAACAGAAAATCAAGATATGCCAATGACTAGAAAGGGGAGAGAAGCGTATCAACATTATGAATGAATTCAAAATCGGTTCGTCAACTGTAGTGTATGTGCCTTAAGAGCCCCCTGTGTACTGTAATGCCGGTAATGGCCACTCGGGCTATATAAGCCTGTATATTGTGTTGTATCAGTTAGTTCACCTCCAGACTTTGTTCAGTAAACACCTGTGAAACCAACTCCTGCCTTCAGTGTCTCTATTAACACACGGATACAACAGTGGCGACAAATTGGAAACGGACTTACCTGCAATTCGGCAGCACCTCAAGGACATCGATTCCTCAGACGTCCAAAGTCGAAGAAAAGCAAGAAAAAAAAACTGTGGTTTCACCAGCTAGCCGAGCTGGTGGCAGGTACTGCAATAATCCTTCCTGGGCGGGCTGGGGCTCCATCGGCTGGCTCTGCGGCGAGGCCAAGCAGCGAAGGCGGAGGCAAGCAAAAACAGCCGGGGGGGGAGCACTCGGGAGACGGCCGGCGCTGCAAAGCAGGTCGGCGTTCGGACCTAGCAGAGGGGGGGAAATGTCCCAGAGTCCCCGGCAGGAACGAATCTCCACCTGTAAATAAAAATATTTTATTTTTTAAAAACCGCGGAAAACAGCGTCGTCGTCAGCAGCAGCGGCGGGAAAGCACGGGAAGCGACATTTCTTTTCTGCAGGAAAGAAAGAAAAGCACAGGAAGCGCCATTTTCTTTCCAGGATGCCTAAGGCTGGCAATATTGATGCTTTTGATAACTATATAGAGGATTGGACCACATATGTGGAAAGAGTGGAGGTATATTGCACAGCAAATGGAATAGAAAATGATAAAAAGGCATCAGTACTTCTAAATCTAATGGGCGCAAAGACATACGGGCTGTTACAAAACTTAATCACTCCAGCCAAACCAAAGGACAAGAATTTTAAGGAAATTGTTGATACCCTACAGGAGCACTTAAACCCAACACCGCATCTGATAGCGGAACGATTCAAATTCTTCAAGAGGAATCAGCACAAGAATGAAAGTAACGCTGATTACCTCACCGAATTAAGAAAGCTATCAAAGCACTGCCAATTCGGGGCAGGACTGGCAGATTCTCTTCGAGACAAATTCGTCTGCGGTCTCCTAAGTGAAGGAACACAGAAAAGGCTGCTTTCTGAGAAAGATTTGACACTGGACAAGGCTTTCAGTATGGCTGTATCATACGAAGCAGCCACAAGAGGAGCTGCAGAGATACAGCAAAAGACACAGGACTTTGGCACCCATGAAATGACACAGGGTTTTGAGAGATGTTATCGCTGCGGCAGATCCACCCATGACCAGAGGGACTGCTGGTTCAAGGACAAAGCATGCAGGCAATGCGGACAGATTGGACACATTGCACGGGTATGCCGATCTGGACAAAAAAAATCCACGGACAGGAAAAAAAAAAAATCAATAAAGAAAAGTACAGAAAGGTACAAATGATGACGGACAGTAGCTCCGATGACCAGAAGAGCGATAGCGACTCCGGAAACAAGAGACTAAGCTGTCTCAAATTACATAATGTAATTGCCAAAGAAGATTACCAGACCATTTGGGTTACCCTCACGATAGCAGGGTCCCCAGTTAAAATGGAGCTAGATACAGGATCAGCTCTGACCGTCATAAATCGACGGGATTACGAGCGGCTATTTCCACATATACCTTTAAAAGACACATCCATTATCTTGAAAACATATACGGGGCAGAAAGTATACCCCAAAGGAAAAATAAGGGTGCCTGTTGTATACAACGGCAAGGAAATACAGAAGTTGTATTTATACGTTCTACAAGATGGTGGTCCACCGCTGTTGGGACGTGAATGGATCAGGAAGATACGTTTAGACTGGCACTCCATTCAGGCACTGACAGTGACCAGTAAGGAAAAAAAATGACGATGACGTCATACCTGAATGATTAAAAGACATCTTGGCCAACGCCAAGGAAGTGTTTCAAGAGAAACTAGGAACCTTGAAAGGCATCACCGCCTCAATAAAAGTGGAAGATGCGGCAATTCCCAAGTTTTTTAAGGCAAGGCCGGTGCCATACGCAATTCGTCCAGCAGTCGAGGCAGAGCTGGAGAATTTGGAAAAGGCAGGCGTATTATCCAAGATAGATTGGAGCGAGTGGGCAACACCCATCGCCCCGGTCATGAAGAAAACGTTGAATAATGATAAATCTGAAGAACAGAGAAAAATTCGCATCTGTGGAGACTTCAAGGTGACTGTAAACTCGGTCCTTCACACGGTACAGTATCCTCTTCCGAGGATAGAAGATATTTTCGCCTCACTATCCGGAGGGAAGCGTTTCACCAAAATTGACTTGGCACAGGCATATCTACAGATGGAGGTTGAAGAGGCCTCTAGAAAGTATCTCACGATAAATACACACAAAGGCCTGTACCAGTACAATCAACTGGTTTTCGGAGTAGCATCAGCTCCAGCTATCTGGCAAAGAGCTATGGAGCAAGTCCTCCAAGGGATTCCGGGGACTCAATGCTACCTAGACGACATCCTTGTAACAGGGGAAAACGACAATGAGCACCTTGCCAATTTGGAGCAGGTGCTCACTAGGCTGAGAGAACGGGGCCTACGAGCAAATCGCCCCAAGTGCGAATTTTTCCAGAAACAAATATCATATTGTGGCCACATAATTAATAAGGAAGGGTTGCATAAGTCACCTGAAAAAATTGAAGCGGTCATAAAAGCCCCAGCACCTGAAAATGTTTCACAATTAAGGTCGTTCCTGGGATTGATAAATTACTATCATAAATTTTTACCGAACTTATCAACTCTTCTGCACCCTCTTAATGAACTGCTACAAACAGGAGTAATTTGGAAATGGAGCGAAGACTGTAAACGTGCCTTCCATAAATGCAAAGACTTAATCACATCCAAGGAAGTTTTGGCTCATTACAACCCATCACTGCCAATCAAACTGGCGTGCGATGCATCCCCTTACGGCGTAGGAGCGGTATTAGCGCATAGATTCCCTGATGGCTCGGAACGGCCGATAGCTTTTGCGTCACGCTCATTGAACTCAGCTGAGCGTAACTATGCCCAAATCGACAGGGAAGCACGCAGCCTGGTATGGGGAGTGAAGAAATTCAACCATTACCTACATGGACAAAAATTTACCTTGTTGACTGACCATCAACCCCTCATCTCCATATTCAACCCTAAAAAGGGTGTTCCCATTATGACAGCGCAAAGGCTACAGAGGTGGTCCCTTTTTCTAGGGGCACACCAATATGACAGAATACAAAGGATCAAAACAGCATGGGAATGCTGACGGTTTATCGCGCCTACCGTTGCCAACGGTAGAAGAGGCACCTACAGTAGACCCAGTGGAGATGTTCCACTCTACCATAGTCGAATGTCTACCAGTAACAAATTCTGCCATTGAAAGGGAAACGAGAAATGACCCGACTCTCTCACAAGTCTACGATTTAACAGTGAAGGGATGGCCAGCACATGGCGAACCACTGTTGCCAGCATTCTCGCAAAGAGGAGAACAGCTGTCAGTGTGCCGAGGAACCTTGATGTGTGGATCCAGAGTGGTGATTCCACCCCAAACTCCAGGATAAAGTGCTAAAGGAGCTTCACGAGGGGCATCTGGGTGGAGTGAAAAAGAACCACCTAGCCAGGGCGTTTGTATGGTGGCCAGGTATCGATGGAGACATCGAAGAAATGACCAAGAGCTGCCTAGGATGCCAGAAGGTCCAAAACACTCCACCACAAGCCCCTCTACATCCATGGGAGTGGCCCTCATCTCTATGGCAAAGGGTACACATCGACTTTGCTGGTCCATTTATGGACTCAATGTTTTTAATCGCGGTTGATGCACACTCCAAGTGGCCAGAGGTAATAAAGATGTCCTCCACCACCACAGAAAAAACCACAGTATTAAGGACCATATTTGCCAGGAATGGGCTGCCTGAACAGATCTGTTCCGATAATGGACCGCAATTTGTGTCCGAAGAATTCAGGAAGTTCTTTAAAAAAAAATGGGGTTAAGCACTACACGTCCGCCCCATACCATCCCGCCACCAATGGATTGGCTGAAAGGTTTGTCCAGACCTTCAAGAAGGCCATGGGTAATGAAGACATAAAACTTCAGCATAAGGTAGATAACTTCTTGTTTGCATACAGGAATGCAACACACATGGTTACAAACCAAACTCCCGCCATGATGTTCTTCAATAGAAGCCTAAGATGCCGGCTGGATTTGATCAAGCCAAACATCAGAAGGGACGTGGAGAACCGGCAATTTCAAGGCATGAATGAAAGGCCAACTAGAACCTTCCAGCTAGGTCAACAAGTTTTGGCCCGGGACTACCGTACCGAGAAATGGCAGCCTGGAACTATTTGCACACGACTAGGACCGCTGATGTATACCGTGGACATTGGAGAAAGCATAATAAGGCGCCATGCTGACCAGATCATAGAGTCATCCGAAAAGGGACAACCTACACCACAACTCTATACGCCTAATGATGAAGTAGAGATACCCATCGTATCTACCTCCGATCCGGTGATACTGGAACCAGATGAACCCGACACTGGCATTCAAGCCGAATCAGCCTTGCCAAAAGAACCTACTACACCACCAGAAACTACTACACCACCGAGGCATTATCCAGACTGAGTCAGGAAGCCTCCAGAGAGACTGACTTATAATTGATTAACTGCAGCAATGTGTAGATTATTGTTCTTGTAACATGTAATTAATGATTACTTAAAATATTATGTACTGGTTGGCTAAAAGGGGAGGAATTGTAGTGTATGTGCCTTTAAGAGCCCCCTGTGTACTATAATGCCGGTTATGGCCACTCGGGCTATATAAGCCTGTATATTGTGTTGTATCAGTTAGTTCACCTCCAGACTTTGTTCAGTAAACACCTGTGAAACCAACTCCTGCCTTCAGTGTCTCTATTAACACACGGATACAACATCAACAATCTACAACATCAAATCGCAGAAGGATAAGCTGCTCAAGTTTTATTCAAGCTCGGAGACATCTATGGGTGTACGCTTCATAAGCCTAAGCTTGAAGAGCTGGATACCGTGCTTTATGAGTGGTTTTCTCTTAAGCATTCAGAGGGTGTTCCAATTTCCAGACCCATGCTAATCGAAAAAGCGAAGGATTTCTACGCAAAGATGGAGCTCACTGACAAGTGTGCTTTCTCCGAGGGATGGCTAACGTGCTTCAAGGTACGGCACGGGATACGACGACTCGATATTTCCTATTGGGAAGTAAAGAGAATATCTACTTAGCCTAGTGAGGATTTGTAAGTTTCTTTGCCTTTAACCCCCAAAAGACTTCAAAACAAACTAGAGATTGAATTCTCAATGCTTTGTTTCAGCCAAGCCCCACTCCAGAGACTTGAAAACATAACCTAGGCTGGGACTTTCTGTGCAGTACTGAGGGAGTGCAGCACTGTCAGAGGTGCTGTCTTTTGGATGAGATGTTAAACTGAGGCCCAATCTCCCATCAGGTGGACGTAAACGATCCTATAGCACGATTTGGACGATCAGTAGAGTTCTCCACAGTGTCCTGGGGCTAATATTTATCCCTCAACCAACATCACTAAAACAGATGATCCGATCATTTATTTCACTGCTGTTTGTGGGACCTTGCTGTGTGCAAATTGGTTGCTGCGTTTCGAACATTACCACAGTAACAAGACTCCAAAAGTACTTCATTGGCTGTAAAGCGTTTTTGGATGTCCTGAGGTCGTGAAAGACACTATATAAATGCAAGTCTTTGTTTTCCAAGTACCTCAAGACAGGAACATCAAGAAATGAACAGGCTGATGAGGAGAGCGGTGTGGGGTGCCCGTCAGTGGAAGGGTAGGGGAGCTAACGGGAAAGAACGCGATTGGGGTGCTGCCGTCAACTGATGGTCTAAAAGAGACCAAGAGAATTTCATGTCCCCATTCCGTAGATCCTAATCTCCACCCCCAATCCTGCCAAATTCAAACCTCCACCACCCCACCCAAAACTGCCAAGCTCTTCTCTCACATTCTCCTGTGACAAGAAAAAGGACTTTTGTCAACTTTTCGTTTTAACATCTGTTCCTTTAAATCCAGTCACAGTACAGATGCAGTTTAAAAGTGACAGTAGTTCAGCTTCCCTGTATCAGGCTTATTCCAATACAATACTACAAGTTGGAACAGTTACAGAAATAATTCAAATTTAAACAAGGCAGTGTAATTAGATCCATTTGTGTAGCACTGACTATTCCTTTTTAAATTTGAGTGGTAGGGTTATTCGAACCAGGCAGACTTTTCCCCCAAGTATATATAATTTAAAAAGTCATTCTGCTCAAATCCTAGAGTCCGTTTGAAAATCTCAGAAGGAACCAATGGGGTCGATTTTCATGGAGCCGTCGGGTGGGGTTTCAGGCGTGTGGGGGGGGGGGGGGGGGGGGAATCCCGATTTCAGGGGTCCCGACACCATCCCGCCCAAAACCCCGCTCCACGCAACTTTCAGAGGCAGCGGGTACCCGCCCCGCACTGGGACCCGCCGACCCCAGGTGGGAAGGGATTAGTGCCAATTAACTGCCTGTTAACAGGCAGTTTTTAAGCCTAATCCCTATTTTGAGGGGTTTCGTGTGGGTTTGCCGATGGCTCCAAACCACACCAGGTTAGAGCAGGCAGGCCGTCGGGTTGAAGGAGTTGGAGGGGTCGCGATGTCGGCGCTCAGGTGAGTGATGGGTGCATGAGTGCAAAGGTAAGTGTGTTTGGTGTGTCTAAAGTGTGTAAAGAACTTTTACTTACCTGTACTTACCTTCACAGCCTTTCTTCCTATAGCCATCGGGAGCCCATCACTCAGCTGGCACTTAAAGCTGAACGGCTGCGATCTGTGAAAGGTGACAGCCTTCAGCTTTGAGCGCCGATGTGAGTTCTAACTGAGTGTGTGCAGAAGGACTCATGTCAGAACTCAGACTGTCAGTGTTTCACACCTTGAAACAGCTGTGAAACACTGATATTTCATCTGTCAAGAACTCTTGACAGATGAAATTGCAGTCTGTGACATCACCTGTTGCCGGGTGGCCCTTAATTGGCCTGCTGAGCCCGCTGGGCTGGCTCAACAAGATCAATCAAGGGAACATCGCACGGATTGGCCGGACGTCGATGTAGGCGGGACTAAAACCCGAAAGTTGTAGACCCACCTTCTTCCCGACAGCTTCGGGAAAATCAACCCCAATCACTTTGAAATCCTGCTGAAGGCATAATTACTAGTCCGAGCCCTTTTCGGGCTACCCCAGAGTAGGCGTATTCCCCAGACGTTCACCTTCAACGAAAGTTAGAGATAGCCGAATTCTATAAGACGCTTAATTGGGTCTCAAGGTCCAGGCTATCTCTCTCTAAAGGAAAGGAACAACGTAAAGATGTTACCGTCCTCCAGATAGCACTTTTAATAAGTTTAACTAGACTGTAACCTTCCGGATATTATGAGGGTCCAAACCACCCCCCCCCCCGCCCCCAGAATTCTGCAACTCCTTACAAGAGTGTACAGAAATTGAGTTTGCGAGTTTAATACAGAAATACTATTTGAGACAATTCTAAAAATATATCGATTTATTTAAGAGCCGAGATACAGTTAACAGCTGTTGAGTCAATCGCAACTTTAACAGTTCAAAATACAAATAGCTTACATTTCTTATTCTCAGAGATCCTTATTCTCAAATCTTAACTTCGTACATTTTTACATTTCTATTCTTAATCCAGAATATCCACCAAAGAGTACCTTTTTGATCCCCGAGATTCAAAGAATTAAAAACTTAGAGACTGCCTCTGAAGTTGAGAATCGCTTGCCCTTTCCAGCGACTTCTGATTTTCCATCTGAAAAGCTCTATTATTATACTTTTTTTGTAGTGGTTTATTCTTTGAAGTTTTCTGCTGATGAGCTAATTATCTCTAGTCATCTTCTGTTGAATTCTTTTCTATTCTTACTGTCAATTTAGCTGCCACATGCATAATTATGTCTCTACCTTTAGGTGTTCCAAAAACTTATCATAAAATGGCTACAACAGATTTATCTCTGATGTAATTCTTATCGAAGGTCTTCCATTCAATTCTAAAATCACCTCTGCTGTTAGAAAGCAGACGTCGTGACTCCTGTATGTTCCAAGTTCAACACAAACACAATGCGATTGCTTGGTGCTATCTATTGATGTTATATCTTCAAAGTGTTCTGAAGGTATCTTTTACAACATGTAAATCAAAAACACTTCAACTAGGGTGTTTGTTGCATTTCTTAGCTACTTCAATTGGTTGCATATATAATCGTGTTTCCTGTTTCTCATTTGATGTAACTTTTAAACATTATTTTCAAAGCATTGGTTAGTTCTCAAGAGTTATGATCTTTTAATTATGTCCACTCAAGGAGTTAGGTGGAAGGATGGCTACTGTAAATATGTATCTTTGTAATATGGTTGTTACTTGTGTGCTTATTCCATCTTCTGTAAAGGTAAATTCACAATATTTACAATTCCAAACACAGCCTGACGTGATGCTCTACTGCTTTTGAAGACCAGCGTGAAATCTTAGAGGCATAGGATAGTCCAGGAGCTGAAGGTAATTTACCAGACAGGCTTTTCTGTTCATTTCCCCAAGCGTGTTAACATCTAGGTCTCAAGACACGGATGGGGGTTGGTGACTCACCAGCGAGAGTAATCTATGAGAGCTCAAGTTATTTAGCGTAACAGGTTAGAAAAGACCAAAAAGGTAACAGCTCCCAAGATCCCAATCCTACTGGACGCCAGGAGTGGCCCCCCACTCCAAAACCCCTCCGCACTGACAAACCCATGGCTCACATTGCCAGTACTCTCTGCCCCTCAGACCCCCCCCACCCCAGTGTTGAGACTATGGAGTCTTCCTCCCAGTACTTCCAGGACCTCATTCCCAGATCCCCAACCCCATCTATCCCCTCCACCCCCCGGCCCAGTGTAACCTTATCCCCCTTCAAAGTACTGGGAGAGCTGTGACCCAGTCCCAACACTGTTAAGAGCAGAGATCCTCTTCCCAGACCTTCCAGGTCCAAAAGCTATCATCAGTGCAGGTAAATCTGTGTTGCCCTGAAGATTTAACTCCCCTCTTCTTGTATAACCTCTAATTCACCATGTGCAAAACCACTGGAGGTATGCTATTGTGTGAAGAGTCATGTGTACATCCACACCTCCTGCCAAGTAACACTTATTTTCTGAAACACTTCTTGTCACGCCTACTTCCATCACACAAATTCTATCGTGCCTATCGGTCACATTTTTGTTACAAATTAAACTTAAAACTACTCATTTACTTCCCTGAGTCCAAGCTGCGTGGCACTATCACTCACCAGACCTCACAGCCGTGTCTCCAAGATTGATGGAAAACTGGCATTGCTCTCCACAGTGCCACCCAACCTGGAGCTTCTAAAATTGAGCGATAGGTCCAATGCTGCCTCCTTTCTCCTTGCCACTCCAATTGCTCTGAAATCCTTGACCCAATCCGAGGTCCGGTGTGGCAAAAGCCATATTCCCAACTCTTGCCAGGAACTGGCTTAAGTTTTGGCATTTTAAATATCTATATTTATTTTAAATAACAGATTTCCCCAGGACATCTTGAGCCAGCCTAGATGTTGAGCGTCGGGCTCATGTCAGGTCGCAGGTATTTGTGGGGGGGCGGAAAGAGAAGGTGGAGAAAGGTTTTGGGTGGGGGGGGGGGGGCGGAAAGAGAAGGTGGAGAAAGGTTTTGGGGGGGGGGGGGGGGGGGGGGGGGGAAGGTGGAGTAAGAGATGCAGCAGAGGTGGGAGGGGAAAAAAAGTTTGGTCACTGCTCAGGTATTCCTTCCATCACCGGGGTCGTACCCTTTCGCCTTGACCCACCCAGAGCACCTGTACCTTCCCTCCACTGCTTGCTGTAGCCTTGCAAACCCTCCGCCACACACTGAGCACTCATGTCTTTCCCCTCACTGCTGACCCAATGCCAGGAGAACTACCACATTTTACAAACATACAAAATTGGCAGGCAGGAAAAGGCCAGCTGGTCCATCAAGCCTGCCTCATCCCATGATGTCCAGAGCACTACAACTAAATTAATTGCTTACCTGCCTGCTCCCCTCCCCCCATATCAATACCTTCAAGTAGAGACCACCATCACCAACAAGAAATGTGCCACAGATACTGGGTAGTGGAGGTGCCAGGTGAAGAATAAGTGTTATAGGGAAAAGGGTAAACACCCCTTCCCCCCCACCCACTTACAAAAATGAAATACACACTGATCACAAAGTGCCCTCTGTCCCCCCTTCATTTTTAGGTGAAATTTCTGCTCATTAATACAAGGGATCATAAAGTTACAGCACGGAAGGAGGCCATTTCGGCCCATCGTGTCCGCGCCGGGCAACAAAGAGTTAACCAGCCTAATCCCACTTCCCAGCTCTTGGTCCGTAGCCCTGCAGGTTACAGCATCCCAAGTGCACATCCAAGTACTTTGGAAATGTGGTTAGGGTTTCTGCCTCTACCACCCTTTCAGGCAGTGAGTTCCAGATCCCCACAACCCTCTGGGTGAAGAAATTTCCCCTCAAATCCCCTCTAAACCTTCCACTGAATACTTTAAATCAGTGCTCCCTGGTTTTTGACCCCTCTGCTAAGGGAAATAGGTCCTTTCTACCCATCCACTTTATCTAGGCTCCTCATAATTTTATACACCTCAATAAGGTCTCCCCTCAACCTTCTCTGTTCCAAGGAAAACAGACCCAGCCTATCCAGTCTTTCCTCATAGCTAAGATTCTCTACTCCCGGCAACATCCTTGTAAATCTCCTCTGTACCCTCCATAGTGCAATCACATCTTTCCTGTAATGTGGTGACCAGAACTGCACGCAGTACTCTAGATGTTACATTAGCACACAGAAATAGAACATTGTTCCATTTTTGTCTGTCAGAATCAAGTCCATGTCCACCTGGAGCTGGTTTGAGACTGCCCAACTCATTTCACGTAAGGATAGCAAACAGGGAAGACATTCATCCCATCAGTTTGGGCTGGATCAAATCCCAGGTCTCAAAAAAGGTGAAAGGCCAGTATATACATCCCACTATACTTACCTCTCTCTTGAGCACTACACAGAGCTGTGCACCATTTAGGATTTTTAAAGCTCTGGAGTGCAAGTATTTCTAAGCTGATATTAAGTTACTCTACTGCAGTTGTGAAATCCCACACAAGGTTTTATCTTCTTGGGCAGTCCCTCGGAACCAAAGATGACTTGCTTCCACATTAAAAATAGGAGTTCTCAGGTGACTGATGAGTCCAATGCGGGATCTACAGTCTCGGTCACAGGTGGGGCAGACGGTGGTTGAAGGGGCGGGTGGGTTGGGTGCTTGGGGTAACGTGCGCTCCTTCCGCTTGCTCCCGAAGAGACTCGGAGGTGTTCGGCGCCTTCCTGGATACTTCTCCACTTTGTACGGTCTTGGGCCAAGGATTCCCAGGTGTCGGTGGGGATGTTGCACTTTTTCAAGGAGGCTTTGAGGAGGTCCTTGAAGCGTTTCCTCTGCCCACCTGGGGCTCTCTTACCGTGTCGGAGCTCCAAGTAGAGCGCTTGCTTTGGGAGTCTCGTATCGGGCATGCGGACGATGTGACCCGTCCATCAGAGCTGATAGAGCGTGGTCAGAGCTTCGATGCTGGGGATGTTGGCCTGAGCGAGAACACGGACATTGGTGCACCTATCCTGCCAATGGATTTGCAGGATCTTGCGGAGGCAGTGTTGGTGGTACCTCGCCAGTGCTTTGAGGTGTCTGCTGTACATGGTCCATGTCTGAGGCATACAGGAGGGCGGCGAGTATTACTATTGCTCTGTAGATCATGAGCTTGGTGCCGGGTTTGAGGTCCTGGTCTTCAAACACTCTTCTGCAGGCGACCGAAGGCTGCACTGGCACACTGAAGGCAGTGTTGGACTTCGTCATCGACGTCTGCCCTGGTTGACAGTAGGCTCCCGAGGTATGGAAAGCGGTCCACGTTGTCCAAGGCCTTGTCATGGATTTTGATAATCGGGGGCAGTACTGTGTGGCGGGGGCAGGTTGGTGGAGGACCTTTGTCTTATGGATGTTTACGGATGCAAGGCCCATGCTCTCATACGCTTCGGTGAAGGTGTTAACGATGGTTTGGAGTTTGACCGCCGAGTGCGCGCAGACACAATCGCCGTCTGCATACTGTAATTCGACGACAGAGGAAGGGACAACCTTGGATCTGGACTGGAGGCAACGGAGGTTGAACAGTTTCCCGTTTGTTCTGTAAAGTAGTTCCACTCCAGCGGGGAGCTTACTGAAGGGGAGATGGAGCATTGCCGCAAGGAAGATTGAGAAGAACATTGGTGCGATGACACAGCCTTGCTTGACCCCGGTCCATACATGAATTGGGTCTGTGGTGGAACCGTTGGTCAGGATCATGGCTTGCATGTCATCGTGAAGCAGGCGGAGGAAGGCGATAAACTTTTGAGGGGGACACTCCATAATCCCTCACGGTTGAGAGTCAAAGGCCTTTGTGAGGTCAAAGAAGGCCATGTACAGCGGTTGGCGCTGTTCCCTGCATTTCTCTTGTAATTGGAGCATGGTGAAGATCATGTCCATTGTGTCCATTGTGCCCCTTAGTGGGCGGAATCCGCACTGCGACTCTGGGACGAGCTCTTCAGCCACTGAGAGAAGGCGATTGAGGAGGATTCTTGCAATGACTTTCCCTGTGGCAGACAGCAGGCAAACTCCTCTGTAATTACCGCAATTGGACTGGTCACCTTTCTTGAAGATAGCCATAATTACGGCATCGGAGATCCCCTGGCATGCTGCTCTCCTTCCAGATAAGAGAAATGAGTTCATGAATTCACGCCAGTACTGCTTCTCCACCATGTTTTAGCGCCTCGGCAGGGATTCCATCTGCTCCCGAGGCCTTGTTGTTCTTCAGTTGTTGGATGGCCTTTTCAACCTCATGCCGGCCTGGTGTTGTGCTGAGATGGTGGCAGGTAGCATGCTGCGGGATGGAGTTGAGGACACACGCGTCGAAGACAGAGTCTCGGTTAAGGAGATCTTCGAAGTGCTCCTTCCAGCAGGCACTGACTGCCTCCCTGTCCTCGAGTACCTCTCCGCTCTTGGCCCGCAGTGGGGTAGGACCTTGGGTGCTTGGGCCGTAGGTGGCCCTGACTGCGCTAAAGAATCCACGCACGTCGTGGTTGTCGGCTAGCTGCTGGATCTCCTGCGCTTTCTCCACCCACCATCTGTTCCTTAGGTCACGAGTTTTTTGTTGGACCTTGGCCTTCAGGCGTCTATAGAGCTGCTTTCTTGCTCTCGAGTTGTGTTGCTGTTTCCAGATCAGGAATGCCTTGCGCTTGCGGCTTATTAGCTCCTGGATCTCCTGGTTGTTCTCGTCAAACCAGTCTTGGTGTTTCCTGGTCGAGTGACCGAGCGTCTCTTCACAGGTGCGGATTATAACTGCTATGCAAACACAGGTTTTCAACTCATCCAGTTTGCAGTTTTACCTCCCTTCTGTCCTGCCCCGACAAGTGTAATAGCTCAGGTGAAATTATTTTTTCAACGTTTGCCTGCACTGACTAAGCAATGCAACCCAAGATCCATCTTGCCTCAGGCAGCATGGTGCTTCCTTGCACAATCACACCCATTTTCAACTGGGGAACTATTAGCACAAGCCAACTGTGTGATTGAATAACCTAAGCAACAAGACTCCCCCACCTCCCCTCACTCTTCCACCAAAACACAGAGGGAGGGAAAGTACTTTAAATCTAAAGTACTCCCCTCAAAAACTTGATGTGAAGGGGGGAAACACAAAAGGATGCATCTTTTGAGGAAATATTCTCTATTTTCGATGTTAGAGAGCCTCAGAGCCCTGACAGGTGTTCAGTCTTCCAGTTCCATTCCAACCTCAAGATTAGTTGCAGCAGCGGGAAGGATTAGAATGGAACACATCTGGCTTGGAGACCCAAAATGGCAGATCTCCATCCCCAAGACAAAACAGACAATATCTCCTCTACAGATGGAGACATTCTCCAAGAATTTCCCTCAGATTATTTCTTTATTCCCTCTCTACCACCACCCCCCCGTCCTCAAAAGTATTTTCTGCTTTAATTAGTGTAATTTTTTCACTCCACTAGATCTTTGCCTTTGTGATCCATCTTTAATCCCCAAATTTGGAACATAGGAATAGCCATCATCAGTAGAGCCCATAGCAGCCTGTCCCAAAGTTTGAAAGACACCATACACTAACTCAATCTCTCATACCACTCCCCCGTTTCTCTGCCAGCTAACCATCTATCCAGTTCCCTCTTTAATTTGCCAATACTTTTCCACCTTTGCCAGCAAACTTGCTCCAATACAAAACCTGGCTCAATAGTTTACACTTAGTGGGATTCATGTTTTAGTGTTGAATATACTGGTGAAGTGTGATCTACAGAAGGAAATTCGGTCATTAAATAGTTAACGTTTCAGTACAAGTAGGAATTATGTCTGACGTTGAGAATACTACAGTAATAAATCTTGATAACACTAGTTTAACAGAACACAAAATTTGCAATGTTATTTTTTGAAGAAGGGACTTTCCTACTGTAGCCAACCATTCAAGTTTGTTTCTTTTAAAAAAGGAGTTGTGACAGACTTTCTCCACATGATTGGGCAGGAGCTGAAAGGGCGACATTTAAAATGCATCGGGTTCATTAACCTCCACCTATCTCCAACCTTCAGTTTACAGTGGTTTCATTATCAGAGCAACAGGGAGCTGTGGTTTGAGTAGATTACATTTGAGGTGGAGCCAAATGTTTCCATCTACTGCCTTCAGGGTCCTTGGTGTTTCCAGGGCAGCTTCGTATATAGTAGCACTGCATTCTACACTTTATCAAGCTACATAGAATCTACAGCACAGAAACAGGCGATTCGGCTCAACTGTTCTATACCACCATTTATGTTCCACACGAGCCTCCTCCCACCCTTCTTCATAACTCTCATCAGCATATCCTTCTATTCCTTTCTCGCTCATGTATTTATCTAGATTACCCTAAAATGCATCTACACTATTTGCCTCAACTACTCCCTGTGGTAGAAAGTTCCACATTCTAACCATTCTGGGTAAAGAAGTTTCTCCTGAAATGCCTATTGGATATTTATGACCCCTAGTTTTGGACCCCCCCCCCCCTCCCCTGGAAACATCTTGTGGATGTTTGCTAAATCATCACCATGTGTATTCCTGTTCTGTGATCTCTTATTTTTAATAAGTGCTCTGAATGCACTTCAAATGCAGCCTTAGGCAGTTCATTTTTAAACAAAAACAAATCATTGCATTGCATTCAAACAGGACTTTGGAATAACTGCTTTACCGGTAGCTGTCATAGATCAATGATACTGCACTGGATATAGAATCTGCATAAAATTTTCCAGCTCCGAGAGCTGATTTTCAGTATTACAAACAAATAAAGAGCATGTTACGCCCGGTTAACTTGGCATTGGTAGACACATTAGAACATGGCTATCTAACTGAATCTTTCAAATCCAACTATCCAGTTGGATCTCATTCATTTATCACATCAAATGCATTTTTTTTTTCAATGAGTACATTTAGATAGGATTGTAACCCCAAAAAAGTATAGTCAGTAAACCATTTTCTTCCTGTCTAATTAAGATTTTACATTTAATGTTCCTTCCACTAAATCTCCTGGTCCAGACCCGGTTGCATTGTAGGGCTTTGAAAAAAAAAATCTTGTAACATTGTCAGTGATTTGAGCCTCAAGATTAACTAGTGACTACCCCTGCTGCAATGAAACGTACTTCAGTCTCTATCCACTGTCACACACTGACAGACACTACAGGATTACTAAGGAAGTCCTTAATCATTTACCTGGGTCAAAAGAACTCGAGATATTGTTAACTAGATCATTCAGTTAACTAGATCATTCCGTTATTAAAGGACACAGCTTACCAGTTCTTCATAGATCAGATTACTATCGTCGCCAACTGCACTAAACACTTAAGATAGTCCACAGATATACACTCTAATGAGGTGGTCTGATCAACCACCAACAATGGCTTCACTCTTTCAGATGTGGGGTGGTTTGGTTGGGGGGGGGGGGGGGGGGGGGGGGGAGAAAGAATTTGGCTTATTGCTACAGATTATATTTTTCATCATTGTATTTCTCCAATCCAGAGCAACCTCTACTTGGGAGACATTAAATTTGGCCTGTTGAAACGGCAGAACATTCACCCCATGTAGGTCATTGAGATCTAGAGGGTGACAGGACTGAGAGACATTTAAATATTGACAGTAGCCCTAGAATTCCACAGTGGACCATAGAATTATAAGCACAGGCGGCCATTCGGCCCACCGTGCCTGTGCCAGCTCTTTGAAAAGAGCAATCCAATTAGTCCTGCTCCCCTGCTCTTTCCTCATAGCCCTGCAAGATTTCCCCCTTCAAGTATTTATCCAATTCCCTTTTGAAAGTTGTTATTGAATCAGCTTCCACCGCCCTTTCAGGCAGTGCATTCCAGATCATAACTTGCTGTATAAAAAAAATTCTCCTCATCTCGCCTCTGGTTCTTTTGCCAAGTACCTTAAATCCATTTAAAATAGAATCATAAAGTTACAGCACGGAAGGAGGCCATTTCGGCCCATCGTGTCCGCGCCGGCCAGCAAAGAGTTAACCAGCCTAATCCCACTTCCCAGCTCTTGGTCCGTGGTCCTGCAGGTTACAGCATCCCAAGTGCACATCCAAGTACTTTTTAAATGTGGTTAGGGTTTCTGCCTCTACCACCCTTTCAGGCAGTGAGTTCCAGACCCCCAGAACCCTCTGGGTGAAGAAATTTCCCCTCAAATCCCCTCTAAACCTTCCACTGAATACTTTAAATCAGTGCTCCCTGGTTTTTGACCCCTCTGCTAAGGGAAATAGGTCCTTTCTACCCATCCACTTTATCTAGGCTCCTCATAATTTTATACACCTCAATAAGGTCTCCCCTCAACCTTCTCTGTTCCAAGGAAAACAGACCCAGCCTATCCAGTCTTTCCTCATAGCTAAGATTCTCTACTCCCGGCAACATCCTTGTAAATCTCCTCTGTACCCTCCATAGTGCAATCACATCTTTCCTGTAATGTGGTGACCAGAACTGCACACAGTACTCCAGCGGAGTAGTGTTTTATACAGTTGAAGCATAGCCCCCCGCTCTTGTATATGCCACGGATAATAAAGGCAAGCATTCCGTATGCCTTCTTAACCACCTTATCTACCTGGCCTGCTACCTTCAGGGATCTGTGGACATGCACTCCAAGGTCCCTTTGTTCCTCTACACTACTCAGTGTCCTACCATTTAATGTGTATTCCCTTTCCTTGTTAGCCCTCCCCAAATGCATTACCTCACACTTCTCCGGATTGAATTCCATTTGCCACTGTTCTGTCCACCTGACCAATTGATATCTTCCTGCAGTCTACAGCTTCCTTCTTCAGTATCAACCACACAGCCGATTTTAGTATCATCTGCAAACTTCTTAATCATACCCCCTATATTCAAGTCTAGATCATTGATATATACCATAAAAAGCAAGGGACCTAGTACTGAGCCCTGCGGAACCCCACTGGAAACAGCCTTCCAGTCACAAAAACACCCATCAACCATTACCCTCTGCTTCCTGTCTCCGAGCCAATTTTGAATCCAACTTGACACTTTGCCCTGGATCCCATGGGCTTTTAACTTCGTGACCAGTCTGCCATGTGGAACCTTATCAAAAGCCTTGCTAAAGTCCATATACACTACATCAAATGCACTACCCTCATCTACCCTCCTTGTTACCTCCTCAAAAAATGCAATCAAGTTTGTCAGACACGACCTTCCCTTAAACCCGTGCTGACTATCCTTGATTAATCAGTGTCTTTCTAAATGAAGATTTATCCTGTCCTTCAGAATTCTTTCCAATAATTTTCCCACCACCGAGGTTAGGCTGACTGATCTGTAATTACTCGGTATATCCTTTTCTCCCTTTTTAAACAAGGGTACTACATTAGCAGTCCTCCGGCACCACACCTGAAGCCAGAGCGGATTGGAAAATGATGGTCAGGGCCGCTGCTATTTCCTCTTTTGCTTCGCTTAACAGCCTGGGATACATTTCATCCGGGCCTGGGGATTTATCCTCTTTTAAAGCTGCTAAACCCCTTAATACTTCCCCTCTCACTATGTTTATTTCATCTAATATTTCACACTCCTCCTCCCCGATAGCAATGTCTGCTTCGCCCCTCTCCTTTGTGAAAACAGATGCAAAGTATTCATAAGAACCCTACCGACATCTCCTGCCTCCACACAGATTACCCTCATGATCTCTAATAGGTCCTACCCTTTCTTTAGCTATCCTCTTAATATATGGAGGTTTTCATCCACTGTATCAAATTTACTTGCTAATCACGAGAGGTTTGAGGTGTCCTCAAGTCTCAGTAAGAAATTTCAACATTAGTGTCCCAAAGCTTGCTGTGCATCATATTGCATAGTAACAATTTTCAGGCAAGAGTAAACCATTGGCCCATCTCATCCCCATCAAGATAAGTTATGTTACTAGACTAGTAATTAAGAGGGCTGGATTAATAATCCATTAATGTGAACTCAACTCCGACCATGGCAGTTAAAAAGAATTTGGATTCAATTTTTTTTTAAATCTGTAAATGAAAAGCTGGTAAAAAAGTGACCATGAAGCGGTCTGATTGTCATAAAACCCAACTGGCTCACTAATGTCCTTTAAGGAAACCTGCCGTCCTTACCATGTCTGGCCTATATTGCAACAGTGACTACACTTGAAAATTAAAAGTACTCATTAGCTGTGAAGCACTTTGGGATGTCCGGAGGTCGTGAAAGGCGCTGTATAACTGCAAGTTCTTTTTTTGTTTCTTTACATATGTGGCTCCAGTCCCACACCTATGTGGTTGACTCTTAACTGCCCTCTGAAGCGTCCTAGTAACCCATTCAGTTGTATCAAACTAACACGCAGCAGTTGAAGGAAGCCGGCCACTACCACCACATCAGGGCAATAAAGTCTGGCCTTACCAGTTTTTTGAAACACCTATTTCTAAACCTAATAACCCTGAATCAGGGAACTAGATGTAATATCTCCAAGTTTGCAGACGACACAAAGCTGGGTGGGCGTGTGTGCTGTGAGGAGGATGCCGAGAAACTCCAGGATGATTTGGACAGGTTGGGTGATTGGGCAGAAGCATGGCAGATGCAATATAACATGGATAAATGCGAGGTTATCCACTTTGGTGTCAAAAACAGGAAGGCAGATTATCTAAATGGCAATAGATTGGGAGAAGGGGAAGTGCAACGAGATCTGGGCGTCCTTGTGCACCAGTCGCTGAAAGTAAGCATGCAGGTGCAACAGGCGGCAAATGGTATGTTGGCCTTCATAGCGAGAGGATTCGAGTACAGGAGCAAGGATGTCTTGCTGCAGTTGTACAGGGCCTTGGTGAAACCACATCTGGAGTATTGTGTGCAGTTTTGGTTGCCTTATCTGAGGAAGGATGTTCTTGCCATGGAAAGAGTTCAGCAAAGATTCACCAGGCTGATACCTGGGATGGCAGGAATGACGTACGAGGAGAGATTGGGTCGATTGGGCTTGTACTCGCTGGAGTTTAGAAGAATGAGAGGGGATCTCATCAAAACTTATAAAATTCTAACAGGACTAGACAGACTAGATGCTGGAAGGATGTTCCTGATGGTCGGGGAGTCCAGAACCAGGGGTCACAGTCTAAGGATAAGGGGTAAGCCATTTAGGACAGAGGTGAGGCAGAATTTCTTCACCCAGAGAGTGGTGAACCTGTGGAATTCCCTGCCAAAGGCGGCAGTAGAGGCCAATTCATTAATATTCAAGGAGTTGGATATATTTCTTAAGGCTAAAGGGATCAAGGGATATGGGGAGAAGGCAGGGACAGGGTACTGAATTTGGATGATCAGCCATGATCTCATTGAATGGCGGAGCAGGCTCGAGGGGCCGAATGGCCTACTCCTGCTCCTATCTTCCATGTTTCTATATTTGCCGACAGGATCTGTCTAGCCCCTTTTTCAGCCTGGTCAGTTTCATATTCCACCACCTTTGCTGGTAGCAGGTTCAGCCATCTTTTTAGCTGGAAAAGTGTGTCCGAATTTCCCATTTTCTTATGTCGTCCTTAATTTGAAACTGTAACTTCTTTGCTCTTGATTTTTGTACAGGCAAAAATACTTTTCTGAATTTTTTTTCCCCATTTGTTTATAGGATGTGGGTATCACTGGCAAGGCCAATGTTTATTGCCCATCCCCAATTGCCCTAGAGAAGGTGCTGGTAAGCTGCCTTCTTGAACCACTGCAGTCCGTGTGGTGAAGGTACTCCTGCCGTGCCGTTAAGTAGGGAGTGCCAGGATTTTGACAGCAACAACTTAAGAGTACTGTGCTCAGTTCTGGAGGATATTGAGGCACTGAAGTTGCAACTTAAAAAAAAAAAAAAATTTTAAACAAGGTCGAGGGGTGACCTAATAGAGGTCTTCAAAATTATGATGGGGTAGACAGAGAAGAGGTTTCCACTTTTGGGGAAGTTCAAAATAGGGTCCATAAATATGAAAGACAGTCTCTAATAAATCCAATAGGGAATTCAGGAGAACCTTCTTTACCCAGAGTGGTTAAAATGTGGAGCTTGAGGTGAATAGCATATATGCATTTAAGGGGAGGCTCGATAAACACGAGGGAGAAAGGAATAAAAGGATATGCAGATGAAGTAGGGTGGGAGAAGGTTCGTATGGAGCATAAACATAGACCAGTTGGCCTGTTTCTGTGCTGTAAATTTTATGTAATTTGCTTATATCGAAAGCACCATTAACACAGCAAAAACTTCCCTAGCTTCTTCAAGCTCCATCTTAAACACCCCTCTGAGACTTCTCTTTATTGAAAGGAGGAGAAGACTTGAGAGCCAAGGTCTCCTCACAGGTCTGCCCCTTGGCCCCATTAATCCAATCGCTCTAATTTATACTCCAAAATAATTTAATATCCTTCTCAAAGTAGAGACCAAAATGTCATCAATTCCCCTCGCGATTCTCTGCCTGTCTCTCTAAATGTTCATATCCTGTTTGTTTCATGAATATTTTAAGATCTTGTCTACTTTCTCCTTACCAATGTCATAGCATCTTTAGCTACTGATGCTTTGCTTATTTCATCCAAGGCTTCTGAACTACTTACAGGTACATTCTTAGGCAGCAAGTGTTCTTCTCCCAGCATGGAGAAAGCACTTTACACAATATGCATTTTTTTAAAAACTTTTTAATCCATTGGCACAGCTTAGCTTTCCAATTTCACTCCACTTTCCTCAAACCTCTTCAGTTGAATTCATCACAAATGAGCCAGGTCAGACATTTGCTGGATGCAGCAACTGGTAAGTAAATTTTAAATTGCATTTGGAAGCAAAACAAAAAAGTAAAACTTATCTTCAGTGCCACCTAGAGCTCCTATTTTTCTAAAGCTAAAATGAACCTTGGAGAAGTAGCAACGCCACCTAACATTCATTGGGAGGTCTGAAAGGTAAGTATAGTGGTAAGTACACATACCATAACCTTAATACCCAGACATTACCCCAGGCTGATCAAATCGTGGCACAGGTGTGACAAAAATTGAGATACAGGAAGGGTGCACTCAATACAAGACTTAATATAGTATAGATACAAGAAAACGTGAAATCAATTTTAGATCTTACCTATACCAGGTCTCCTAGTTCAAGTTATGCATATCAGCATATAACAAGTCACAAATGCAGGACGTTTCATTTCAGAAATCAGTCATGTCTTCACTTTACCACAAGTAAAAGGTGCCTGTATTTTTTTTTTTTTTTTATAAAAACAGCTCAAAACGTATTTCTCACAATAAAATTATCTTGGAGTGCAGAGACCAATGCAGGGCAGGTATCAGTACTTACATCATCAGGAGACAGTAGGAATTTTTTTAAAAATGCTTCATCAAAAGCTCCAATAAAGCATACTTCATTGGATATTTTCAACTGATCATAAAAGATGGGTAACCTGCCTAGTAGGGCCATCTTCGGTCTTCAAATAGAATCATACAGCACAGAAGGAAGCCATTCGGCCCATCGGGCCTGGGTCAGCTCTTTGAAAGAGCTGTCCAATTAGTTTCACTCCCTGCTCTTTCCCCATAGCCCTGCAATTTTTCCCCTTTAAGTATTTATCCAATTCTCTTTTGAAATTTACCATCAAATCTGCAAAAATGCAAGTCTGTTTTTGCTTCCACCACCCTTTCAGGCAGATCATAACTCAGTGCGCAAAACAAATTCCCCTCATCTCCCCTATGAGTGTATGGAAGATGAAGTCAAAGTCACCAATAGGGATGGTCACATTGTTAACAGTCATTGATGACATTTCATGGTATAACAGGCATTGTGCCCATCCTCTGCACCCAGCGAGGGAGGAAAGGAAAATAAACACTTGCATTTATATAGCACCTTTCACATCCTCAGGTCGTCCCAAAGTGCTTCACAGCCAATTAAGTACTTTTGAAGTGTAGGTACTATTGTAGTGTAAGGAAATACAGCAGCCAATTTGTGCACAGTAAGGGTCCCACAGAACAGCAATGAGAGAAGTGACCAGATCATCTGTTTTTAGTGGTGTTGGTTGAGGGATAAATATTGGCCCCAGGACACTGGGTGAACTCTCTGCTTTTCACGGTATGGAATCTTTTATGTTCACCCGAGGGAGAACATGGCCTTAGTTTAACATATCATCTGAAAGGCAGCACCTCTGACAGTGCAGCACTCCCTCAGTACTGGCGTGGAGAGCCAGCCTGAATTGTGTGTTAAATAGAAGAGAATACCTATACAAACTACAATAATTATCACTTTTTTGGATTATTTTTTCCACAAAAAGGTGGTAGCACTCTCACCGCTGAATCAGAAGGTTGTGGGTTCAAGTCCCACTCCAGAGACTTGTGTGCATAATGTAGGCTGACACTTCTCAGTGCAGTACTGAAGGAGTGCTGCACGGTTAGAGGTGCCATCTTTGGGATGAGACATTAAACTGAGGCTGCATCTGCCCTCTCAGGCGTACGTAAAAGATACCATGGCACTATTTTGAAGAGCAGGGGAGTTCTCCCCAGTGCCCTGGCCAATATTTATCCTTCAACCAACATCACTAAAACTGATTACCTGGTCATTAGCACATTGCTGTCCGAGGGACTTTGTGCGCAAATTGGCTGCTGCGCTTCCTACATTAGAACAGTGACTACACTTCAATAAAGTACTTAATTGGCTGAAAAGCAGTATGGGAGGTCCAAAGTTGTGAAATGAGCTAGATCAATGCAAGTTCTTTCATTTTGTAAAGCAGGGATTAAGAGAGATACAGACACCAAAAAGACAGTCTGGTTTTTAGAAACAGGACGCTGTACAAGCAATCAGGCAGCAAAGGGCTGTGAAAGACAGGAATCTGCAGTAAGAGAAGGTTCTTCTGTGCTGCAAAACAGAATGCAAAGGAGTTAGCCGTTTAAGTCAAGCAAGACTACCCAGTTAAGTGGGGTGCTGTAGTGTGTTCATTATTTTTATGTTAAGTGGAGATAAGCTGTATCAATTGAACTAAGTGAAACTGAACGTAACTATTGCTCTGTACGTTCACACTACTGTGGAATAAAGCAGTTAGTAACTTGCACCAAGCCTCACTTCAGCTAGTGTTAACTCCTCAGCCAAAGAGATTGAAGAGATACATATGCAAAGACACATTTCTGGTCAGATCACATTGTTACACCCCTCAGGTCTCACTAATGTACAAGTAGATATAGGGCAGTGGGAGCCAACTCCCATAAAAGTAAGACATTCAGACCGCTTACAGGAGTGACTGACGCCACTAAACTTGAGACGGTATCGATGCTGGGTAGGGTTGCCAACTCTGGTTGGTGTATTCCTGGAGGCTACATCACATGACCTACCTCACACCACCCCCACACTCCCACCATTGGCCCATCCTCCAGGCGCACCATCTTCCCATGGCTAATTGGAAAGGGAACAGACTGTTACACAATTGGATTAATCGGGACCGTTAGTGAGGTTTTTTTTTTTTTTTTTTTTTTTTAAACCCCCTCCCAACCATCCCCAATATTTTTATAACTAATACATGAAAAAAGTGTTCAAAGATATAAAAACCCACAATTTTGTTTAATGTCCCGTATCATTTCTCCTGGGTTGCTTGCAGCAGTGCCCTGGAGATTAATCTTCAATTCCTGGAGACTTGGCAACCCTAATGCCAGACCTGAATTCATATTATTCATGGCATCTTCCAAAAGGGACAGATTTGGTCTGGTTGACAAGAGTACATGATACATGGAGGATGCTTCCATTTGAAGAACAAAGAAACCCTTACAAGGTAGGTCATCATTTTTTCAGATACTTAATTATAGTAGCACTTCCAGCATGGAGGCATACACCAAATGCAGCAAAATGAGAAATGCTGCTTCTCTGTTCCAATGGAGAGATGAGATTTCTAAAGGCTTGGACTGATATCCAAAGTCAGCCTTCAAGTCCATGTGATGAGGAATAAACTAGAGTGTGGGAGGTATTCAAGAAAAGAAAGACATCGAAAAGAGACAATGCTCGAGAGGCACAAAGAAACAAAAACATATACAGAGACAAGGAGATAGGGCGATAGAGGTGCCCAAGAGGTAAATAATACCAGAGAGAAAAGATAGTAAAGCAGAGTTAGAGAGATGTGCTTTTAAAACAAGTGAGAAACATGTCAGAGACACAGGGTGGTCTAGGTCTGCTGCATGGTTGTAATGTTCAGCAGCTAACCTGCAGTCTGCACCATCAAGGCCACGGCTTCTGGGAAAGTGGCCAAAATGGGGGCATCCTAAAGTCAAATGGAGGCTAATGATTTTTGCTGTTGACAATTTCTCATTATTGGTAGTGGTTTGGCTCCTCTCCTTGGAGAGCAGCCACATTGTCCCAAAATGTCTGGAGGCACTAGTTTAATTCCCACTAAACTTCCCTTCCTAACTCCCATGCTAGCAGACATTGTTAACGAGACTAGGCCTATATTCTCTGGAGTTTAGAAGAATGAGAGGTGATCTCATTGAAACATACACAATTCTTACAGGCCTCGACAGGGTAGATGCAGGGAGGATGTTTCCCCTGGCTGGGGAAGCTAGAACCAGGGGTTACAGTCTCAGAATAAGGAGTCAGCCATTTAGGACTGAGATGAGGAGAAATTTTGGTATTCTCTACCCCAGAAGGCTGTGGTGGCTCAGTCATTGAGTATATTCAAAGACAGAGATCGATAGATTTTTGAATATTAAGGGAATCAAGGGATATGGGGATAGTGCAGGAAAGTGGAGGTGAGGTAGAAGATCAGCCATGATCTTATTGAATGGTGGAGCAGGCTCGAAGGGCCAAATGGTCTACCCCTGCTCCTATTTCTTATGTCCCCTCTTCAAATCTGCCTTCATCACCCCTCTCCTCAAAAAGCCTACCCTTGACCCCTCCATCCCTGCAAACTACCACGCCATCTCCAACCTCCCTTTCCTCGCCAAGTTGTTGAATATGTTGGCGCCTCCCAAATCGGTGCCCATCTTTGCCGGAACGCCATGTTTGAATCTCTCACTCAGGTTTCCACTCCTGCCACAGTACCAATACAGCTCTCAGTCACAAATGGCATCTTGTGTGACTGTGACAAAGGTAAACTATACCTCCTCGTCCTTCTCGACCAGTCTGGAGCCTTTGACACAGTTGACCACATCATCCTCCTCCAACTGGGTGGAACTGCACTTGCCTGGTTCCATTTTTATCTAATCGTAGCCAGAGAATCACCTGCAATAGCTTTGTTTCCTCCTCCCGCACATTACCTCTGGTGTCCCCCAAGGATCTATCCTTGGGGGCCACCCCCCCCCCCTCCTATTTCTCATCTACATGCTGCATCATCTGAAAACACAGCGTCAGTTTCCACACGTACACTGACACTCAGCTCACCACACCTCTCTACCTCTCCACTGTCTCTAAATTGTCAAACTGCTTGTCTGACATCCAGTATTGCATGAGCAGAAATGTCCTCCAACTAAATCAAGACCGAAGCCATTGCCTTCGGTCCCCACCACAAACACCGTTCCCTAGCCATTGACTCCATCCCTCTCCCTGGCCACTGCCGGAAACTGAAATAGACAGGTAAAAAACAGACTTGCATTTATATAGCACCTTTCATGACCACCAGACACCTCAGAGCGCTTTACAGCCAATGAAGTACTTTTGAAGTGGAGTCACTGTTGTAATTTGGGAAACACGGCAGCCAATTTGCACACAGCAAGGTCCCACAAACAGCAATGTGATAATGACCAGATAATCTGTTTTGTTATGTTGGTTGAGGGATAAATATTGGCCAGGACACCGGGGATAACTCCCCTGCTCTCCTTCGAAATAGTGCCATGGGATCCACCTCTGTTTAACGTCTCATCCGAAAGATGGCACCTCCGACAGTGCAGCACTCCCTCAGCACTGCACTGGAGTGTCAACCTAGCTTTATGTGCTCAAGTCCCTGGAGTGAGACTTGAACCCACAACCTTCTGACTCAGGCATGTGTGCTACCAACTGAGCCACAGTTGACACTGGCAAGGTCTCAACCTTGGTGCCTTATTTGACCCAGAGATAAGCTTCTGACCACATATCTGGGGCATCGCCAAGACTGCCTATTTCTACCTCCAGAACATCGCCAGACTCTGCCCTTGCCTCAGCTCATCTGCTGCTGAAACCCTCATCCATGACTTTGCTACCTCTAGACTTGACTATTCCAATGCACTCCTGGCTGGCCTCCAATCTGCCACCCTCCATAACCTTGGTCATCCAAAACTCTGCTGCCTGTGTCCTAACTCGCACCAAGTCCCGGTTAAGCAACACCTCGATTTTAAAATTCTCATCCTGGTTTTCAAATTCCTCCATGGCCTCACCCCTCCCTCTCTCTAATCTCCTCCAACCCCACAACCCTCAGATATCAGTACTCTTCTAATTCTGGCCTTTTGAGCATTCCCGATTTTCATGGCTCCACCACTGGCAGCCGTGCTTTCAGCTGCCTAGGCCCTACGCTCTGGAATTCCCTCCCTAAACCTCTCCGCCGCTCTACCTTCCTTTCCTCCTTTAAGATGCTCCTTAAAACCAAGCTTTTGGTCACCTGCCCCAATATCTCATGTGGCTCAGTGTAAAATTGTGTTTAATAACACCCCTTGGGATGTTTTACGACGTTAAAAAAAGGTGCTACATAAATGCAAGTTGCTGTTGAGGTTTGGAAAGAGCTATTCTTAATAACATTGACTCATTGTTGGATGAATCTTAAATCACCAAGTTCTGTTAGCAGCAGCAACTGGAGATAGATGCAGATTAATGCAGTGTTGATCAATACATTCGACACTATCCACATGCAGCTACAGTAATTGGAAATAACAGATGTGTGAAATTGCATTTTTGATTAAATAAAAGTGAGTAATAGGCACTGTCATTAGGCATGTGACCTCAACACTCATTCGCAGTGTATTCATGTGTACTTTACGTGGCCTGTATTGGTCACGGAGTTTTCCTATGCATGTGGCAAAAAACTGGTGCGTAACCATACCTTATGGCTAGTCGGCAATTTCTCTTTGGCAACAGCGGATTAATGGGAACATCATTTAAACTTTGTGGTCAGAGGAACATGGTACAAAGACAAAAGCTTGGACACCTGCAAATACAAGACTGCCTTAGATCAAAGGTTAATATTCTGTACAAGAGGTGCAATATCTAAAGTTCCAAATATCATAACTGATGGGTGAGATTTTATACATCAATTTTCATGAATAGAAGCAAATATTCTATTGATAAGGTTTGTTAAAATCAAACTGAAGCATTGCTTTAATAAAGTAAATGAGGTTGCGCAAAATACAGCAAATATTTTCAGCACATAGAAGCTTAAACATGGTACAGGAAACTTTGGTTTATCCGGAGGTTGTATGGCCGGAAACCTCGATCTAACAGCAGAAATCAGCAGCCGTTTTGTTAGGTTTTTTTTCTTCTCCTAGCATTTTTTTTATATAAAAACAGTCAGTCAGTCTCTGGAAAGCCTCTGAAGCTGTTGCTAAGCTACAGAGATGCTTCCAAGGTACGGGCCGACTGTTTACAAGCTGTTGCTAAGCAACAGTGTTTGTTGTCAGATACGGAGATGAAAACCTCCGTATCCTTCAACATTAGCGCTGGTCTGTCCGGAAGTTTTCATAGATCGGCATCACGCCGGTGCCGGATATCGCGAAGTTTCCTGTATTGAGAATTTATGAATGTCACCTTGTCTCAGGCTACACAACAGCTCTGCTGACACGAACACAAATTCAGGAACTGCAGAGACCAAAAGGTCACAACTCAGCTAGTATTCTAGGATGACCTGATCAGGAGATGCATCAATTATTTATGACCACTTCAAAAGCTTGAAAATTCTCCTGCATCATTATACCACATGAACAATGAGAAACAGGAACACAACAAGAAAGCAAGAATGGCCTAAACATACACTTACTGATTGGGGCATTTTCATGTTTTTCAACCACAGTTGATTATCCTTGTAGATGTACATCGGAGTTGGGGGGGATTGCGGGAGTAAAGACAGAAGAAATCAGGAAACTCTATTCACCACCATCAGCTATGCATTTCATTTTTTCATTGTTTTCTCCCCTCCCCTGAAGGCATGGACACTTGATGGGTACAGGACTAGTGTCTTTGGTAGCTTTCCTCCCAACAACCCGCACCACCACCCCCCCACCCCCTCACGGTGGAGTTTGTGGAAGGGGTCAAAGACAATGGCTTTGGTCTTCCCTCTGAATCTGCTGCCGGGCAACATTTTAAATCGAGTCCCAGGCTTTCGGGCCTGTCTCTGTGTCCCTCTGAATCTGCTGGCGGGCAACATTTCTACCTTTTAATACCTTCAAAGATGAAAGTGAAAGTACTTATAAAAACGTTTTTTGGTAAATCTTGTTATTTTTAAAAGAGATACTAACTTTTTCAAAGCTGGATTAGCAGATTTTGAGCTGGAAGTAGCTGAAGCAATGGCTGCCCGATGCTGGAGTTCAAAATCATTAGTCCCGCCCACAGACACAGCGATTGGCCAACCATCAGGTGACTGAACTGTAGGATTGGTGAACCTTGACGTCAGTCACTCAATGCTAATTAGCAGATAATGAGCGGAATTTTGAAGGTTTTTTGCATAAGGCGCGAACAATTTTTGTCCGAGCGAAAAGTAAATACGCTTATGACGGTTCTGGAATCGTAAGCTTTCTTTCGATGTAACACACGTGTAGGTACGCTCTATAACTTTTGAGTTTATACAATACAGATGGAATGACAGACAGATCGGCGTATGTATGTAATATATATATATATATATATAGATAGAAGATTGGTCCAGAGTTACCACACCCATTGATCTGCCAGGAATTATTGCTATATAAGATCACAAATGACCCCATACTTATGTAAAATATGGGTGCACAATCTTTAAACACTTCAGAAGGCGCCCAATACAATTGTGTCCCAAGTATTAAAACTGTATCAGTAGGGAGGGAGAATGAGAGAAGTGCAATTAAAATGAAAAAGATTTTTAAAGTTTTCCAGGTTAGGTTGTCTAACCAGTTCAGTCTGCCTTGTTCCAAAGTACTTCGGTCAGGAAAAAAAAACACAGAACAGTTTATGCAAGACTTTGTAACATGTCAATTTTCCACCTCCACACTAAAAGTACCATGGCTTTAGCTACTCTTTCATCAAGAAAACAAATATACAGTGATAAACTGTGTTAGATTATTTGGGATAAATCATTCCAATAAGGAGGGGAGGGACTGAGGGGAACTTCTTTCCTGGAATCAATAGTTCATAGCAATTGCCCCCACCTGATCGCTCTATACTGTTCAGGGGATGCGGAGGCCATGGAGGGGCAGTTGCAAGCCTTATGAAAAATGTGCAGAACAGAGATTACCACTTCTAATATAACCCACAAATGCGATTCCACTGAAACCTTATAGCCATCCATCAGAATGGGCAACTCCAATTGCCCCAATAATTCAATGGCACAAAAATAAAACGCAAGAGATGTTTGTGCCAAACATCCATGGGAAATAGGCCTTTCCAAGCCTGTATTTAAATTTTCTTCTGATTGATGGGACAGACATGAGCCAATTATCCAAACAGGGGAAGATATGAAGCTACTGCACTCAAAGGAGGAACAGTGGTCAAGCTTATTCACATGCTCACACATGAGAAGCCTTCAATTCACGATGCTCTTATACAAGGCACTTTTTAGTTTCTGCAGAAGAGACACTATGGATATATGAAATGCAAGTACCAATACAGATCTCAAAATCTTCACCATATGTAATCCCCAAGTACATCTGCGTGAGAACCATCTGAATCTTTGATGTGCATAATCAGGACAGATGTCATGGAAAATCTCAGACATTTGAAGCACACATGATTTGTGTAGTCAAATATAATGCACGTTTGCTGTGTGTCAGAATATGGGTTTGAGTGGGTGATATCACTTTATCCACTTTGGTAGGAAAAATAGAAAAGCAGAGTATTTTTTAAGTGGAGATTGGGAAATGTTGGTGTTCAGAGGGACCTGGGTGCCCTTGTCCACAAATTATTTAAAGTTAACATGTAGGTACAGCAAGCAATTAGGAAAGCAAATGGTATGCTGGCCTTTATTACAAGAGGATTTGAGTACAAGAGTAAAGAAGTCTTGCTGCAATTATAGGGCCCTGGCGAGACCACACCTGGAGTACTGCACAGAGTTTTGGTCTCCTTACCAAAAGGAGGAATTTACTTGCCATAGAGAGAGTGCAACGAAGGTTCACCAGACTGGTTTCTAGGATTGTGTGGGGGGGGGGGGGGGGGGGGGGGGGGATTCTCCCGTAAGGAGATTGAGTAGACGAGGCCTATATTCTCTGGAGTTTAGAAGAATGAGAGGTGATCTCATTGAAACATACACAATTCTTGCAGGCCTCGACAGGGTAGATACAGGGAGAATATTTCCCCTGGCTGGGGAGTCTAGTACCAGGGGTCAGTCTCAGAATAAGGGATTAGCCATTTCGGACTGAGATGAGGAGAAATTCCTTCACTCAGAGGGTGGTGAATCTTTAGAATTCTCTACCCCAGAGGGCTGTGGATGCTCAGTCATTGGGTATATTCAAGACAGAGATCGATAGATTTTTGGATATTAAGGGAATCAAGGGTTATGGGGATAGTGCAGGAAAGTGGAGATGAGGTAGAAGATCAGCCATGATCTTACTGAATGGCGGAGCAGGCTTGAGGGGCCGAATGGCCTACTCCTATTTCTTATGTTATCAACTGGCTACAATGATTCTCCTGGCATGGAGTTGCCAAAACAACCTCACCGGCAGCCAACAGCATGAAGCGAATTTCAGAGCTGGTGAATACTACTGTGTCAAGAGAAGAGTTCAATATATTGATCATTCTTGACAACCTCAATTCCAAGACCTTCTAAGGTACTTTACTTGGGGTGATGCTCTTGTTTCACGAGACGACTCATCCTAGTACAGAGGATGCTAGTTCAGCAATGCCATCTTGGCTTTAAAAACAAAACAATTCAGGAGTGTTGAGCAATCTTCAAAAAGGCATGGGATTTTTAAATTGAGAAACCAAGATGAAGAGCTAGTGTCCATAGCGCAGACTACAAAGGTTGAAAATATTGTTTGCGCTTCTGGTCAGAAAATACCCAAAGATAAGGCTGCTGCTGTCAAGTCCATGAAGGGTACAAACAGGATTTGAAACATGGCTAGAGCAAGATAAAATAACTCCACAGGCAAGACAAAAAGGCCAAAAACAGACGGTACAATACAACCACAGCAGCATACTATAGAACATATTCTGCAAATACCAAACAGCTTTGCTCAATGAAGATGGAATAACATGGTTCAAAATCCTTCGCAGGACAGCCATTATACTTGCTTTCCTATGAAATCAAAAAAGGGACTGTGTCCTTATGATTTGCACATGGAAGGTATCCTAGGTGTTTTGACTTGGGGAGGGGGTAAACATCATATTTAAACTCAATTATGCTCACTGCAAAACACACACAGGGGTCACTGAACTATAGATCAGGCATAAGAAATCTAGCTGGTTTTGCCCAGAGGGACACCAGCACCCCCTTACAAGGGATCAGCGATCAAACCTAGTACTTTCTGATTTATATGTTCCAGCTATTTATTGTCTTGGCAACTAAGATGGAATCAAGAAAGCTCCAAACAGCAATTTTATATGCAAATTTAAATAAGTGCAATTGCTCTAGCACCCAATAATTTACTTATAATCTGCTCCACTAAATGCAGAGCGATCTTTTAATTTAACCATTTTCAGCTCCTTGGCAGAATAATAGTGAAAAATTGTATGAAACATTACCATCTGGATTTAGTTCAATTACATTTTAGGAAATAAATTGGGAAAAAACCCTGAAATTACAGCAACTTATTTCTAAATAGGAGAAAATGGCAAACCCTTGTGATTCAAAGTACTTAAAATTAACCCCATGTCTTTTTGCACCCATCCTCCTGATTTTTCGTATACATAAGATAACCCAGGTATTAACTGGACAACAATCTCCTCAGTGTCGGTTTCCAATCACGAGCAATCGCGGATTTGCTGTATAAACTGACTAAACACAAGGTTTTAGAAAAACTCCCACTAAAACTCTGCCCAGCCCCCAAAGAAAGTCTCTTAATCAACAACCTGTGCATTTTGATTAGAAGTCACCATTAAATACAGAATTAGGTTTTCATATAATTTTATTTATACATATTACATTTAGAATAAATTACACAATCTTACAAATTTCACAGTAAACTTTACATATAGTTTAATACATTTTCATGTTTTCAGTAGAAAGGTAACCCCCACTTAACAAGGTAGTGCCTTGAATTTTTTTTTTTTTTTTTTTTTATAAACTAGTTTTCCTACATGTTGTAGCCTGATGTAATATTGTATTACATCACCATCACTTCCATCTTTTCTTTCGTAAATAGCTTCCATTTGACCTGATGGATTCTAGATGTTTTAGCTCTTAATACAGCAACATGACAATGACAGCAGTCAAAAGGTATTAACTGCGTAGTCAGACGCTCTCCGAAACACCCTCATTACCTTCACCCTCACAATCCATTCTAAATTTCATTTTAAAAAAGGACACAAATATGGGGATTACCCACCTGTATACTCATTTCCTCCCCCATTTTAAGTTAACTCAATTAGTCAAACATGTCAAGGCAAAGAAAAGAATCCAATTTAAATACAGGAAACTCTCGATTTACCGGCACCTAAATAACCAGAAATCTCGGTTAACCAGCAAAATTCAGGAGTAGGTTCAGGTAAGTTTTACTTCATATTAGTGGCTGTTCCTGGATCTGTGGCTGTGTAAACAGGGTTCGTGCACATGTTGCTAAACAACAGGGACGATTGGTCTGTGGCTGGGGTTCCCGCACATGTTGCTAAGCAACAAGGAAACCTGGATTTGTTGCTTTGTACGGAGCTCTCGTATTTTTTAACTATACCTCTCTGTAATCCGGACTTTTTGATAAACCAGCACTACGCCGGTCGGGTGCCGGATAAAAAAGAGTTCCCTGTATAGCCAAAGTAAAGCCAATCTACCAAAAATCCACTTTCAAACTGCCTCTTCTCAGTGAACCAAGAAAATGATTGCTACTTTCTCAAGTGTTCAGACAGGTGAAACTTACTTCCCCAAGTTATTTTCCATTACTAATTCCCTTTAAAAAAAAATTGAAACATCTGGGCAGACATTGGAGTTATTTGTCCAAAAGAACAGGTATCACTACTGGTTTCTATTCCACAAAATTAGAATGCCATCTTCAATAACCACAGAAAAGCAGCATTTAAAGCTTTTCAAAGGCAGAGGGGGAAGAAAGAGTAATTATATATTTTTTAAAAAGTCAGTCACTCATCTATAAATTGTCATACACAAAGTTCAGGCACCACCTTGAAGCCACGCTGGTTTACATGTTTTGCTGTTAAACAACACCCAACTCCAAATTTACATTTGTCTTAACTAGAGTGTCAGAACACAGCTCAATACAAGATCAAATTTGGTGACTTCTTAATCAGGGTCAGTTATTAACTTACCACCAGTCTACTCGCTGCCAAAGCATGGCTCATGTTGACATACAAAGTTGCATTAATGGCAAATCAATTGTGGAAAAGTACATTGCCTGGCATTTCCAACAAAAGGAAGCCATGGTGAATCAGGTGGCATCAACAATTTCTAAAGGAAAAATCAATAAATGTGGAGGAAAGAATAAGGTTTGACTGAAAAGAAAACCTTAAGGGGCCATCAGAAGCCATTTAAGAGTAGAACACTGCTCGAGAATGATTAAGACATTTTTGGTCAAGAGTTTTGTTTTGCCGAGGGGGGTGGGAGAAAACAAGAGAAAGTGAACTTGTGAAAAAGTAATTAATGGATGACAGATATTTTTCAGGTATTCTGCAAAAAAGAGAGAGCATTGTTCATTTATCAGCTAAAACCCCACAGAAACCCAACAAATGGCATTCTATCAGAACCATACAACAGATTACACCCTTCAGTACTGAATAATATTTAACTGCAGTCACACATCCGCTAAGTGATTTGCAAGGCTAAGGGACAAAAATGTCAACCGGGGATCTGGCAACGTAACAGCAGCGGAGTCGGTTTCCAAGTTAGGATGTGGGTACCAATGAGCAGCAGCACTCTAGAACTGTAGGTTAAATTTTGAGAGAGCTACTTTTGAATTTATACTTTGGGGGACAGGGGTGGCACAAAAAAAAAACTTGCCTGCAATTTAAAACTTTTGGCAAGCCTCAAAATTGGTCAGAGCCAGCCCTGTATAACATTTCTTATTTTCACATGCACTCTTAGACTTACGCAGTCCGGCTGCACTCTCTACATGTGATTTTACATATCCTCAGTTCTAGTTCAAAAGCATCAGGTCTGTCCTGTGGATTTGCTGCTAGCATTTCCTTAATTAGCTGCCTCATTCCTGCATTCATGGACTTTTTCTTTACAGGAATGTTGAGCTCCATCTTGGGGTTTTCCAATAGTGCTTCGCCGAGAGGTACAATCACTGTCCCCTGACGCACGTAGCTTCCCAATAGTTCTTTCTTAGTCTCCGAATCTATGAAAGTAATCCTTTCCAACATGGCCCAAATGATGACTCCCAGTGCAAAGATGTCTGCTTTAGCTGTATAATGACCTTCCCAAACTTCTGGTGCCATATAAAAATCTGACCCACAAGCTGTAGAAAGCCAGCATCTGTTCACATTAACCGGTTCCTTTTGGTCTGCTCCCAGTCCCGAGCAGACTTTACTCAGACCAAAGTCTGCCACTTTTAGAACGGGACCTCCTCCTCCAGCTTCCGATCCAGTCTCAGTAATCAATATATTATCTGGCTTCAGGTCCCTGTGCACAATTTGGTTTTTGTGTAAAAAAGCCAAAGCACTACTGAGCTGCAGCATGAAACTAGTGTTGGTCCGACGGTTGGGTTTTCTCGATAGCAGATATTCATTCATGTCCCCACCATCACAGAAATCCATTACAAGCCAGAGATAGTAGGAGCTTCTAGTATCAAAGCTGAGTTCCCCTTTCAGTGAAGTTTCCACCAGCTTTAAAAGTAAATACAAATAAAAGTTTGTTCCCATTAAACATACATACACTTTTAGCAGAAAATGCAGCTTTCCAGCTATTGAGCCTCCATTCTTGTTCCGATCTAGACATTACTACCGGGGAATGCTGCAGCACCTGATTTAGTCAACATATGTACAGTAATTCTTATTACATTTACTGAAGTTTGTGCAAACAATCATCAGCTAGTTCAAAGAAAAAGTTTTGGATAAGGATTTACATCAATATATTTTTAAGTTACTAGCAGCAACTATTTTATCTGAATGGACACCCATAAACACAAAAGCATCATCTTCAAACCTGTCCAAATGTCAGCCTTCAGATTGCCATGTTATAGCAAGTCAGAGAGAGAAAGTGAAGTGACTGTTACTCTCGGGGCACTCTTTGGAAGTTGGGGCTAAAAGAACAGTACAAGAAGCTTTATTCTACATCCCATGCTTGACCTGGGACAGCCAATACTGGGTATCCAAATTGATTTTAATTGCCAGGTCACATTTTATAGGGGCACAAAACCTTTTTCTTAAATTTAACAGCAATATTTGGCCTCTCATTCAGGAGGAGGCATGTTTGAAAATTGTGCAAGGGAAACCACATTAACTGTGGTTAATACCTAGCTGTTACCTCAAAAGCAAAACACGAGTGGGGCTGAATACCTGCACTGTCCAAATCAGCAACCAAAAAGACTTGGCTCCCAATGCTAATCTTACTACTTCTGCATTTCTTTTTCAGTATATAGTGCAATGTTCTGAGCAATACAATCACATTATTACACAGGATATACAGCACAGAAACAGGCCGTTTGGCCCAACCAGTCCATGCTGGCGTTTATGCTCCACACGAGCCTCCTCCCGTCTTTCCTCATTTAAATCTATCAGCAGAATCTTCGATTCCTTTCTCCCTCGTGCTTGTCCAGCCTCCCCTTAAATGCATCTATACTATTCGCTTCAACCACTCCCTGTGGTAGCGAGTTCCACATTCTCACCACTCTCTGGGTAAAGAAGTTTCTTCTGAATTCCCTATTGGATTACTTGGTGACTATCTTGTATTAATGGCCTCTAGTTATGCTCTTCCCCACAAGTGGAAACATTCTCTCTGTATCCACTCTATCAAAATTTTTCATAATTTTAAAGACCTCTATTAGGTCACCCCTCAGCCTTCTTTTTCATAGAGTCATAGAGTTTTACAGCACAGAAAGAGGCCCTTCGGCCCATCGTGTCTGCGCCGCCCATCCATCCCTGGATCTTCTTTTAAAGAGAAAAAAAAAGAGACCCAGCCTGTTCATCCTTTCCTGATATGTATACCCTCATTATGGAGTAATCCAGCTTGTAAAGAATGCATTCTCTCCCACCCTAACATTCGCCCGTTAGCTGAATATTTGTTATTGACAGGTTTTCAAATAGAGATTAGTCTAACATGTGCACATTGCTTACAGGGTTACAAAATACTGGTGCAATCTATTAATACATCGTTTTTTGTATCAATTAAGTGAAAAGGCAGTTGAGAGAGAAAAAAATCCATCTCAGACTAATATGGGACAACAGTCTCATCCAGTTTCAAGTGAGCATAAATCCACATCACAAAACTGCCCATCACTTGGCTCAATTAGCAATCTCACTTTAGAATCAGGATAAATGACTGAATGAATAAAAGAAAATATCTGCCAGTTAAACTGAAAGTACATTGTTGGCGCTGAGTAAAGAGGGACGTAATCTGCATCTTAGCCATGCAGCTATACATGGCCTGGAAGTTCTTGATGCTGACAAGATGCCCAAAATGAAAAGAGTGTTCCATTCTGCAGTATTAATATCCTTCACCATAATAAGTGCCAAATACAAAATTAAGTTGTGGTATCTTGATTTCCTCACAACAGACAATACAATTATCACCAAACTATATTAATTAGGAATTAGAGACCAGAAAGCAGAGAGTTGGGATAAATGGTTCGTTCTCAGACTGGCAATCAGTAACTAGTGGTGTTCCGCAGGGGTCAGTGCTGGGTCTCCAACTCTTTACAATCTATATTAACGATTTGGAGGAGGGGACCGAGTGTAACTTATCAAAGTTTGCAGGTGACACTAAGATGGGAAGGAAAGTAGTGAGTGAGGAGGACATAAAAAACCTGCAAAGGGACATAGACAGGCTAAGTAAGTGGGCAGAGATTTGGCAGATGGAATACAATACTGGAAAGTGTGAGGTTATGCACTTTGGCAGGAAAAAATCATAGAGCAAGTTATTATCTTAATGGCAAGAAACTGGAAAGTACTGCAGTACAAAGGGATCTGGGGGTCCTGGTGCACGAAACTCAAAAAGTTAGTATGCAGGTGCAGCAAGTGATCAAGAAGGCCAATGGAATGTTGGCTTTTATTGCTAGGGGGATAGAGTATAACAGGGAGGTATTGCTGCAGTTGTACAAGGTATTGGTGAGACCACACCTGGAATACTGCATACAGTTTTGGCGTCCATACTTAAGAAGACATACTTGCTCTCGAGTCAGTACAAAGAAGGTTCACTCGGTTAATCCCAGGGATGAGGGGGGTTGACATATGAGGAGAGGTTGAGTAGATTGGGACTCTACTCATTGGAGTTCAGAAGAATGAGAGGCGATCTTATTGAAACATATAAGATTGTGAAGGGGCTTGATCGGGTGGATGCGGTGAGGATGTTCCCAATGATGGGTGAAACTAGAACTAGGGGGCATAATCTTAGAATAAGGGGCTGCTCTTTCAAAACTGAGATGAGGAGAAACTTCTTCACTCAGAGGGTGGTAGGTCTGTGGAATTTGCTGCCCCAGAAAGCTGTGGAAGCTACATCATTAAATAAATTTAAAACAGAAATAGACAGTTTTTTTTTTTTTTTTAAAGTAAAGGGAATTAGGGGTTACGGGGAGCGGGCAGGAAATTGGACATGAGTCTATGTTCGGAACGGTCATGGCCCTGTGGGTAACGGAGCGGGCCCAGGTAGCCTGGTTCTGCTCCTACTTCTTGTGTTCTAATTATGTGTTAGATTTCAGGAGATGGCTCTATTCCTGTTCCTGGCTGGGGTGGAGATCACCTTTTACAGAAGGTAAGTACTGTAGAAAATAGGGACAGTGATCGCCTGGACGAGTTTCGATCGCCTAGATGGGTTGGAGAGGAATTTCCCAGATTTTTTCCCCCCAAATTGGCCATTGGGTTTTTTAATCTGGTTTTTCGCCTCTCCCAGGAGATCACATGGGTTCAGGAGGGATGTAGAGTGATAGTAGATTTGAGGTTAGGATCAGATCAGCCATGATCTTATTGAATGGTGGAGCAGGCTCGAGGGGCCGATTGGCCTACTCCTGCTCCTATTTCTTATGTTATGTTCACTTGCCATTTAACATGCTTTGGTGACCTTATCCTCATTACAACAATCATATGCACATCAATGTTACATCCAACAAATAGATCTAAACCAAAGACATTCCCCCTTACCCATTTACACTTAAAACCTTGCATCTAAATTATGGGAGTTTTGCAGTCTTTGAAATAGAGATTCACAATTAACCATTTTCAAAAATTAGCCAAATATGAAAAACTAGGGTTATGTTTACAACCATTTATTTGACTTTTATTCCCCACCCTCGTTAGAGGTGTACTATCAGCAGCCTTTTGGAACAAAAAGAGTGAAACTTTTACCTTTAAGTAATGGGAAGAGGATGATCCATGCGTCATCTTTTGCAGCATTCCATCTTTCTGCAGGATGCACTCCTCCAGGTGGATCACATTAGGATGAAGGCTCTTGATACTGCTTAATGCCCAAAACTCTCGCAAGGCCAGTTCCACATTCTCAGGTGCGTGGCACCGAATTTTCTTGACTGCTACCCGTGCTCCAGTCTTTCTTACCACTGCTTCATATACTACACCATAACTGCCACGTCCCAACTCGCGCACCAAGTTGTACTTTGGCTCTCTACTACTCGCCATGGACAATATTTTTTTTAAACTGGAGAGAAAAAAAAAAATCAAGTAATAAATTCTGCTTCACAGAACACAAACAAGCAACAGGAAATATAGCTGTGCTTCGAACACATGGCAAAACAAAGTGATGCGAGTGAAATGTTAGAGATTCAAGCCATAAGCCTTTGAGACAGTAATTTTTGATGACTGTAAATCATTATTTTATTTAACAGAATTTACATAATATTAAGGCTACAGGCTTCAGAATGTCTTCGGAGGCAAAACAACCTTGAATTAGTAATATTGCGTAGACATACAGCAATAAATTACTTATTTTCCCTTCGGATGTTAGTAAATCTTATGTCTTTGTGACTACTCTGCCATCATTAAATGTTAAATTCTAATATACACATTGTCAGCAGTATAGCTGCTCTAACTTACTAGGCTTTGTTGCCTTGCAAAATTAATAATGCTGAGCACTAGCTATGTGCAGCTAGTCAATAGAAATTGAATCAACAGGGCAACACAAAGTATACAATAGACAGTAATCATATTTAAACCCATTATTATAAATGTATTATAGCGTTAGTTTTGGGATTTTAAGTAACACGAGGCATTATCACTGATCTATTGACTTACTTAGGAACAGTAAGTTTTTCCAAACTATAAAGCAGTAGTGAGAAAATGCCAATTGGTCACCAGCACCTCAAATATTAATCATGATTTGAAAATCAGGTGTACACTATCCTTTGTGCTACAATTAAAAGGTTTATGGACCAGTTTTTTCCTCTCTGCAGCACAGAAGCCATTCAGAATCTCAAACTCGTCCAATTGCTCTCTTTCATTGCTTCAAAATATTAATACAACTATAGTTTGTTGGAGGGATAAGTCTGCGAGTAAATCTTTTGTTTCTTTGCTTGTCCCATTACCATTTCCTTTGCACTGCACCATCAGGCCTTTTATCATTTAATCACTCCTGCCTTCCACTCTATCACAGACCTTCCCTTTTGTTTTTTCCTCCTCTCCCCTTTCCCTGCCCCCTGCAATTGCTTAAAATCAGTTACATCTCTAACTTTTCCCAGTTCTGACAAAAGGTCATCGACCTGAAACGTTAACCCTGTTTCTCTTAGATGCTGCCTGACCTGCTGAGTATTTCCAGCATTTTCTGTTTTTATTTCAGATTTCCAGCATCCGCAATATTTTGCTTTTGCTTTGCTGTTATGTTGGATTTTGCATAGCTGTTATGTTGGATTTTGCTTAGAGTTTAAAACTGCAAGTATAGTCACTATTGAGATATTGAAAAAAGTACTATACCTCAATAAATAAGAACATAAGAAATAGGAGCAGGAGTAGGCCATTTAGCCCAGAGCCTGCTCCGCCATTCAAGATGATCATGGCTGATCATCCACCTCAACTCCACTTTCCTGCACTATCCCCATATCCCTTGATTCCCTTAATATAAATGAAAGCAATGGTTCACAAGAATCAGAAGTAATGCCAACAATTACATTCTCCCAGTTTTGGAGTCAATATTGGGATACTACTGATGGATACTATAATATTTCCAACAGAATGTAATAAGGAATTTTTAAAGTAAAAAAACTGTACCAAGATAAAGTGCGAATCCAAGAGCATAGTACTGTATATTGAACAATATTACCCAACGCAATATCCAATCCTGTAGAACACTGATTTCACAATACTGTCAAAAGCAATGTAAAGTTAATCCATTGCTTTCGTGCAAGTAGCAAAACACTGAAGATATGTCCCCCAGATATGCTGGTTGCAACAATGGGCCAGAAATTCGGGTCTCCACGGGGGCAAGTATGCGCTGTGTACTCACGCGTAGGGCCAACGAAAGTGCCGGTTTTGTGCATGTGCTGGAAACCGGAACTTCCGTTCCCTTGAAGGAAGGTGTTCACAGGTCAAACGCGTGTACCAGAGAGGCAGCACGTAGACTTGGAATTTCCGAAATGTATTTATTTATTTTTAAATACAGGTTTCTCCGTGCGGGTAAGGCCCTAGCAGCTGCGCGTGAAAAAAGCAGTCGCAACGCCTGCTTTTAACAAAGTAAGAGGCTAATTAAGTAAAATTAAAACATTTTTTCCACAGGTTTATCATTTAAAAATACTTTAAAGAAACACAAGTTTATTTTTAGCCCCGTTAAAAACTTAATTTTCAAAAATTAACTTTTAAACAAAAATTTAAATTTATGTAAGTTATAGTTATTTAAAAAAAAAAAAAAAAAAAATCACATTTTAAGTTTTACTTAAGTTTTGGGGCTCCGATTGGCTCCCCATGGCCCATGTGATCCCAGGGGACGCTGCGAAGTAACTTCGCCGCTGGGATACTCAAGCACTGTACATCAGCAGCTGGAGGCGGGCCAGGATCAGAATCCCACGTGGCCCCACAGCACAACGGCAGGCTCGCTATGTAAGTGCCGGTCGGGGGCTTGCGACGGCGGGAAGCCTCCGACCCGACTTTCTGGCCCAATGTGAATTTGCCAATTACACACTTTATGTATTGTAAAAACTGAAGTCACATTTTTATGCATAGGACCAACTTAACCATAAAGCTCTATAATGTTCAAATTTCTATGCTGGATTTAACATAGTACAGTAGTCCACAAATGCAATGGTTTCAAGGTTTCCCAATCCAGATTGTGAAATTGTCAAGGTACCTAACACGAAAACAATTTAATTGATCAACTACACAGGTCCTTTACAGTCAGACTGGAGAATTTAAAATGAGAAATGAGGAAATGGCAGAGAAATTAAATAAATACTTTGTTTCTGTTTTCAGAGGAAGACACAAAAAAACTCCCAGAAATACAAGAAAACCAAGGGTGTGGCAAGAATGATGAACTTAAAGAAATTAGTAAAAAACAGTACTAGCAAAATTAATGTGACTAAAAGTCGATAAATCCCAAGGACCGGATGACCCACATCCTAGGGTTTTGAAAGAGGTGGCCATTGGGATAGTGGACGTGACATGAATCTTGCCATTCATGTAGAAATTACTTATGAAATAATACTTGGCGGCCTGCTGGTGGCGCTGTCCAGGGAGAGTATAAATACTCGGGCACTGGCCCATCTTGCTCAGGACATTTTGTAAACAGGAACTAGTGAAGGACAACTAGACCTCCATGTTGTGAAACAGTCGATTATAGCCTTGTTTAATACTCAGACCAAGTGCCTAGTAGTTTTCTTACGTCAGGACGCATTGGTTGTCATCTTCCAAAATTCTATAGATTCTGGAATGGTTCCTGCAGATTGGAGGATAGCAAATGAACCCTGCTATTTAAGAGAGGGAGAGAGAAAACGGGGAACTACAGACCTGTTAGCTTCACATCAGTAGTTGGGAAAATGCTGGAATCTATTATAAAAGGATGCAATAACTGGGCACTTTGAAACTAATAGCAAGATTGGGCAAAGTCAACATGGATTTATGAAAGGGAAATCCTGTTTGACAAACCTATTGGAGTTCTTTGAGGATGTAACTAGTGGAGTAGACAAAGGGGAACCAGTAGATGTGATGTATCTGGATTTTCAGAAGGCCTTCGATAAGGTCCCACACAAGAAGTTGGTGAACAAAATTATGGCACATGGAATTAGGGGTAATATACTAGCATGGATTGAGAATTGGTTAACAGACAGAAAACAAAGAGTAGGGATAAATGGGTCTTTTTCAGGATGGCAGGCTGTGACTAGTGGGGTACCGCAAGGATCGGTGCTTGGGCCCCAGCTATTCACAATCTATATCAATGATTTGAATGAGGGGACTAAATGTAACATTTCCAAATTTGCTGATGATACAAAGCTAGGTGGCAGTGTCAGTTGCAAAGAGGACGTGACGAGGCTTCAAAAATCAATTTTATTTGCCATATGTATTACTACAATGGAATGTTTTTACTCCCCGATCACTTCCACAATAGGCTATGGGAGCTCACAGAGACACGTCGCTATTCTACAGCGCCATGTTCAGTAAAAGTCAATTCAATTGCGTCCAATGGCAGTGGGAACGCGATGTCCATCAGCCGCTCCGTCTCCGTGGACTCCTCCTCCCCGTTGCTGGCTCCACAATATGGTATCCTTCTTCTCACGCTCACCGTCTGGCCTCAGGTCTCCATGCCCGGCTCTCCCTCCTTCCCCTCGAACTGCGAGCTTCCCACACTGTCACCGGTTCAAATTTGCAACGGCCCAGGGCCTGCCTCTCACGCGCACGTCCGGCCTCCAACCGCCATGCCCGGCTCCCCCCCCCTCCTAGTCCGAAACAGAAATTCACGACGAGGAGCTGCCAGGCGACATGCCGAAGCGGGTCTTCGTGGCTGCTGCTGCCGCTTCCGCCCGACTTGCCGAACACATCGCTCCGGCATCGGGAGCGGGGGGGGGGGGGGGAGGGCCGTCCGAAGCAGGAGAGCGCTTAGCTCCGGACCGCCTCGGTCGCCATCTTGAATTGACGTGTTCAATTGAATTCAAGGGGATCTCGACAGGCTCAATGAGTGGGCGAGAACATGGCAGATAGAATATAATGTGGATAAATGTGAAGTTATCCACTTTGGTAGAAAAAACAGAAAGGCAGAGTATTTCCTAAATGGTGAAAGATTGGGGAATGCAGCTGTTCAAAGGGACCTTGGTGTCCTTGTACATGAGTCACTGAAAGTGAATGTGCAGGTGCAGCAAGCCATTAGGAAGGCAAATGGTATGCTGGCCTTCATTACAAGAGGATTTGAGTACAGGAGTAAAGAGGTCTTACTCCATCCAATTATATAGGGCCTTGGCGAGACCACACCTGGAGTATTGTGTACAGTTTTGGTCTCCTTACCGAAGGAAGGATATACTTGCCATAGAGGGAGTGCAACGAAGGTTCACGAGATTAATTCCTGGGATGGCGGGACTGTCGTATGAGAAGAAATTGAGTAAACTAGGCCTGTATTCTCTTGAATTCAGAAGAATGAGGAGGGGGTCTCATTGAAGCATACACAATTATTACAGAGCTCGATAAGGGTGGATGCTGGGAGAATGTTTCCCTTGGCTGGCGAGTCTAGAACCAGGGGCCACAGCCTCAGGATAAAGGGTAGGCCATTCAGGACTGAGATGAGGAAATTTCTTCAGAGGGTGGTGAATCTTTGGAATTCTCTACCTCAGAGGGCTGCGGAGGCTCAGTCATTGGGTATATTCAAAACAGAAGTCGATAGATTTCTGACCAGTAAAGGCATCAAGGGATATGGCAATAGGGCCGGTGAATGGAGTTGAGGCAGATCAGCCATGATCTCACTGAATGGCAGAGCAGGCTTGAAGGGCCAAATGGCCTACTCCTGCTCCTATTTCTTATGACACAAACCTACACCTGTATAAATGAAAGTAGTAGGAAAATTCAATTTAAGGTATTCTCGTGCCATCAGAACTAGAATTGGCCAATGGATCTATACAAGCTATAGCCCACACATCAAACAGGACACGAAGTGCACCAAAACAAAGTTTAAACACCATGTTGACTAATGTAGCCAGAAGAGTTACTCAAATCAGGCCTCGCTGAAATAATTACAGACTAATTGCAACACTAAGCTTTGGAATCCAAGCTATTACTTTTCCTTTACTTGACCCAAACATCTGGTACACAGGGGAAGAGGAAAAAAAACTCCTTTTGTATAAAAACTTTTTGCAATATTTTTTAATTCACATATTTGCAGAAGCATAACAGCTGTTCAATTTACCACCAGGCTCATCACATTCCAACTTACATTCTGGTTTTGTAAATTGGAACTAATGAATCTACTCATGTACTACAAGAAAACCATTAGAAGTTGGACATGACTGCTGCCAACAAAATAAAGTAGTTGCGCATGCGCAGTTCCAGTGGCTTTTTGGATGTTCGCCAGCCTGCCCAGATTGGTGAGAAAGATGGGGAGGGGGTGGGGAAAAGAAATCATTGCTGTCGAACGGAGCAGAGAAAGAAAGTTAACATTTATGTGCTGCCAAACTGAGCCAAAAAGAAAGTTAAAATTAAAAGTTGAATTGGTGTTTCTATCGGTTTATGCAAGTTAACATTTATGCGCAGAATGCTTCTGCGCAGCTTCCGGTTCGTTGGCAGCAGTCACTCAGTTATAAGTTTCTGTTTTCCATCTGCAGACTTGCGATAATCATTGTTCACCCACAAACTGACTACCTCCAATTGAAAATATTGCATGCAATGGTTGTACCAAAATATGGCAGTCACTTAAAAATTATGTACTGGATATTTATAATTAGTTGCATTCACATAGTTCACATTTTTGCAATGAAGAACAGGATTTCCAGGTCAAATTAGGCAGCTGCTGTACACAAATTAAAAATGGCAAATACATGCCTATATACTGAAGTACCACTAAAGCAGTACAGTGCTTCTGAAGTCACCAGAGAACCTCTCGCAACACCAGTTACAGAATTTGTTAGCAAGCCGCTAAAGTAGGGAGCTACGCAAATCTATATCTTCTGGTTCTGCATAGCAATCAGCAGCATCCAATAAGATCACTTCAGCACTGATGAAAAATGCAATAATCACCACAGAGGGAAGAAATAAGCTTAGATTTAAGATTCAAGTGGAGAATACTGCAACAAAACATCTTGCCAAAGGATGGCGAGAGCTTTGACCCTGTATTCTGCTGACTTCAGTTTCAGATTTTACATGTTCACTATAATGCATACATATTCACTAAAAAAATCCAGTGATGCTCCACACTGAAACAAATGCAATGCACTAGAATGATAAGCTATTCCCCACATACTGAATTCCTGATCTGGGCCATGACACCATAGGGAGGTGCCTAATGGTGCAACTCACATGATGTTACATGATACATTCTTCACAGCAACATTACTGACCTTCATTACTTTTATCTGTATCATTCTGAACATCTTCCCCATATCACTTCAATACTGTCAACTTTAAATTAACTAGGAAAGTTATAATACATGATCATTTCCCCCGAAACATAGTGTAATAAAACTACAAATAGGAAACACTAGAAAATACAGAAGTCAATTACCCAAAAAAGAGAAATTCTTGCAGATAGGACCAATAGTTTCCAATCTTTCCCTTATGGTGCTGATCAATTATTTGTGCGCTCCAGTTTTGACTGCAGATTTCCAATGGTTGTTATTTTTCTCATCAAAAAAGTGGTCACGTGTTAATCACAAGAGAGAGTTTGGAAACCTTCCCAGCCTAAATATTTAATACAGGGTGGACTATACAGAAGCTGGGCACAGGGGTTGTCCTTACCCAAAACTCTTGATGCATTATTGTACATACCATTTTTACCTTATTCTACCTGCAACACATGAGTTATCCTATATTTACTCCAATTGCATCAATAAAACAAGTCAGAAACATACAACATTGTGCATAAACTTTACCTTTTAGCATCCACCCAAGTAAAAAGGCAAAATGATGGATTATAGGTTTTACTGCTACAGCATATACATCAGTGCTGTTATATTCTTGACACCGAAGTCCTTACAACAGTCTTCCTTCATCACCTTTAAGAAGTGTACACGTTATCGCATTAATGCAGCAAAACACCAAAATTTGCAATAGCAAAAGTGGTGCTGTTTACCCTGTACAGCCACTGGCTACATTTCAGTCTAGTATGACATCACATCATTATGACCATCAACCTGGCTCAAATTTACTCAAGGTTATCCAGCAACATGCTAGTGGATTTTTACCACCGAATACACTACAACCACTAGTAACATTTCATTGACAACAGTACTAAGATTCCCAGGTTTTACTGGCCCAAAATTCTAGGGACTTTCAGCCAGATTTTTACATAGATTACTAAAGTGACTTGCAAGTTAGCACTACAGGAAACTTTGGTTTATCCGGAGGTTAATTGTCCAGAATGCTCGAGCCACCGGCAAAAATCAGGAGCCGTTTCGTTTTTTCTTTTCGTTGCTTTTTCCCCCCCACCAGTCAGGCTCTGCAAGGTCTCGCTGAAGCTGTTGCTAAGCTACAGAGACGCTTGTAAAGTACGGCCGACTGTTTAGAAGCTGTGGGTTTGTTGCCAGATACGGAGCTCAAAATCTCCATATGTTTCAACATTAGCGCTGGTTTGTCCGGCAGTTTTGATGGGACGGCAACGGCTCGGTCCCGTCGGTGCCAGATAGCACAAAGTTTCCTGTACATTTTTACAAGTTGTTTTGCCTAATTACTAGTGCTGCTTTTGGGATTTCATCAGCCTTTTGTCAAAGCTCCCGTTTCTGTCCTCCACACTTATTTATTCATCGTGCATTCGGACTGTCCATGGTTGCTCTTGCATTGACCACCACCACAGCCTCAAATCACCATGCTACAACTCAAAACTTTGCATTCATCCGGCCTGGCCGTCATGCAGCAGCTCTGTTTCGATCATTTCAAGTTGTAATTTAATTCCCTCGCTTTAGTCACAACTGCTTACCACGCCAGGATTATCCCAGAACACAGCTCCAAATTCCTCGAGTCATCTTTTGTTTCTTAACTTGTCCATTACCATCTCCTTTTGCCTTGCACCATCATCCCTTTTGTCTCTTAATCTCTCCTGCCTTCCATCCCATACCTTCCCTTTTGTTATTTCCTCCCCTCCCCCCGCCCCTACACTTGCTTAAAAACCTGTTACATCTCCAACTTTTTCCAGTTCTGACAAAGGGTCAGCGACCTGAAATGTTAACTCTGTTTCGCTCTCCACAGATGCTGCCTGACTTGGAGTATTTCCAGCATTTTCTGTTTTTATTCCAAATTCCTTTTCTCCACAACTAATCATTCTTCACAGCTTCAACCCTCACCAGACTCAAAAGCAAGAACCTCAAGAATTAATACCAAAATTGAAGCCACCGAAACCTGACTGAGCAGCCCCCACCCACCCAATTCTGCAAAATTCTCAGCTCACCCTATCTGCTCGCCACTTAAATGTCCCCTCACTTTCCTGTTCTTTGCAGTTTCTTCAACCATCTTTCCATCAGTTCACTCATTCATAAATTTTACCACATACATCCTTGATCTAATCCCATCCTGCTTCTGACAACCCAATTTAACTTCCCCCAAAGCGCCTCTACAGTCCAACTACCATCGTATCTCAAACCTTTCATTCCTCTGCAAAGTAAAGGAACATGTTGCCTTACAGCAACAGAAAGATCCCACCTTCTCCTCAAATCAACTCCGTGCTACTTGGCTTTTGCCCCACCCACCAGTAGCAAGACAACATTGGTCAGAGTCAGGACGTTCGCAGGACATCACAAAACTGTTATATACCCTTCTACAACAGTTCTTGGCTTACACAAGATCTAGTTCAGTTTCTTGATTTAATTACTGTATTTCCTTCTAAGTAATCTGTGCATGTGTGCTGATTTGCCTCACCTTTTACACTTCCCATAATTATACTAGATGTCAGGGGTGACCGACCTTTCGGAGTGGGGGGGGGGGGGGGGGGGGAAGTATAATGCATGCAAAGCCATCGAGTGGGCCACATGATTACACAATGCAAGCTTCCAAAATAGAAAAATGCAAGCCCCATACAAAAAGACCTCCCAACACAAAATGCTAAATCATGAAAGTTCCCTTACCCCTATCCCAAATTGTGCTGTTGCTCCCATATTTAGTTCTGTCATTTTTGCTGTCTTAAATGCAGAGTGTATAAATTCACTTCAGAAGGGAATGGCACCTTGTTAGTACAAAGAAAAAAAGGGGGCTAGAAAAAAACCTAAATTCTTGGTTTCTTCGCACTCATCATCGCGTGGTCCAATTTCTTACCATTAAACAGATTCTCTCTTCTGCAGTTCTTGTCTGCATTGCCTTTGCTGATCTTGAGGCAAATTAGAGCTTGCAGAATTTATCACTGTCAAAACTACTTTTGCTGCAGAGATTAAGGACCTTCAGAAAACTGCCCAGATGATGCAAGATAATTTTGACACTATTGAATCCTGCACGCTATGCTCAGCTGAACACTCATACTAAAGTAGCACAAAGAGGAGAGAATGCTTGAACTCTGATGTCTAGGGCTGACGCACTGATCCACCAGGACCAGAAATCCTATTAAAGATACCAGGATCCCTTCAGATAACTAGTCACCAATAGGCTATAATACCAGGCGATAAAAATAAGGGCATAGAATTACATGATTCCAATTTTATATTAGCCATGCGATTAAAGTATACATTACATTCATTCAGATCATCTTATTGGTCAAATTGTATGTATGATACATACCTCCTGTAGCATTGCACACAATATGAAACAAAAATAATTTTTTTTTTTTTTTTTTTTAAACAAACAAAATAGAACAATGCTGGAAACACTCCGATCTGTCCACATCTGTAGAGAACAGACAAGTTAACATTTCAGGTGTAAATCCTTGTCAACAGTTCGACATCTGTTCTCTCCACAGATGCTGACTGACCCAAGTGTTTCCAGCATTTCCTGTTTTTGTTAAATAAGATATAAAATCACTAAAGTAGTGACACAGGTTAATAAGGCCATAAAAAGACAAACAAAGCACTGGCTTCATTTTGAGGGATAGAATTGAAAAGCAGAGAAGTTATGTTAAACTTGGTTAGACCACACTGAGTACTGTGAACAGTTCTGGTCTCCATATTATAAAAAAGGACAGAGGCACTCTGCATAGTGGCATAGTGGTTAGCACTGTTGCCTCACAGCGCCAGGGACCCGGGTTCAAATCTGGCCTCGGGCGACTGTCTGTGTGGAGTTTGCACATTCTCCCTGTGTCTGCGTGGGTTTCCTCCGGGTGCTCCGGTTTCCTCCCACAGTCCAAAGATGTGCAGGTTAGGTTGATTTGGCTGTGATAAATTGACCCTTAGTGTTAGGGGATTAAATACGTGGGGTTACGGGGATAGGGTGGGATATGTGTCGGTGCAGGCTCGATGGGCCAAAATGGCCTCTATCTGCACTGTAGATTCTGTGATTCTGTGATTCACTGGAGAAGGTGCTAGAATGATACTAGAACTGACAGGTATAACCTATCTGGAAAGATTGAACAGGCTGGAGCTCTTTGCTCTAGAAGAGAAGGCTGACCTGATAGAGGTCTTTAAGATTATGAAAGGGTTCAATAGGTTAGACGTAGAGGAGATGTTTCCACTTGCGGACGAGACCAGAACTAGGGGCCATAAATAAAAGATAGTCACCAATAAATCCAATAGGGAATTCAGAAGAAACTCCTTTACCCAGAGAGCACTTAAAATGTGGAACTTGCTACCACAAGGAGTAGTTGAGGTGAATAGCATAGATGCATTTAAGGGGAAGATAGAGAAGCACAAGGGAGAAAGGAATAGAAGGCTATGTTGATGGGGTTTGATGAAGGAGGGTGGGAGGAGGCTCGTGTGCAGCACAAACACCAGCATGGATTTATTGGGCCGAATGCCCTGTTTCTATGCTGTAAATATGATGCAAGATGACATGCTGTTACAAATTTTGGGTCTGCACTAGATATCCTCTTAGGTCCAGTGTCACTGGTCCCTTCTATTGGCAGATTGGATAACCTTTACAAACAGGAGTTTTCTATACTGCTCATTATCTAGTCACACAATAGCATGACACAAGGGCCGTAACAATGAAAACCCCTTACAAGCTAGCGGATGTAATCCTGCGTGTGCCCCCAAATATGTTTTTTATTTTTTTTGAAAGGCAGACAAGTGAACACTCTAGTGAGACAAGGCTAATTCTAAATTATTAAGCTTATTTATTTTACATATAGTACCTGTATGTGAACAGAGTACTGTTTAGTGAATTTCAAATTATTGTGTAATTCTGCTCGTGACACTGAAAATGAAGTACACAACCATTAGCAGGCTAAATACACTTTTCAGACTGGCAATCATCCCAAATCTACTCAGCACTAAAGGATACAGCTAGACTCACCAGGTCTAACTTCCTTACGTGCTCGCCATGTCTGGGAATTGGCCAGTTGAGCTACCAATCAAAACACCTACTATCCTCCATTGTAAAGTATGGGTTCCTGTCAGCTAACCCTCTGAGCTCACATGAATGCAGTCATTTCAACACATCATGTGTGAATGTTTACTGGAATGATTTAACAAACCACCACTGTCTCAAACTGTTGTGGCATGCGAGAAACACTATTTGTCAACCAGTTCATCCAGCTCTAATCACTTTTGTGCTAAACTCTAATCTGCATACCCAATAGCTGTTAAGTTGTCGATTTAACCTCGAGATGAATTTAACTCCATAGCATTGTATTATTGTGACTTCATCCAAAATACCTTAGGTCAAATAGTCAAAAATTCTATAAACAGACAGTAACACTATACTACATAACAGACTATGAATTATTCATGTGACAACCTTCATCACGTACAGTATAGTATCAGGCCAAGCATTCAATACTCTGGGATCATAGCCCTCATATGACATCCTCTTCCAAACCTTGATTTCTCAAGTCAAGTCCATTCAATCTCTAAAATCATCTTTCAAATAGTCTTCATCAAATATATGAGTTCTTTTTCATATTACAATACACAACTCAAACTCTTGCAGCACATGAACATCCGTATCCTTCAGTGTTACTCCAATATTCTACATTCCTCCAAGTTATCTCAATCTCTTCCCCTTCTTGAATTTCCCCCAGAAAATAGTTGAAAAGGTGGCTAAAGTATGGGGCTTCTTCAGCAATACAATGATACAGTCTCCACACTATAGTTGCAGCTCCCTTTTATTCACAAAGTCAATGAATAACTGAAAAAAAGACAGCCACCAAATATGAAATTTTAAAAAGTCAATGTCAAAAATAAAGTTAACAGAAATTTCCATTATTACTAAATTTAAACTACTTTAATTCTCGACACCATCCAGGACAAAGCAGCCCATCCACCACCTTAAACATTCATTGTCTCCACCACCGACATACCTTGGCTGCAGTGTGTACCATCTACAAGATGCACTGCAGCAACTCGCCAAGGTTGCTTCGGCAGCACCTCCCAAACCCACGACCTCTTCCATCCAGAAGGACAAGGGCAGCAGGCGCATGGGAACACCATCACCTCCAAGATCCCCTCCAAGTCACACACCATCCTGACAGAAGTATATCGCTGTTCCCTTCATCGTCGCTGGGTCAAAATCCTGGAACTCCCTCCCTAACAGCATTGTGGGAGTACCTTCACCACACAGACTGCAGCGGTTCAAGAAGGCGACTTACCACCACCTTCGAGGGCAATTAGGGATGGGCAATAAATGCTGGCCATGCCCACATCACAGTAACAAATAAAAAAAAATCATACACACACACCCAGACGTAGGCACACAAACCCAGATACACACACACCCCCATCCCATTCATGTAGCAGTGTTCAATTTTCCTTCTCAAAAACAGTGCTCAAGAAATCGTATGTCAGAAGGTGAAACTGCTAAATAACCACAGGCCTTTTTGAAAAGTGGCTCGGCATTTCTGCATTAGAAATTTAACAGAATTACATCAAGTTTGTTCAGGGTTTTCCTCATTGCCCATATGACCATAACAAGAAATTACAACACAATGTCTAAAGTGTTATATTGGGCTTCAAAAAAAATTCATTTCAAAATGTTACCAGGGTCATAAATAGAATATTAAACTGGGAAGGGAGGGATCAATTCAAACATCCCTTTCTCAAAATTAACCAATAGCATTGTTCAGTAAGTCAGAGTATTCTCCTAAAACAACCAAAATATTATATTATATAAAAGCAAAATACTGTGGATGCTGGAAATCTGAAAGTGTCATTGACCTGAAACATTAACTCGGTTTCTCTCTCCACAGATGCTGCCTGACCTGCTGAGTATTTCCAAAATTTTATATATCCACTGCAGTACAACATAGGCAGATATCAAGTGAAAGGCTAAGAAAGAAAATGTTTTTGTTTTCCTTAAAGCTTGGGTATGAGGATGGAGGGGAGAGTTGGAGAGATGTAAAACAAAATTGTCACTGTCCATCTTGCACAGTACAACGAGCAGCAAGAACTGGAGCAACAGAGGTCCATTTACCCCACCCCCTCCCCAACAAATGATTCCAAACATACCTAAAGTGCTAAAAGAAAAAAAAAAGATTTAGCTAATAAATTACCCATGGCTAGTTGATTAATATAATTTTGTTTTATATTATTTAAAAGCTGGTGACAGATTTGGGAGGGAGGCTTTAGAAACTCACTCCAGAAAGCCATCTGCAACTATATAGTGGCAACTGACATAGCAAAATTGGGAAATATTGACATAGCAACTTACAATGGTAAACAATGGCAAGACCAAAAATCACAACAACAGGGAGTAAGGTTTGCAGTCAGGAAGTAGATGCCTTGCACAAGATTTATAATGTACAAGCATAGGTTTTTTTAAATTAGGATTTTGATAGGGTGAATAGGGAAAGATTATTTACTCTGGTTGCATAATCAGTGATGAGGAGCAATCAATTTTAAATTGTCACCAAGAGTGAAGAGAGGGGTTAAGAGAAATTTATTCATGCAGAATTACCAGAGTGTATAGATAAATTCAGATTATTTTGTCCTCCCATACTGTAACAGGATTTCAAAGTTTAAAATAAAATTAAAACAAGGAATGCATTATATAATTTTAACCATTAAACCTACTACATAGCTTGATGTGTTCAAATCAATATTTACCATGGTTCACAATAGCTGCCATAATCAGAAAAAAATGTTTACTGCTTAGAATATAGGTTTAGGTGCTTTTTGAGGATGCAGTACATTTCAGGGATCAGATAACACCAATAAATTACATGAGCTTTGTAATTACACCTTGTGATGCTATCTTAACTTATAACAATGTGCTTTGGGATTCTCAGAGATTGGATAAGGCTTTTTAAATGCAAGTCTTGCTTCTTCATATTTGCATCCACTGTACTTTCCCCCAGAGGCACATACATGACTCGATTATATCAAAGCGCTATATTGGAGATACACGAAGTACTGTGGAAAAAAATCCTGTCCATTGGGCTGTTAAAGGTGTAAACATGGAAACAATCATGTTTACATGAGAAAATACATGGAGTGATTGCAAAACAGTAACTTTGAGGGATATTGTATTACTTATGCTTTATTTCCATGGTTCATGATGTAATTCAGCCCAATGCAAGTTTTTTTCCCCCTTAATGCATCAGATTACTATTTTGTAATCACTTATGGTATATAACAAATACTCTATGGGAAGCTATTAAATACAGAACATAATCAACTTCATTTGATACTAAAAGAATCCATCTCCAATACTGGAAAGTCAATTAACCCATATTTTGTTTGGAACACTAGCAGACATAGAACAGAACGAACATTATGAAAATCTTAGAGCTAGACTTGCATTAAAAGAGTGAAACTAATCAACTCCAAACCCATCTAAAACTGAATAGCAGCTACTGTTGAGAGCAAGATGAATTAAAATCTGATCAAGAATATTTCACTGGAAGCAACACATATTGGTTTTAATAAACGACCCATTTGGATACAATGTCCTAAAAATTGGAGATTAATATTTATGTACAGCAATTAAAATATACAATCTATAAGTCTTGCTAATCAGTTTTATTACTTACATTTGCCTGATGTTTTAGGAAAAAAAAGTAAATGCTGGAAGTGAAAATGCTAGAAAGATATTATGTTTGTTTCTGCTGGTAGCCATCCTTCTCAGCCTAGCTTGCATTTCCCTACTGTTGACAGATCTGTTTTGCCAACACTTAAATGCATCCCTAACTCAAGCAGAATCATTATAGGCTTATTTAGCATACTGATACCAATACACTATTTGGGGAGGGGAGGGGGATGAAAATCACTTACGCCAATGCACTTGTGTTTAATCTTAATTCAGCACCTTAAATTGCTGCAACTATCACTATGTCACCCAGTTATACAGTTCAAACGGTCTTTATGAGCACAACCCAGATATTCTGAATTTAAATGGTTACAGAAGAATTTTTTTTAAAACATGCATGCAGATATCAAGAAAGCACAAGAATAAAACTCAGCTGTGACACCCTCGGGATTGTAAAGCCTGCCAACATTCAGAGTTCACTAAAAAAAAATTAGTACTTGGGTGAAGTACCAAATACTAATTTTTTAGTTGAGGCTAATTCATTAAATATATTCATGGAGTTAGATATATTTCTTAAGGCTAAAGGGATCAAGGGATATGGGGAGAAGGCAGGGACAGGGTACTGAGTTTGGATGATCAGCCATGATCTCATTGAATGGCAGAGCAGGCTCGAGGGGCCGAATGGCCTACTCCTATCTTCTATGTAACTATGTACCAAGGAAGGCAACACATATGGAGCCACGTCCCAGCAACAATCAGCATCTTCTGGAAAGGGGAGAAAATTGCCAGGGGTGGCGGGTGCAGGGGGAATTCACACATCCACCATTACACAGTAGTGAAATCCCAGTTGACAACTGTGATGAAGGAGTCATCACCCTGACCCGAGTCAGAAGGTTCACAATCCCACTCCAGAGACTCGAGCACATAATCCCAGTCGACACCAGGGGAGCACCGAGGGAGTGCCGTACTGTCGGAGATGCCGTCTTTCAAACAAGATATTAAACCGTGGCCCCGCCTGTCCACTTACATAAAAGATGACATGGCGCTATTCGAAGCGCAGGAGTTGTCCCTGGTGTTCTAGCCAATATTTTAATCGCTCAACCAACACCTAAAACAGATTATCTGGTTGTTACCACATTGCAGTTTGTGGGACTTTATGTGCAAATTGGCTGCTGCGTTTCTTACAAGTGACAACACTTCAAAAATACTTCACTAGCTGTAAAGAGCATTGGGATGTCCTGAGGCTGTGAAAGGCTCTATATAAATGCAGGCTCTATATAAATGCAGATTCTTTCTTTCAACAGTGTTAAGCAAATCTGCTGAGTGCATTATAAACAGTTCAGGGGAACTGCTGCAAGGGCGGGGGGTGGAGGAAAGATATTCCTCGGTAGGAAAACAGAAAAATCGTTTAAATGCCACAGAAAAGCATCAAGGGAAAGTGTGGCCTAGCCCGGCCCCTCCTCCCCACCATCTCAGACTGCAGCTTCCCTCAATGGAGTCGCTCCTTTCAACCGCCTGCAAAATGCAATGCAGCCAGAGGCTTGCGAGTCTACCTGGGCCCCGGTTGGGGAAAGGGGGGGTGGGGGTGGAACTCAAACCGCATTACAATAATAGGGAGGGAGGGAAAGGGAAGAGGAGGTGAGCTGTAGGCCGCACCGAGAGCTCAATCGCCCTTCCCCCCCTATTGGGATCCACCTCAGTGAGTGAGCGGCCTGCGAAAAGGGGGTGGGGAGGCGGCGCTCTCCGTCCCTCAGCTCTTCCGTGTCCACCGGCTATTGTTATTATTTACCCGGTGTGTGTATATATAAATATATGTGTCGCTCGTTTGGTTTTTTTCCCCTTTCTCTCTCTCTCTACCTCAATCGGTTGGTGCTCGCTGCTGTCCCGCTCTGGTCTCGGCCATTGCTTCCGTCCGACTCCCGCCTTCCCGCTCGCTCGCGCCAGCCGCCAATGCGCGAGCGCCAGCTTCAAATAACTGCCACTCAGGCTCGCGCTCACCGCGGCGCCACACCCCCCTCCGCCGTCACCTTGACCAATCGCCGACTGGGGATGTGGTGGCGGTGTGTGTGTGTTGACCGCTCCCTGTCGATCACGTTTTAGCCCCGCTCCCTCATACCCGGCCATTCAACTGGTTGAACGCCTCCCTTTACGCCCCGCCCCCTTTCTTCCCTGTCAATCAGATTGAAGCCCCCCCGACTCCGCCCCCTTTTGTCTTAGGTTGCCGCATAAGCCCCGCCCTCCAGCTGCCTGTCACGTGCCACGCCTTCCACGCTAAACCCCGCCCCTCTTCGCCGGTCTGGTCGCGCGCGCGCGCGCGCTCTCCGCCTCGGCGCGAGCGCAAATTTAAATCAGGTGCGGCAGCCGGAGCGCACTAACTGCCCGTCGAGAGGGAGAGGGGGCAAGGCACAGTTTGTCGCAGTGCTCTACCATTTAAAGCACTTATGTCATCAATACGTGATGACAAATATTAAAGAAGTAGCACTATGTTTTATCAACCTCACTTTCCTTTCAGATTTAATTATAAGAGCACAAGGTTCCCCCTAAGGCATTGGTACAACTCAGCGCCAGGTGTGTACCCGCCAGGTGTATAGCCGCCAGCACCAGGTGTGTAACCACCAGCGCTAGGTGTGTAACCGCCAGGTGTATAGCCGCCAGCACCGGGTGTGTAACTGCCAGGTGTATAGCCACCAGCACCAGCTGTCTAACCGCCAGGTGTATAGCCACCAGCACCAGCTGTCTAACCGCCAGGTGTATAGCCGCCAGCACCAGGTGTCTAACCGCCAGCACCAGGTGTGTAACCGCCAGCGCCAGGTGTGTAACTGCCAGGTGTATAGCCGCCAGCACCAGCTGTCTAACCGTCAGGTGTATAGCCGCCAGCACCAGGTGTGTAACCGCCAGCGCCAGGTGTGTAACTGCCAGGTGTATAGCCGCCAGCACCAGGTGTCTAACCGGCAGGTGTATAGCCGCCAGCACCAGGTGTCTAACCGCCAGGTGTATAGCCGCCAGCACCAGCTGTCTAACCGCCAGGTGTATAGCCGCCAGCACCAGCTGTCTAACCGCCAGGTGTATAGCCGCCAGCACCAGTTGTCTAACCGCCAGGTGTATAGCCGCCAGCACCGGGTGTGTAACTGCCAGGTGTATAGCCGCCAGCACCAGGTGTCTAACCGCCAGCACCAGGTGTGTAACCGCCAGCGCCAGGTGTGTAACTGCCAGGTGTATAGCCACCAGCACCAGCTGTCTAACCGTCAGGTGTATAGCCGCCAGCACCAGGTGTCTAACCGCCAGCACCAGGTGTGTAACCGCCAGCGCCAGGTGTGTAACTGCCAGGTGTATAGCCACCAGCACCAGCTGTCTAACCGCCAGGTGTATAGCCGCCAGCACCAGGTGTCTAACTGCCAGGTGTATAGCCACCAGCACCAGGTGTCTAACCGCCAGGTGTATAGCCGCCAGCACCAGGTGTCTAACCGCCAGCACCAGGTGTGTAACCGCCAGCACCAGGTGTCTAACCGCCAGGTATATAGCCGCCAGCACCAGGTGTCTAACCGCCAACACCAGGTGTGTAACCGCCAGCGCCAGGTGTGTAACTGCCAGGTGTATAGCCACCAGCACCAGCTGTCTAACCGTCAGGTGTATAGCCGCCAGCACCAGGTGTCTAACCGCCAGGTGTATAGCCGCCAGCACCAGGTGTGTAGCCGCCAGCACCAGGTGTGTAACTGCCAGGTGTATAGCCACCAGCACCAGCTGTCTAACCATCAGGTGTATAGCCGCCAGCACCAGGTGTCTAACCGCCAGGTGTATAGCCGCCAGCACCAGGTGTATAGCCGCCAGCACCAGGTGTGTAACCGCCAGCGCCAGGTGTGTAACTGCCAGGTGTATAGCCACCAGCACCAGCTGTCTAACCGCCAGGTGTATAGCCGCCAGCACCAGGTGTCTAACCACCAGGTATATAGCCGCCAGCACCAGGTGTCTAACCGCCAGCACCAGGTGTCTAACCGCCAGCGCCAGGTGTGTAACTGCCAGGCGTATAGCCACCAGCACCAGCTGTCTAACCGTCAGGTGTATAGCCGCCAGCACCAGGTGTCTAACCGCCAGGTGTATAGCCGCCAGCACCAGGTGTGTAGCCGCCAGCACCAGGTGTGTAACCGCCAGTGCCAGGTGTGTAACAACCAGGTGTGTAACTGCCAGCGCCAGGTGTCTAGCCGCCAGCAGCAGGTGTGTAACCGGCAAGTGTGTAACCGCCAGCGCCAGGTGTCTAGCCGCCAGCAGCAGGTGTGTAACCGGCAGGTGTGTAACCACCAGCGCCAGGTGTTTAACCGCCAGCAGCAGGTGTGTAACCGGCAGGTGTGTAACCACCAAAGCCAGGTGTCTAACCGCCAGGTGTATAGCTACCAGCAGTAGGTGTGTAACCGGCAGGTGTGTAAACGCCAGCGCCAGGTGTGTAACTGCCAGGTGTGTAGTCGCCAGAGCCAGGTGTGTAACTGCCAGTGCCAGGTGTGTAAGTGCCAGGTGTATAGCCGCCAGTGACAGGTGTGTAACTGCCAGGTGTGTAGTTGTCAGAGCCAGGTGCGTAGCTGCCAGAGGTGTAACCGCCAGATGTGTAACTGCCAGTGCCAGATGTGTAACTTTCTTCTTCTTAGGCAGTCCCTCGGAACCGAGGATGACTTGCTTCCACATTAAAAATGAGTTCGCAGGTGACTGATTAGTCCAATACGGGACCTACAGTCTCTGTCACAGGTGGGGCAGACGGTGGTTGAAGGGGCAGGTGGGTGGGGTGCTTGGATTGACATGTGCTCCTTGCGCTGCCTGCACTTGGCTTCCGCTTGCTCCCGGCGAAGAGACTTGAGGCGCCTTCCCGGATGCTTCTCCTCCACTTTGTCCGGTCTTGGGCTAGGGATTCTCAGGTGTCGGTGGAGATGTTACACCATTTCAAGGAAGCTTTGAGGGTGTCCTTGAAGTGTTTCCTCTGCCCACCTGGGGCTCTCTTGCCGTGCTGGAGCTCCGAGTAGAGCGCTTGTTTTGGGAGTCTTGTATCGGGCATGCGGTCAATGTGACCCGTCCATCGGAGCTGATCGAGCGTGGTCAAAACTTCAATGCTGGGGATGTTGGCCTGAGCAAGAACACTGACGTTGGTGCACCTATCCTGCCAATGGATTTGCAGGATCTTGCGGAGGCAGCGTTGGTGGTACCTCTCCAGTGCTTTGAGGTGCCTGCTGTACATGGTCCATGTCTCTGAGGCATACAGGAGGGCGGGTATCACTGCTGCTTTGTAGACCATGAGCTTAGTGCCGGGTTTGAGGTCCTTGTCTTCAAACACTCTCTTCCTCAGGCGACCGAAGGCTGCACTGGCACACTGAAGGCAGTGTTGGACTTCGTCGTCGATGTCTGCCCTTGTTGACAGTAGGCTCCCGAGGTATGGAAAGTGATCCACGTTGTCCAAGGCCTTGTCGTGGATTTTGATAATGGGGGGGCAGTACTGTGTGACGGGGGCAGGTTGGTAGAGGACCTTTGTCTTACGGATGTTTAGTGTAAGGTCCATGCTCTCATATGCTTCAGTGAAGGTGTTGACGATGGTTTGGAGTTTGACCTCCGAGTGAGCGCAGACGCAAGCGTTGTCTGCATACTGTAATTCGACGACAGAGGATGGGATGACTTTGGATCTGGTCTGGAGGCGACGAAGGTTGAACAGTTTCCCATTTGTTCTGTGAATTAGCTCCACTCCAGTGGGGAGCTTACTGAGGGTGAGATGGAGCATTGCAGCAAGGAAGATCAAGAAGAGCGTTGGTGCGATGACACAGCCTTGCTTGACCCCGGTTCGTACGTGAATTGTGTAACTGTCAGGTGTGTAACTGCCAGCAGCAGGTATGTAACTGCCAGCGCCAGGTGTGTAACCATTAGCGCCAGGTGTCTAACCGTCAGTGCCAGAGGTGTAACCGCCAGCGCCAGGTGTGTAACCGCCAGTGCCAGGTGTGTAACCGTCAGCGCCAGAGGTTTAACCGCCAGTGTCAGGTGCTTAACCGCCAGCGCCAGGTGTGTAACCGCCAGCGCCAGGCATGTAACCGCCAGCGCCAGGTGTCTAACCGCCAGCGTCAGGTGTGTAACCACCAGCGTCAGGTGTGTAACCGCCAGCGTCAGGTGTGTAACCGCCAGCATCAGGTGTTGCAGCACCAGGTGTGTAACCGCCAGCGTCAGGTGTCTAACCGCCAGCGTCAGGTGTGTAACGACCGGCGTCAGGTGTCTAACCACCAGGTGTATAGCCGCCAGCACTAGGTATGTAACCACCAGGTGTGTAACCGCCAGTGCCAGGTGTGTAACCGCCAGCATCAGGTGTGTAACCGCCAGCACCAGGTGTGTAACCGCCAGCGGCAGGTGTCTAACCGCCAGCGCCAGGTGTGTAACCGCCAGCGAAAGGTGTGTAACTGTCAGGTGTGTAACCACTGGGTGTAACTGACAGCGCCAGGTGTGTAACCGCCAGCGCCAGAGGTGTAACTGTCAGGTGTGTAACCACCGGGTGTAACCGCCAGCACCAGGTGTGTAACCGCCAGCGCCAGGTGTGTAACTGCCAGCGTCAGGTGTCTAACCGCCAGCGCCAGGTGTGTAACCACCAGCGATAGGTGTGTAACTGCCAGTGCCAGGTGTGTAACCGCCAGTGCCAGGTGTGTAACCGCTAGCATCAGGTGTCTAACCGCCAGCGCCAGGTGTCTAACCGCCAGCGCCAGGTGTGTAACCGCCAGCGATAGGTGTGTAACTGCCAGTGCCAGGTGTGTAACTGCCAGCGACAGGTGTGTAACCGCCAGTGCCAGGTGTGTAACTGCCAGCGCCAGAGGTGTAACCGGCAGCACCAGGTGTGTAACTGCCAGCGCCAGAGGTGTAACCGCCAGCGTCAGGTGTGTAACCACCAGTGCCAGGTGTGTAACTGCCAGTGCCAGAGGTGTAACCGCCAGCGCCAGGTGTGTAACTGCCAGCGCCAGAGGTGTAACCGGCAGCACCAGGTGTGTAACTGCCAGCGTCAGGTGTGTAACCACCAGCGCCAGGTGTGTAACCGCCAGCACCAGGTGTGTAGCCGGCAGCGCCAGGTGTGTAACCGCCAGCGCCAGGTGTGTAACCGCCAGCGTCAGGTGTTTAACTGCCAGTTCCAGATGTGTAACGGTCAGGTGTGTAACCACCAGGTGTAACTGACAGCGCCAGGTGTGTAACTGGCAGGTAATGCATTTTGAGCTACATTGAATTTACAGCACAGAAACAGGCCATTTGACCCAACAGGTCTATCCCGGTGTTTATGCGCCACACGAGCCCCTACTTCATCTAACCCCATCAACATATCCCTCTATTCCTTTGGAAGGTCCTGAGGTCATGAAAGGCGCCATAAAAATGCAAGTCTTTCTAGCTTCCCCTTAAATGCAACTATGCTATTCACTGCAACTACACCCTGTGGTAGCAAGTTCCACATTCCGGCCACTCCCTGGGTAAAGAAGCTTCTCCTGAATTCCTTATTGCATTTATTAGTGACTATCTTATATTTATGGCCCCTAGTAAATATATATATTTGTATAAATATATACAGTATATGAGTAATTTGAGACATGACAATGTGGTAAGTGTAACATGCTTAAGAGGAACAGGTGTGACTTTGGACCTGATCAGATCAAAGCTCTGCAGTCCTGCCACATCCCATTGTGAATGGTGGTGGACAATTAAACAACTATCAAAAGGAGGAGGATCCATGCACATCCCCATCCTCAATGATTGCGGAGCCCAGCACGTGAGCGCAAAAGACAAGGCTGAAGTGTTCGCAACCACCTTCAGCCAAAAGTACCGAGTGGATGATCCATCTCGGCCTCCTCCTGAGGTCCCCACCAGCACAACTGCCAGTCTTCAGCCAATTCGGTTCCCTCCACTTGATATCAAGAAATTGCTGAGCGCAGTAGATACAGCAAAGGCCCCGACAACATCCCAGTTGTAGTGCTGAAGACTTGTGCTCCAGAACTAGCTGTGCCTCTAGCCAAGCTGTTCCAGTACAGCTACAATACTGGCATCTACCCGACAAAGTGAAAAATTGCCCAGGTATGTCCTGTCCACAAAAACCAGGACAAATCCAATCTGGCCAATTACTGCCCTATCAGCCTACTCTCAATCATCAGCAAAGTGATGGAAGGTGTCGTTGACAGTGTTATCAAGCAGCACTTACTCACCAATAACCTGCACAGTTTAGGTTCCACCAGGACCACACGGCTTCAAACCTCATTACAGCCTTGGTTCAAATATGGAGTCATTGCCCTTGACATCAAGACAGCATTTGACCGAGTGCGGAACCAAGGAGTCCGAGTAAAATTGAAGTCAATAGGAATAAGAGGGAAACTCTCCGCTGGCTAGAGTCATACCTAGCACAAAGGAAGATGTTTGTGGTTGTTGGAGACCAATTATCTCATCCCCAGGACATTGCTGCAGGAGTTCCTCAGGGCAGTGCCCTAAGCCTAACTATCTTCAGTTACTTCATCAATGACCTTCCCTCCATCATAACATCAGAAGCAGGAATATTTGCTGATAATTGCAGTTTTCAGTTCCATTCGCAATTCCTCAAATAATGAAGCATGCCTGCATGCAGCAAGACCTGGACAACATCTAGGCTTGGGCTGATAAGTGGCAAGTAACATACATGCCACACAAGTGCTAGGCAATGACCATTTCCAGCAAGAGAAAGTCTAACCACCTCCCCTTGATATTCAATGGAATTATTATTGTCAAATGCCCCACCATCAACATCCTGGGGGTCACTCTTGACCAGAAACTTAACTGGACCAGCCACATAAATACCATGGCTACAAGAGCAACACAGAAGCTGGGTATTCTGAGGTGAGTGACTCGCTTCCCCTCACCTCCCCTTTCAGCATTCTGAAGGGACCGTTCCCTCTGCCACACCCTGATCCACTCTTCAATCATACCCAACGCCCCCTCCATTTCCCACGGCACCTTCCTGTGCAAGTGCAGGAGATGCAACACCTGCCCTTTTACCTCCTCCCCACCATCTGGGGCCCCAAACATTCTTTCCAGGTGAAATAGCGATTTATTTGTACTTCTTTAAATTTAATATATTGTATTCATTGCTCACGATGCGGTCTCCTCTACATTAGGAAGACCAAACGTAGATTGGGTGATCGCTTTGCGGAACACCTCTGTTCAGTCCGCAAGCATTTCCCTGAGCCTCCGGTTACTTGTCATTTTAATTCTCTGCCCCACTCCACTCTGATGTCTCTGTCCTTGGCCTTCTACATTGTTCTAATGAAGCTCAACGAAATCTCGAAAACAGCACCTCATCTTTCGATTAAGCACTTTACAGCCTCCCGGACTCAACATTTAGTTCAACAATTTCAGATCATAACCACGGCTCCCATTTTTTCCGAAAGCAGCTGTTTTTGCCATTTACACTTCCTCCAGACCCATCTTTTGTTTCTTTACTTGTCCCAGTCCCTTTCGCCTCACACCATCATCCCTTTTGTCATTTAATCTCTCCTGCCTTCCACCCTATCACAGACCTTCCCTTTTGTTCTTTCCTCCCCTCCCCCTTTTCCTGCCTCTGTACTTGCTTAAAACCTGCTACATCTCTAACTTTTTCCAGTTCTGAAGAAAGGTCATCGACCTGAAACGTTAACTCTGTTTCTCTCTCCACAGATTTTGCCTGACCTGCTGAGTAGTTCCAGCATTTTCTGTTTTTATTGTGTGATGGAATACTCTTCACTTGCCTGGATGAGTGCAGCTCCAACAACACTCAAGAATCTCGACATCATCCAGGAGGAAGCAGTCTGCTTGATTGGCACCCCATCCACCACCTTAAACATTCACTCCCTCCACCACCACGCATTGTGGCTGCAGTGTGTACCATCTACAAGATGCAAAGCAGCAACTCGCCAAGGCTACTTCGGCAGCACCTCTCAAACCCACGACCTCTTCCACCTAGAAGGACAAGGGCAGCAGGTGCATGGGAACACCACCACCTCCAAATCACTTGGAAATATATCACCGTTCCTTCATTGTTGCTGGGTCAAAATACTGGAACTCCCTCCCTAACAGCACTGTGAGAGTACCTTCACCACACGGACTGCAGCAGTTCAAGAAGGCAGCTCACGACCACCTTCTCAAGGACATTTAGGGATGGGCAATAAATGCTGGCCTTGCCAGTGATACCCAAATCCCATGAATTAATACATTAAAAATGTTTTAAAAACAATGGCCCAGAACTTCGGGTCCCCATGGGTGAGTACGCACGGGGTACTCACGCGTAGGCCCAACGAAAGTGCCGGTTTCGTGCATGCACTGCGCATGTGCAGGAAACCGGCACTTCCGTTCCCCTGAAAGAAGAGGTTCAGAGGTCGAACGCGTGTGCCGGAGAGGCAGCGCGTGCGCATTGAACTTACGTTTTTTTTGCAGGGTTCTCTGGAAGGGTAAGTCTCCAGGAGTTACACTTTTAAAAAGCAGGCGTAAGGCCTGCTTTTAATAAGGTAAGTGGTGAATTAATTAAAATTAAAACATTTTTTCCACAGGTTTATTATTTTTAAATACTTTAAAGAAAGGTAAGTTTATTTTTAGCCCTGTTAGAAAATGTAATTAATTATTTCAAAAATTTAAATTATTGTTTAAAATAGTTATTTCATGTAATTTATAGTTTATTTTAAAACTGTGATTTTTTAAAAATTTATTTGAGGTTTTAGTGATGTTTTGGGGCTTATAGTATTTATAGGTTTGACAGCTCTTCCTGTCAAACTTATGAATGAAGCATTCCCTGCTACCATTGGCTCTCCATGGCCCACGTGATCCCAGGGGACGCATCGAACTAACTGCGCCCCTGGGATACGCAAGCACTGCGCGCCGGCAGTTGGAGCAGGCCCAGGTTCGGAATCCCACGCAGGCCCACAGCTCAACAGCCGGCGCGGTAGGTAAGTGCGGGTCGGGGGCTTGCACCCGCGGGAAGTCCCCGACCTGAATTTCTGGGCCAATGGTTCCCAAAGCTTTTCATCACTAAAGAGTCTGTTCGATAGATGGAACATTTGCTACATTTTTTTTTACTTTGCTATTATTCTCTGCATGCACCATTTTAAGTTGAGTAAGGAGCTTAAACTCAAAATTCTAAATTACATGGAAAAATCTTGAATTGACTTTTTCCACATAAAACACCCCTGGAAAGTGACCACCAGGGTGATATGTATGTTAGATGAGAGTTTTGCTACGTTAAAGGCGCTATGTAAATGTAAGTTGTTGTTATATATGATTAATTACCGTAATTTCAAGCTCTCCCGAAGTGATTAACAAAAATAGTGATTTGTTTGCAACAAAGTAATTTAAAAAGTTCAGATTAGTTACTGTAAGATTGAACCATCCAATTTAATGATTCTGTTTCACAAAGTTAGCAACAGCTTTACTAAAAGTAACAAACCCCATAAGAACAACATAACCATCTTATAAAACCCTGGTTAATACATTCACATCTACACCCTTGTCACTGCTACTGTTGCCAAACCACCATGATCCAAAGTAGCTGCCATCTTCTATAAATAAATCTGATACAAATAAAGCTTTGAGATATATCCGTCACAATGTTTTGTATGCAAATCTTGAAGTCATGCTTAAGAAATATGTTAAAAAAGATCCCCTCCCCAACCTCTAATTGACATGAAGATATGCTAAGAATAATCAGCCTCTAATTGACAAAGGAAAACACCTTGTGACCTTAAAGGAATACACCAAATTAAACACAGATGCACTTTAGCAGCACTTTGATACGCTGCATATTAAAGATAGAATGACTTGCATTTATATAGCGCCTTTCACAACCTCAGGATGTTCCAAAGCGCTTTCCAGCCAATGAAGTACTTCTAGTATAGGAAACACAGTGGCCAATTTGCACAATATCCCACAAGCAGCAATGTGATAATGACCAGATAACCTGGTCTGTTTTTGTATGCTGCTGCTTGATGGATAAATATTGACCAGGATACCGAGGGGAACACCCCTGCTCTATTTCGAAGTAGTGCCATGGGATCGTTTACATCCACCTGAGAGGGCAGACGGGGCCTTGGTTTAACATCTCATTCGAAAGACTGCACCTCCGACAGTGCAGCACTCCCTCAGTATGAGAGTGCCACTCACTGAGCCACAGTTGACATTACATGGTGTAATGTTCTTGTCATAATAACTATTGTTTCATCTACGCAGAACACCATGGGATAGCAACCAGTTTTATTTGAAAAACTGACTTCTATGAGGATATAGGCAATTTCTGAAACATAAATTTACATATACATAATAACAAAGTAATATTTTGGGGAGGGCAAGACTATTGGTACATCCAGCTGACCTCTATCTTATTAATATGAATCTTTCTTACCTTTTCCAGTTATTGTTTCTGATTACCACTAAGCACGCCACCAATTAATTCCACACAGCTCAGTCGAGATATGCTCATTAGCTGAACAAAAACAATACTTGTATTCAGAAATCAGCAGGGCTGTGAGAAAAGATTTTATAAAGGGTGTTGGGGTGCATTTACATCACTGGTTTAGGTGTTGGGGTGAAGCAGTTTAGGAGACATAGGCCGCGATTTTGCCGCCGCTCAGCAGACCCGATTGGTGGCGGGTCAACTGTGAAATTTAAAATGATTGACAGCGGGTCGGGAACCCACTGTCAAAACGCGCACACCTGCATTTCCCAATGTCAGGACTACCAGTGTTGAGCAGACCTGACAGGCAGCGGCGGGGGGACCCAATTCAAATCATTAGTAGCTTGTTTACAGCCACTTAACAATACTTTTTACCCAGCTTTTTGAATTTGACAGGTCGCCCACCAGTTTCCCGCTGTGCCTAGACCGCATCTGTGAAGCTGAGGTGGGAGGTCATTTGCCATTGAATCAGCTGATGAGTTGACAGCTTCAAATGTCAAGTCAAAGCTCTCAGCTGATTGAGAAATGTTTCCTTAACCACTAGCTTCTCTAAACTGCATTTCCACTACAGATTCAGAATGCTGCAAGTCTTTACACAAGTCTCCATGCAGTCTGACCTCATTACCTCTCCCACCATTGACAGATTGCTTCTGTCATCTCTACTTCAGCTGCCATCTATTCCATCAGCATGGGGGCACTTTATACTCTCTCACCTTGGTCCTCAGAATCTGACCACGATCAGCCCCAAAACCAGCATCACCAGGCACACCAACACCACCAACCTTCTCCACAATCACCTGATGCTGTAAAGGACAGAGAGCATCAGCACCCAACCACATTGCTGCCCAGGATGCCAGGGTGGCCTCACCATGGCCACACTTACTTCACTTGATGTTGCACAACCACAACTTCAGGCTGGGGCCGGCTCAACAACAACAACAACAACAACATCTTGCATTTATATAGCACCTTTAATGTAGTAAAATGTCCCAAGGCGCTTCACAGGAGCGTTATAAAACAGAATTTGACACTGAGCCACATAAGGAGATATTAGGGCAGATGACCAAAAGCTTTGTCAAACAAGTAAGTTTTAAGGAACACCTGAAAGGAGGAGAGAGAGGTAGAGAGGCAGAGAGGTTTAGGGTGGGAATTCCAGAGCTTAGGGCCCAGGCAGCTGAAGGCACGGCCACCAATGGTGGAGCAAAGGAAATCAGGGATGCGCAAGAGGCCAGAATTGAAGGAGTGCAAAGATCTCGAAGGGCTGGAGGAGGTTATAGAGATAGGATGGGGCGAGGCCACAGAGGGATTTGAAAACCAGGATGAGAATTTTAAAATCGAGGCATTGCCGGACCGACAGGCAATGCAGGTCAGCGCACACAGGGTGTGATGGGTGAACGGGACTTGGTGCGAGTTAGGATACGGCCAGCTGAGTTTTGGACATTTGCGGAGGGTGCAAAGTGGGAGGTCAGCCAGAAGAGCGTTGGAATTGTTGAGTCTAGCGGTAACAAAGGCTTGGACGAGGGTTTCGGCAGCGGATGTGCTGAGGCGGGGCAGAGATGGGCTCACGGTCAGCTGAGGTGTTGTAACCAGTCAATTAGCCTGCCAGCATTCAACATCTAAGCTCACATGGGCAGAGTGGCCTCTTGGACTGGGTATAAGAGGGTTGGCGGATCCGGTAGAACCAGAACATCAGAACAAGTCAGCACCTTCAGGAGAGGGGTGGGGGAATGGTGGAAGAGAAAAGAGAAAATAAACCCGAAACACCTCCCTACCTGGAAAACTGTGCCTTTATAATGTAGAGAAGAGAGACTTGCCATTTGGTAGTGAATTAAGCGCAGAGTCAACAGTGCTGTGTGGAGAAAAATGCTTCACCAGAACCAGTACAATGTTGTGTATTAACCGTGTCCCCACGTTGCTTGTGTGGGCGAAAGACTGGTGAAAATAAAAATCGTTTCTCCACAGCTGTGATATCACAGTGACAACGTGACATCACAAAGCAGTTCCAACTGATCTTCTAGAACGTTACAAACTACAAAATTAATGTTCAGTTTGGAAACTATTCCCGCATAGAATGTCATGGGTAAAACGCATTGACAGCCTGGTACTGCTGTATACTAGGAACATAAGAGGAGGAGTAGCCATTCAGCCCCTCGAGCCTGTTCCACCATTCAATTTGATCATGGCTGAATTGTATCTTAACTCCATCTCCCTGACTTGGTTCTGTAACTCTTAATACCCTTAACCTAACAAAAATCTACCCATACTGAGATAGTATGCAGCGTTCCAGGGATGCGCAGGCCCGGATCAGATCCCCCTGACTGATCCAAAGAGTCAGCCCCAATTGCAACCAACAGAGTGGCTACTAACTCTAACCCCGAAACTCTAATAGCATTCCTGGACCAGGCAAGCCTCCCCGACTGCTGCGAGGTAGGAGTCAGGGTCTGAGCAGGTCCCACATATTTCAGAGGAGGAAACCTCTATTATCGTCACAGACACATCACACTCTGTTGTGCTTCAACCACGCTGAAGGTGGATCTCCATCCTGTTTTAGTGTTGTATCAGGTTAAGAGGATGTCCAGGAGCTGCTTTGGAACACTACAGTGTGTCTGGGTCAAAGCCCAGTAAGCCTTTCATCTCAGGTTAATCAAATTATAGTCTCTCTGGCCTAGTTCAATGTGCTGACTCTGTTGCAATCACACAAACTGGCTTCTGTTTTACAAATGCTATCAGGTGCCAAAAGCAGACTGTTAGGTGGCCCAGAAACCACAGTTGACACCTTGCCCAACCCTAACCCTAAGAAGTCATAATTTAATGGAGGTCAGAACCAACTCCACTACCACAACCCCAGCCAGGGATAAGAAAATCTACCAAAAAGCAAGTAAAACAGGACAAGAAGCAACAGAAAGCGTGAGCCAAACAGAAGTGGCAGGCCCCAGTGAAACAAAAACTCAAGAAATAAGAATATGAACGCAAGAGGGGACAACCATCCTGCTGTCCACACCCCTAACCTAACCACCCTAACCATAACCTAAGCATTAAAAATGGCTAACATTTTGATTGCCTGGGTATGGGGAAAATTGTTAGATCCTCAAAGGAAAATACTTCCATATATCCCACAGACTATCTTGGGATCTTCAGTTCCCTATTTTCCTTGGCACTATATATACCAATAGCAGTTCCATGAGGAATCACTCCACCAAATTTACCATCCAAAAGGTATGTATCTGAGATCTCACCTGGCTGTACATTACACCACGTACCCCTTCCTATAGTATTTAGAATGGTTCTTGATACCAGGTCCCAACTCAGCATCTTCCTTTATCCCTCCCGCAGCCAACGCAACTCCAGCATTGGGTTCTTCCTATTGTCTGGTGTACTCCAAGGTTTAATCTTAGGCTTCATCCTTTTCTTCACCTCCGTTACCCCTTGGCAACACTATACTTAGGCATGAGATCAGTTTCCATAGGTATGCTGATGACAGCCAGCCCTAGCTCTACACCACCTCACTGGATCCTAGGACCACCTTTGTGCTGTTTGACATCATGTTGTGGGCTGACAGAGTTTCCTCCAAGACCAAAGCCATTTTGAATGGCTCCTGCCAATAGGTCCAGACTCTTGCTCCTGATTCCATCCCACTCCCCCGCTGTTTACTCAGACTGAACCAGACGGAATATAACCTTGATGTCTTACATGACCCAGACCCGAAACCTCCATCTAATCCTTTACCAAGGCCATCTACTTCCATTGCCCACCTCTGACCATACCTCACGACCAGCGAAACCATTAACTGTGCTCTCATCACCCCTAGACTCAAGTTCTCCAATGCCCTCCTTGCTGACCTCCCAAGCTCCACCCTTCACAAACCCCAACTCATCCAAAACTCCACTGCTCACATTCTGTCCAGCACCAAGTTCTGTTTTCCCAACGCCGCCCCATCCTTGATGATCTTTATTGACTTCTGGTCCCCCCAAAACATCAAATTCAAAATCCTTGTCCTTGTCTACAAATCCTTCCATGGCCTCACCCCACTATAACTCAGCAACCTTGCTTTCTGTCATGTGGCTTTTGCTCCTGCATCTTGGCTCTCCTGTGGATCCCCTCCGCTCCCCTCCCCCATTCCTTTTGGGGCAGAATCTTCAGCCATCCCATTCCTACTTTTTGGGACTCCCTCCCTGGACCCCTTCACCGTGTTTTCTCGCTCCCTTCCTTTTACATAGAAACATAGAAAATAGGAGCAGGAGTAGGCCAATAGGCCCCTCGAGCCTGCTCCACCATTCAATGAGATCATGGCTGACCATCCAAACTCAGTACCCTGTCCCTGCCTTCTCTCCATATCCCTTGATCCCTTTAGCCTTAAGAAATATATCTAACTCCTTCTTGAATATATTTAATGAATTGGCCTCTACGGCCTTCTGTGGTAGAGAATTCCACAGGTTCACCACTCTCTTGGTGAAGAAATTCCTCCTCATCTTTGTCCTAAATGGCTTACCCCTTATCCTTAGACTGTGACCCCTGGTTCTGGACTCCCCGACCATCGGGAACATCCTTCCCACATCTAGTCTGTCTAGTCCTTTTAGAATTTTATAAGTTTCAATGAGATCCCCTCTCATTCTTCTAAACTCCAGCGAGTATAAGCCCAATCGACCCAATCTCTCCTCATACGTCATTCCTGCCATCCCAGGTATCAGCCTGGTGAATCTTCGCTGTACTCCCTCCATGGCAAGAACATCCTTCCTCAGATAAGGTGACCAAAACTGCACACAATGCTCAAGATGTGGTCTCACCAAGGCCCTGTACAACTGCAGCAAGACATCCTTGTTCCTGTACTCAAATCCTCTCGCTACGAAGGCCAACATACCATTTGTCTTCTTAACCGCCTGCTGCACCTGCATGCTTACCTTCAGCGACTGGTGCACAAGGACACCCAGGTCTCGTTGCACTTCCCCTTCTCCCAATCTATTACCGTTCAGATAATAATCTGCCTTCTCAAAAGTTATATATTTGATCAAACTATCATGACTGCTCAGCCTCCATTTCTCCAGTGTCCATTTCTTCTTTGAGTAGTGCATTAGGATGTTTTCTATATCAAAAGCCATAGATAGTTGTTGTTATCATAATCATTGTAACCGTCATTGAGAGGTGCTGTTAGAATTTTATTCCAAAGAGTCAACTGAGTTTACATATTGTGTAAATTTGGTTACTAATCTGTATTAGTTCTTTTTCTTCTGTATATTATTTCACTTGCAAATAAATCTAACATTGTAATTTTAGCCTGTATGCATTGGGCTGGTGGTGTGCTATTTTCTACCCTTGAAGATGGTGAGCATTCCAATGAAACATTGAGGGAATGTGTGTCTCAAAGAGCATTTCATTCACCAGCCTGGGAAGGCCAACTCCTGCTCCTATAGAAACATAGAAACATAGAAGATAGGAGCAGGAGTAGGCCATTCAGCCCTTCGAGCCTGCTCCGCCATTCAATGAGATCATGGCTGATCATCCAAACCCTAGCACCAGGTCCCTACACCGACAGCCATCCCACCCAAGCCCTATCCCCGTAACCCTACGTATTTAATCCCCCCTAACACTAAGGGTCAATTTTTTTTTTTTATCATGGCCAATCAACCTAACCCGCACATCGTTGGACTGTGGGAGGAAACCGGAGCACCCGGAGAAAACCCACGCAAACACGGGGAGAATGTGCAAACTCCACACAGACAGTCACCCGAGGCCGGATTTGAACCCGGGTCCCTGGCGCTGTGAGGCAACAGTGCTAACCACTATCTTCTATGTTTCTATGCAACACAAAGGTGAGTCACAGTTCCAAAAGGACATAGGAGAATAACAACAACAACTTGCATTTATATAGCACCTTTAATGTAGTAAAACATCACAAGGTGCTTCGCAGGAGCGTTATCAGACAAAATTTGACACCGAGCCACATAAGAAGATATTAAGGCAGAAACTTGGTCAAAGAGGTAGATTTTAAGGAGCGTCTTAAAGGAGGAAAGAGAGGTAGAGAGGTTTACTGAGGGAATTCTAGAACCTAAGGCCTCAGCAGCTGAAGGCACAGCCACTAATGGTGGGGTGATTAAAATCGGGGATGCACAAGAGGCCTGAATTGGAGGAGCGCAGAGGTCTTGGAGGGTTTCGGGCTGGAGGAGGTTACAGAGATAGGGAGGGGCGAGGCCATGGAGGGATTTTAAAACAAGGATGAGAATTTTAAAATCGAGGTGTTGCTTAACCGGGAGCCAATGTAGGTCAGTGAGCACAGGGGTGATAGGTGAACGGGACTCGGTGCGAGTTAGGACACGGGCAGTAGAGTTTTGGATGTCCTTAAGTTTATGGAGGTTGCAAGATGGGAGGCCGGCCAGGAGTGCGTTGGAATAGTCAAGTCTAGAGGTGACAAAGGCATGGATGAGGGTTTCAGCAGCGGATGAGCTGAGGCAGGGGCGGAATGGGCGATGTTCCAGAGGGTGGAAATAGGCGGTCTTAGTGATGGCATGAATATGTGGTCGGAAGCACATCTCGGGGTCAAATACAACACCAAGGTTGTGAACAGCCTGGTTCAGCCTCAGGCAGTTGGCAGGGAGATAATGAGCTGGATTTTAAGGAGGGGGGCAGGTTGGGGGCGGGGGAGCTCCGAGGTGGTCAGGAAACCCGGGAGGTCAGGTTTCCTGCAGGCCCTGCTGACTTTAACGGCAGGATCTGATTTGCACGCAAGGCCTTCATTCCCTGCCTGCTGCCGGTCAGATTGAGAGGCTGGCTAGCTGCGGGCAGGTAGGCCTGCAGCACTAGGCCACACAGAGGAGGGAGGGCGGTTTCGCGTGGGGGCCGGGGCATTAAAAGGATGGGGGGGGGGCTCGGGCTTACGATCAGGGGTCGGGCCGGGCCGGGCCGTTAAAACGATTGGGTGGGTTGGGTGGGCGGGGGGGGATTGTCGGGCAGGTGATCAGGGGGGAAGAGAGGATCGGGGCCAGATGATCGGGGTGGGTGAAAGGAAGATCATGGCCGGCCACCGGAAGATCATGGGGGGAGGGGGAGAGAAGACCGTGGCCGTTCTCAGCATCATTGGTGGGGGAGATCTGGTGGGGTGATCGGAGGCCTCGTGAGGGCGTCTCCAATCGCGGCGGGTGGGCTAAGCAGGGACCCTGGATCTAGGAGGTAGGTATAAAGGCACTTACCTCCTGGATCCAGCAGTCCTCGCCTTGCTGTAACTGCCGGGTTTTATGTATTGTGTAAAACCCGTCCACATGCAGTTAAAAACAAAATGGAGGTTAAAAAAGAAGCCTCCAGCCTCATTATTATAACATATAAATTGACATCCCCCCTCCTGGCAGGGAGTTGGCTGCCCGCCACCATCCTGCTTCCTGTCCCGCCTCCATCAAAACCGGAAATGGACGGGTTGGAGGTGGATTCAGGTCGGGAATCCCATTTTTAACAATTTAACTACCCCCACGCTCCAAACCCACCCTTTTTTTTAGGTTAAAATTGCCCCCAATGGCTTTGGTCTTCCCAATATTTAGTTGGATGAAATTTCTGCTCATCCAGTCCTGGTACATAGGAAGTGTTAGATGAAAAAGGACCACGAGTGATCGCGTTCACCTTCTACCATCCTGGTAGTTGCATGGTAATGTACAACGATTAATGGCGTTGTTGATCAAGTGTGGCAATCAATCTCCCTCAATTAGTCTACAACAGACCCAGGCATGAGGTGAGAAAAATGCCCAGTGGTGGAGAGCTTTGGGAACTGTAGGCCCAAAGTCACCTTTTTCCTCCCCAGCACGCTACAATTACCACCAATGTTCCCTCTAATTTTTTTTTGGGTGCGCAGTCGATTAAAATTTTCGCGCGGGCGCAGTTTCTTCCATTGAAAAGCTGGTTAGCGGCCTGCGCAGGACCTCCAGACTGTTTCGCAGCCGCGCGGCTTAACGGGAACATTGCTTACCACGTCACTTCTCAAATTACTCACATATTGTATCCCAAAATGTTATTTTCTGAAAGAAATCGAATTCGCATTTGTATGAATCAATACTAACAGCTTCCATCATCTCCCTAGGGAGCCTGTTCCATAGATTGACCACTCGCTGCTTAATGCTCTTCCTCCCGCACAGTTATCTGTGGCAGTCGAGAAGTGGCTTCCAGTGGCCCCTTTTGGTTTGGCTAATACAGATTTAACAGAGATGGACAAAGGCCTCGTTGATGAGATAGATTTTGAGGAGGCTTTTCAGCGCAGGGAAGAAACTAAGCAAGTATAAGAATGTTATAGTGTGGGGGGGGGGGGTGGGTGCTGGTTGAAGATTCAAGGAAAGCCACAGGGACAGGGGATGCAGTCAGTGCCCTTAAAGAAAGATTTTGCATTTCTATAGCACGTTTCACAACCTCAGGACGTCCCACAGCCAATGAAGTACTTTTGAAGTGTAACCACTTTTGTAATGTAGGAAATGCGGCAGGTAATTTACGCACAGCAAGCTCCCACAAACAGAAATGTGATAGTAACCAGATTATCTGGGTTTTTTTTAAGCTTTATTTTGGTTGAGAAATAAATATTGGCCTCAGGACACCGGGGAGAACTCTCCTGCTCTTCTTCGAAATAGTGTCGTGGGATCTTTTACGTCCCCCTGAGAGAGCAGACTGAGCCTCGGTTTAACGTCTCATCGGAAAGACTGACAGTGCTGCACTCCCTCAGTGCTGCGCTGGAGTATCAGCCTGGATTATGGGCTCAAGTGTCTGGAGTGGGACTTAAACCCACAACCTTCTGACTCAGAGGCAAGAGTGCTACCCACTGAGCCATGGTTGACACCTTGGTAGTGGAGAGGAGAAAAGAAAAATTGGAGGGAAGATTACAAAAAAAAGAGTATCTGTCTGTTGGGGAAGCTGTGTTAGAATCCTTATTATCTTTCACGTGTTGGGTCACATACCGTTCTGTAAAACTTCAATTTCAATGAGAAATCACTCGTGGAAACTCAGCACTCCACCGTACTGGAAAAACAATAGTGTTAACCGCTGACATTATTGTACAATAAAAAAAACAGGACCTGTACCATTCAACAATACCTATTCTGATCTGTGACTTTGTGGAGTTTAGAAGCCTTGTGCTATTATTGACCTGTAAAGAATGAATGAATTTCTATAGCGCCTTTCACAACCTCAGGATGTCCCAAAGTGCTTTACAGCCAATGAAGTACTTTGGAAGTGTAGTCACTGTAGTAATGTCGGGGAAACTACACAGTTACTCCACTAATTTGCAACTGATTTCTCCTTCCTTCCCCATATAGGTGTCGTCTGGTCAGGTATTCTCCTTTGTGGACAAGAATGCAGTAGCAGCTATGCCAATACCAGTCTCCTGCCTACTACAGCCCATGCACAATGGAGGCCCAGCGATTAAATGCAAATCCAATTATCCCTTGTTGTCCCCACCCCCACCCCAATGGAGAGGCACCTGATCACCTGCCTGCTGTTTAACATCTCCCCAGCACATCCAGTTGAGATTGGCAACCCCAGTCCCAAAGCAATTGGATTGGCCTGTGTCTCCACTCCTCACAACTCCAACACACTGCAGCCCTGCTCATGATTAACTACATGGGTCTTTAAGACATCCGATCCCTCCTCCCACCCCCTCAAGGACCTGTTCCATCCCACAGCAAGTCCCTAGGACCAATCCAAAGCACAAATCAGATTGCACAGAGTGCAAGCATGCAGTGCCAGAATAAAAGCACCAGGGGGCAGGATTTCAGCAGCGAAGGCTATTGAGTTCAGGATAGTCCCTACCTTTTACTCTTAATACAGGCTCATGGACTTGAGATAGACAGATGTCTGATTAATAATCTTTAGTGAAACACACCAATACAGACCCCACCGTTTATAGCGGGCGTGTTCGTGCGAACGTGATTTGCCCACTATACGCAATGGCCGGTATAATGGGGTAGCACTATTTCAGTAATCAACAAGACTGTTCCTTCTGTGTAGCAGTATTTAAACTGCATATTCAATTTACAAACTGTAACCCCACAACGATTAGAAGGGTTGAAGTGCACAAAAGATAACTGAACATTAACCTGGCGTTTTTTTCTTATGTTCATTCTTACATTCACTGCACCTTAAAGAGATGCGAACTGGTGAGTCAGCACAGCGGTTTCTGCCCGAAATACACAGAGCATTTAATACGCTATAAATTGTAGTGTATGTGCCTTTAAGTCAGAACTATTTTTTACAGCTCCTGTATACTGTAGTACCGGCAGTGACCACACCGGTATATAAGCTTTGCGCATGCCTCTGTACCCCAGTCTAGAGATTACCCTCCTCCAGTAAAGACCTGTTATTTGTTAATGTACAGCATCCGTGTGATTATTTATCCACTGAACCACGGATCCAACATAACCGGCAACTTTGAAATTGACGTTAATGCAAATGGATAACGGTTAATCACCTTTTGGCTGATAAAAGCGAGTCCGTGTTTTAAACTTGAATGTTGTAAGTGATGGGGGCTGTGTTGTGTATGTACCTTTAAGGGAAGAACTGGTTTTAGACTGCAGTACCGGCAGTGACCACCCCTGTATAAAAGACCCTAGCAGGCTTCTGTATTTCAGTCTGACGTTGCCCTCCTGTTCAGTAAAGTACCTGTTAAACTGTTCTCCCGAAGTCCGTGTATTATTGAGGCGCGGACTTTACAGTGGCGACGAGTAAGTTCGAACTCACCTGCAGTGTTGCATCATCTCACAGGGATCTCACCCTGAGAGGAGGTTTCTTGGAGGTCGTAGTCTGAGCAACGGGCGTCGACCGCGGGCAACCGCCCAAAGGATTCATCGGTGTTCGGAGAATTGCGGGAGAGGCTGTGGAGAGCTGTGCTTGGCTCCCCAGTTAAGGTGTTCCAGCAAAACGTGCTGGTAGCAGGTAGTGCGCTGACCCTTCCGGACTGCGGCGGGCTCAAGCTTGATCGAGCGGCTCTACAAAACGGGCCGCGCAGCGTCGCCGGGAAAAGAAAACAAGAGAGAGAGGGTGGAGCGCACAGGGCACGGTCAGTGCTCAAGAACTGGGCAGCGGATAGAAAATAAACGGGGGGAAGGAAAGCGAGACGCGCCGAAGCCGCGGGTCGCCGCCATTACCCTGTAGAACGCTAGGAGCAGCGTGGCAGCAAGGGGAAGAAGGCAAAGCGCGGGAGGCGCCATTTTATCCCATTGGGGAAGAAGGAAAAGCGCGGGAGGCGCAATTTTATTCCATTGGGGAAGAAGAAAAAGCGCGGGAGGCGCCATTTTAAATCACCCAAGATGCCGAAAAGTGGCAGTATCACTGCTTTCGACAACGAGGTAGAAGACTGGACCACGTATGTGGAAAGAATTGAAGTGTACTGCGAGGCAAATGAGGTGGCCGATGGAAAGAGGGCATCGGTATTATTGAATTTGATGGGCGCGAGTACGTACGGCCTATTGCGGAATTTAATTACCCCAGCTAAACCAATGGAGAAAAGTTTTGAGGAGATTGTTAATATCTTACAGGAACACCTAAACCCTACACCACTGCTGATAGCAGAAAGATTCAAGTTCCATAAAAGAAACCAGCACAAAGATGAGAGCAATGCTGACTATCTTACGGAACTACGCAAGTTATCGAAGCACTGCCAGTTCAGAGCAGGACTGGCAGACACCTTATGGGATAAGTTTGTCTGCGGGCTCCCGAATGAAGGAACCCAGAAACGACTACTTTCGAAAAAGGACCTGACGCTAGAACAGGCTTTCAGCGTGGCAGTATCCTACGAAGCAGCAGCATGGGGAGCTGCGGAAATACAACAGAAACCACAAGAATACAGCACTAACGAAATGGCGTATGGAGCAGAAAAGTGCTATCGCTGCGGCAGAACAACCCATGAGCAGAAGGACTGCTGGTTTAAGGACAAAGTATGCAGGCAATGCGGAAAAATGGGACATATAGTAAGAGCCTGCAGGTCGGGGAAGAAAACCAACACGACAAGAACTACTAAGGAACAGTACAGGAAAGTAAAGAAACTGACAGACAGTACTTTGGAAGATCAGGAGAGTGATAAGGACTCCGGGAGCAAGAGACTAAGTTGTCTAAAGTTACACAACGTGATCGCAAAGGAGGATCACCGAACCATTTGGGTCACCCTCATGATAGCAGGGTCCCCAGTAAAGATGGAATTGGACACAGGATCAGCCCTAACTGTCATGAATCGACGAGACTATGAGCAGCTATTCTCACACATACCCTTAAAGGACACGTCCATTGTATTGAAGACATACACGGGGCAAAAGGTCTACCCCAGAGGAAAAATAAGGGTGCCAGTTGAATATAACGGCAAGGAAACACAGAAACTATATATGTATATACTACGAGATGGAGGACCACCATTATTGGGACGTGAATGGATCCGAAAAATACAATTGGATTGGCATTCCATTCAGGGGCTAACTGTGACTGACGAAAAGGATGATGACGTCGCACCTGGACGTCTGTCACAAATTCTATCTGACGCGGAAGAGGTGTTCCAACAAGGACTTGGGACTCTAAAAGGAGTAAAGGTAACCATAAAGATTGAAGATAACGCAAACCCAAAAATTTTTAAGGCCAGACCGGTGCCATACGCGATCCGCCCAGCCGTTGAAGCTGAACTGGAGAGTCTAGAGCGTTCGGGTGTGCTGTCCAAAGTGGACTGGAGTGAGTGGGCCACACCCATCGTTCCTGTAATGAAGAAAGCATTGAGCAGCTCGCCTGGGGAGCCGAAGAAGGTTCGCATCTGTGGGGACTTCAAGGTGACTGTGAACCCAGTCCTGCACACAGTACAGTATCCACTTCCGCGGATAGAAGATATTTTCGCCTCACTATCTGGAGGGAAACGTTTTACAAAGATTGATCTGGCTCAAGCGTATCTACAAATGGAGGTGGAAGAAGCATCTAGAAAATACCTCACGATAAATACTCACAAAGGCCTTTACCAGTACAATCGACTGGTATTCGGGGTAGCATCAGCCCCGGCTATTTGGCAGAGGGCGATGGAACAAGTCCTGCAAGGGATCCCGGGGACCCAGTGTTATTTGGACGACATCCTGGTTATGGCGAAAATGACAGTGAACACCTTGCCAACCTGGAGCAGGTGCTCACGAGATTACAGGAATATGGGCTATGAGCCAACCACCCCAAATGCGAGTTCTTCAGGAGACAAATCTCGTATTGTGGCCACATGATTGATGAAGAAGGGCTGCATAAGTCGCCGGACAAGATTGAGGCTGTAGTCAAGGCTCCAGCACCAGAAAATGTGTCGCAACTGAGGTCGTTCCTCGGGTTGGTGAACTACTACCATAAGTTCTTGCCGAATTTATCTACAATTCTGCACCCACTGAATGCCCTGCTGCAAACTGGAGTAACATGGAAATGGAGTGATGAGTGTAAGCGTGCCTTTCAGGAATGTAAATGCCTAATCACTTCAAAAGAAGTATTGGCCCACTACAACCCAACACTACCGATTCAGTTGGCATGTGATGCGTCACCCTACGGCATCGGAGCGGTGCTGTCACACAAATTCCTTGACGGTTCAGAGAGGCCAATAGCCTTTGCGTCGCGCTCGCTAACTTCAGCCGAGCGTAACGACGCCCAGATTGACAGGGAGGCCCTCAGCCTGGTGTGGGGGGTGAAGAAGTTCAATCACTATCTGCACGGGCAGAAATTCACCCTACTGACTGATCATCAGCCCCTGGTCTCCATTTTTAACCCAAAGAAGGGCGTTCCGGTGATGACGGCGCAACGGCTGCAAAGGTGGTCACTTTTTCTAGGGGCACATCAGTACGACATAGAGTACAAGGGTACGAAACAGCATGGAAATGCTGATGGGCTGTCGCGCCTACCGTTGCCTACGGTAGAAGAAGCACCTGCAGTGGACCCTGTTGAGATATTCCATGCGACCATTGTCGAATGTTTGCCTGTTACAAACTCAAGTATAGAGAAGGAAACCCGAAATGACCCGACACTCTCTCGGGTCTATGATTTGACGGTGAAGGGATGGCCAGCATATGGCGACTCACTGTTGCCAGCATTCTCGCCAAGGAGAGAACAGCTGTCAGTGAGCCGGGGAACCTTGATGTGTGGATCCCGAGTGGTAATTCCACCTAAGTTGAGAGATAGAGTGCTCAATGAGCTTCATGAGGGTCATCTGGGAGGGGTAAAAATGAAGAGCCTAGCCAGGGCGTTTGTGTGGTGGTCGGGAATAGATAAAGAAATCGAGGATATGACCAAGAGATGCACAGGATGCCAGAAGGTCCAAAACGCTCCACCACAGGCCCCGCTACATCCATGGGAGTGGCCCTCATCTCCCAATAGTGGTTAGCACTGTTGCCTCACAACGCCAGAGACCCGGGTTCGAATCCGGCCTCGGGCGACTGTCTGTGTGGAGTTTGTACATTCTCCCCGTGTTTGCGTGGGTTTTCTCCGGGTGCTCCGGTTTCCTCCCACAGTCCAAAGATGTGCGGGTTAGGTTGATTGGCTATGATAAATTGACCCTTAGTGTTAGGGGGATTAAATACATGGGGTTACAGGGATAGGGTGGGATATGTGTTGGTGTAGGGGTTACGGGGATTGGGTGGGATATGTGTCGGTGCAGGCTCGATGGGCCGAAATGGCCTCTATCTGCACTGTGGGGTTTCTGTGATTTCTGTGATCTGTGATCTCCATGGCAACGGGTACACATTGATTTTGCTGGTCCATTTATGGACTCAATGGCCTAGAAATTCACTATGGCCCCGCCAGCTGGCTAGCGCCCAAAAGTTAGCGCTGGGCACGGAGCCAGTTGCGACCGTCAGATATTCAGTTTTTGCGCCCCAAGTCGGAACCAGGCACTATTCCAGGGTGTGCCCGCCCCCGCTTGGGGCGCTGAAACTGAATTTCAGCGCTCTAGGCGCCGCTGCGCCACCCGCTGCGGAGCGGCAGGCTGCGGTACTGCAGGCCTCCTCCTTCTCTTAAGGGGGAGGTGCCTGCCACGGGGAGATCGCCGCTGGATTGTGCCGGCAAATGAGCCCGGCACCACAGAGAAGCGCCGGGTTTGCGGAAAGCAGCCGGCAATGCCGCGGCGGGGGGGGGGGTGGAGGAGGCCGGGGAAGGAGGTGCGGGCAGGCGGCCGCCGAAAAAGCGGCCAGCCACACCTCCACCTTAAAGCGCCCCACTAAGGCTACAGTGCGGCCCCGTTTTCTGGTCACTGTTTGCGGCCGCTGCAGAAGAGGCGGCCGCAACTAAATATGGGGATCGGGCCAGTATCAGGGCGGAACCGGGGCACTGCGCACACCGATGACGTCATCGGTGCCGGCGCAGTGCTAACGGCTACCGCCGCCATTGCCGCTGCGCTGAATATCAGCGCAAACTCCTGTATTGGTGCAGAAGCCCTCTTTAGGCGGTAACTGGCCGCAAAGCTGCCGGCGCCTTCATGAATTTCTAGGCCAATGTTTCTAATCGCTGTGGACGCCCATTCGAAATGACCAGAGGTCATCAAAATGTCCTCCACCACCACGGAGAAAACTATTGCAGTCCTAAGGACCATCTTCACCAGGAATGGGTTGCCAGAACAGATTTGCTCCGACAATGGGCCACAGTTTGTGTCTGAGGATTTCCGGAGGTTTCTGAGGAATAATGGGGTGAAACATTACACATCTGCCCCATATCATCCAGCCACAAATGGATTGGCTGAGAGGTTTGTTCAGACCTTTAAAAAGGCCATAAAGGCAATGTATAATGACGACATACCACTACAACACAAGGTGGATAATTTCTTGTTTGCTTACCGGAATGCAACACATGCAGTCACCAACCAAGCTCCAGCCGTACTGTTCTTCAACCGAAGGCTAAGATGTCGCCTGGATTTTCTCAAACCAAACATAAGACGAGATGTTGAGGATAAGCAATTCCAGCACATAAATGAGAAGCCAACCAGGAGCTTCAAGATAGGGCAACCAGTCTTGGCCCGCGACTACCAAACAGAAAAATGGCAGCCAGGAACGATATGCACACAGCAGGGACCACTAATGTACACAGTGGACGTTGGAGAGAGCATCGTGAGGCGCCATGCTGACCAGATTCTAGAGTCACAGGAACAAGCCAAATCCATACCACGAGAAGGTGCACCTGGTAATCAACCCGAAGTACAGATTGCGTCTACCTCAGAAGCAGTGGTATTGGAAGCTGACGACCAACCAATGACAATGAACCAGAATCAACTCAACCGCAAGAACAGGATACTCGAGAAAGGCGCTATCCAGTCAGGATCAGGAAGCCTCCTCAAAGACTGAACTTATAAATGATTATTTCAGTTGATGTATATAGTATCCAGAAAATTGTAATTAGTTATTATTTAGTTGTTAAATGAATGTTATGTACTGTTTATCTAAAAGGGGAGGAATTGTTGTGTATGTACCTTTAAGGGAAGAACTGGTTTTAGACTGCAGTACCGGCAGTGACCACCCCTGTATAAAAGGCCCTAGCAGGCTTCTGTATTTCAGTCTGACGTTGCCCTCCTGTTCGAGCTGCCTCAGTCAGCAGGAGGAGAAGGAGCAGCCAAACCAGGAGAGTGGAAAGTGGTGGTCTCCTGACCAGGGAGAGGAGGAGAAGGAGAAACCACAGACCACCACTACCACAACAACAACTACAACAACAACTACTGAGGTGCCTGGGGAGAGAGGACAGAGGAGAGGAGAGGGAAAAAGGAGGCCAACACTGACCAGAGGAGAGGCCTTTCCACCACTGCCTCCCCAAATTGGCCTCCATTCCAGGAGAGGGAGAGAGGGGAGAGAAGCAACAACCAACACCCACCATCAACTGCTTGGAAGGAGGGAAGGATAACATCTTCACTGAACATCCGCAGGTGGGTGTTATTTGGTACACTCTCCAAAAGACTTTGTACTGTAGGTGAGGGGAGGAAAGAAGACCGGAACACCAAGGGGTGTCTGTGTGTGTGTGTGGCTCTTATAGAACACTAGGCCACACACTCCACTATCAAACACCCACTTCTATTGCCTGGCCTGGGACAGCTGGAGCTGCCTAGGTGAAGTGGTTAATTTCCATTAAACATCGTTAAGACCTGGTGCAGGACTGAGTCTGGGCAGCTCCAGCTTTCCCAGGCGAAGACATCTTCTCCCCCTGCCAGAAGACTCTTATGTTCATTAATAAATAGACATTCTTATTATGAACACAGCTAGCTTTTGCTAGTTACTTTATTGAGCACATGTGGACTAGGTACCGTATCTGTAGAGGCTTCCATCTTGACTGCTGCCTTCTGGGTAGCCTAGTGCCTCATGGGTAATGTAGTCTTAATATATATACAGCTGGGTAGTGTAGTCTTATACATACAGCTATATACAGCTCTACGGCTCCACCTAGTGTCCACTATAGAATGACATGTTATTGATCATTACATCCCCCTTTCTTTGAGGTTTAACAAAATCAATATCAATCAACTTTCAAGAAAACAATAAAGATAATATCAGTAACACGTTTGTTAGTGCTCTATAAACATAAACATTTTCAAAGCAGTCAACACATTTTCAAAGCTTTACATTGTACTCAAAGATTAAGTCTATCAGGCTCTTTTACTTCATGTGTGGATCTTCTCAACACGGGTAAGTCTGATGTGTCTTCATGAGATTGTTCTGGCGGTGAATGATAAGATGCAGTTGCGGCATTGTCATCAATCTGGTCTTGAATAGTCTCTTGTGTTTTTAGGAGGGAACGGCGGTTCCTCCTGAGAATCTGTCCTTCCTCAGTTCTAACAGTGTATGACCTTGGTCCTACTTCCTCAAGAACTGTAGCTTTCCTGTTCCATGCATCTGGATCCTCAATCCTGACAACATCATCCCTTGTCAATGGTTTTAGAGTTTTGGATGACTTGTCATAGTATGATTTCTGTTTCAGCTTTAACAGTTGAAGTCTCTGTCTCAGTTCCTCACTTTGCTGTTCTTTTGCACAGCAGGGTAGCGTGGTGCACAACTTGCGACCCATTAGTAGTTCAGCAGGTGAAGAACCACAGTCTAAAGGTGAGGCTCGGTAGCTCAGCAGGGCGAGATAAGGATCAGACTTGCTTTCTGTCGCTTTCTTCAGTAGCTGCTTGAGAACTTGAACACCTTTCTCTGCCTTACCATTTGACTGAGCATACAAAGGACTGGATGTGATGTGCTGAAAGTCATAATGTGCTGCAAACTGTTGCCACTCCTTACAGTTGAAGCACGGGCCATTGTCGCTAACGGCAATCCTGGGAATTCCATGTCTGGTGAAGATGGATTTCACATGCATTATGACACTGCTTGCTGTGGTGCTTGAGAGCAGCGCCATCTCAGGATAGTTAGAATAGTAGTCAATCACTATTAGATAGCCTTTACCATTTAAATGAAAAAGGTCCATACCAACTTTTTGCCATGCTGCTGTTGGTATGTCAGCTACTATCATTGGTTCCTTTGCTTGTTTGTTTTGGTGTTTCTGACATGTCTCACATTTGCCTATCATGTTCTCAATGTCCTTATTTATGCCAGGCCAATAAACAGTGTCTCTTGCTCTCCTTTTGCATTTTTCAATCCCGAGGTGTCCCTCATGAATCCTTTTGAGCATGTCTTGACGTAGAGCCTGTGGAATGACTATTCTGTTCTGTTTTAGTAATAGTCCACTTGCGACACTCAATTCTGACCTTATGTGAAAATATTTTGGACAGGAACCTTTTGGCCAACCATGATGAATGTTCTCTATTACTGTTTGTAATACTGTATCTTTTACTGTTTCTTCTGCTATTTGCTTTGATTTTGTGTCTGACACGGGCAGCGCAGCAGTGACCATACTCACATGAACATCCACGTCTTCTTCAGTAGAGCTCACATGACTCATTGTGGGTGCTCGGGATAGTGCATCTGCTAACACTATGTATTTGCCTGGTGTGTAGATCAGTTCAAAGTCATATCTTTGCAGCTTCATCATGAGTCGTTGAATCCTTGGAGACATCTCATTCAGGTTTTTTTTTATGATGGCAACCAGAGGGCTGTGGTCTGTCTCAACTGTGAAGGTGGGAAGTCCATATATGTAGCCATGAAACTTTTCTAGTCCAACTACCAAGCCTAGACATTCCTTTTCAATCTGGGCGTATCGACACTCAGTATCAGTCATAGACCTGGAGGCATAGGCAACAGGCTTCCAATCTTCACCCTCTGCTTGTAGCAAGACCGCACCTAGGCCATCTTTTGATGCATCCGTTGACACTTTGATTCTTTTTGTTGGGTCAAAGAAGGTGAGTACAGGTGTGGTTGTCAGCACTGTTTTGAGGTTTATCCACTCTTGTTCATGTCTTTCTGTCCATGCGAACTCATTTGTTTTATGTAGCAGGTCTCGCAGACAGGCTGTCTTGGCTGACAAGTTAGGAAAGAACTTTCCAATGAAGTTTATTATCCCCATGATGCGTAGCACTCCTTTTTTGTCAGTGGGTCGGGGCATTTTGAGTATGGCGTTTACTTTTTCCATATCTGGCTCTATTCCTTTACCAGATAGATTATCTCCTAGGAAAGTGACTTCCTGGACGCCAAACTGACACTTGGCTTTGTTGAGCTTCAGTCCATTCCGGCGTATGCTCTGTAGCACTTTAGTCAGTCTCTCATTGTGTTCTTTCAGTGTGGAGCCCCAGATGATGATGTCATCAACATAGACCCGAACTCCTTCCAGACCTTCAATTATGTGTTCCATCGCTTTATGAAAGATTTCAGATGCAGATATTATCCCGAAAGGCATTCTGAGGAAACAATACCTGCCAAATGGTGTGTTGAAGGTACAGTATTTGGTGCTCTCTTCATCCAGTTTTAGTTGCCAAAATCCTTGTGAGGCATCGAGCTTTGTAAAGTATCTGGCACCTGACATTTCGCTGGTGATTTCTTCTCGCTTGGGAATCTGGTAGTGTTCACGTTTTATGTTTGCATTTAAGTCCTTTGGATCCATGCATATTCTTAGATCATTGTTCTTTTTCTTTACACATACCATGGAGTTAACCCAGTCTGTTGGCTCTTCAACTTTCCTGATGACTCCTAGTGTGGTCATTCTGTCCAGTTCATTCTTGAGCCGGTCATGCAGGGGTGCTGGAACTCTTCGTGGAGCATGTACCACTGGCTGAGCATCCTCCTTTAGCTGGATCTTGTAAGTGAATGGTAGAACTCCAAATCCTTTGAACACATCCTGGAAATTATTCACTACAGAATCCACCGAGTCACCTGGTCTGCTTATGGCACAGTTTATACGGTAGACTCTCTTGACCAGTTCTAAGTCCTCACAAGCTTTGTCACCCAGTAGTGAATCAAGCCTTTCAGCCACAACAGCAAACATGAGATGATGCACTTTGTCTTTGACTGTCACTTTAAGTCTGCATACACCTAAGCTATCTATTTTCTGTCCATTATAGTCCTTCAGTAGTACTGACTTTTTCTGTATTTTGGGCTTTTCTTTCATATTGTTAATGTCACTCATACTGATTAAGTTTGCTTTTGCCCCAGTGTCTAGTTTCAAGGTAACTAATGCTCCATTTACCTGCAGTGGGATCATCCATTTGTCCTCTTTTACTGCATTAACTTTATGTTCAGCACTGTCCATTTCTGAGGGCTGCACATTTTCTGTATCCTTTTTGATATTGTCACATGACACCATTCCTACAAAAAATGTCTCACTTAAATCAGTATCCTCAATTACATTAACTCGTTGCCCTTTCTTAGTTTGTACTTTTGAAAAGCATTGTTTGGCAAAGTGATTCTTTCCATTACACTTTGTGCACATTTTTCCAAACGCTGGGCATTGTCTTAACTGGTGTTTGTAACCACAGCGTTTACAATTAAAATTTTTATCCTCCGATTGCTTTTAATTTCTGTTCTGCCCATGTTTCTTCCCCTTATAGGACACAGTACCGACAGCAGCATTATCACTCATTACAATCGCATCATTATTGATCTCACTGAAAGTCTTCGCGTGCTTTCGAGCTAGCTCGCTGGCTTGGCATATTTTCACCGCATTTTCCAAATTTAGTTCGGTTTCTCTCAACAGACGTTCCCTGACTTTTTTATCATGAATACCAAACACAATCTGGTCACGAATCATGGGGTGTTATTTGGTGCACTCTCCAAAAGACTTTGTACTGTAGGTGGGGGGAGGAAAGAAGACCGGAACACCAAGGGGTGCCTGTGTGTGTGTGTGGCTCTTGTAGAACACTAGGCCACACACTCCACTATCAAACACCCCCTTCTATTGCCTGGCCTGGGACAGCTGGAGCTGCCTAGGTGAAGTGGTTAATTTCCATTAAACATCGTTAAGACCTGGTGCAGGACTGAGTCTGGGCATCTCCAGCTTTCCCAGGCGAAGACATCTCCTCCCCCTGCCAGAAGACCACCAACAGAGACTTCGTTTATTCCATCGGAGAGTGCACCCCTGCCGACACCCACCCACCCACCATCCTGAGTGGCAACCCTGCCCTTGCGGCCTCCCTCCTTCCCACCCCCCTCTCTCTCTCTCTTTGACTCTCTCTGCTCTCTCTCTCAAGAGGCACCTCTATTAATCTTTTTGTTGATTGCCACTTGAGCAGAGGGGAGAAGGCCCCTCTCCCAATTCCAATCAATAAGGGGGAGAGGTGTGCCTTCAATTTAACAGCTCCCTCTGCTCAAGGGAGGACTTTAAAATAACCCGAGGCCATTAACACCTTCAGGCCTGTGACTTGGGGTGAGTGTAGCTCTTTTTTAAAAAACCACCCCATAATGGCGTCTGCTTCATCGCTGGTGGCGGGGCCAGCTAGGTCTTATGCGGCGGTGGCAGCCACAGCCACGGCTGCTCCTGCTGCTTCTGCCGCCCTGTCACCTTTCTCACTAATAACCAAAAAGCTTGGGGTGAAGAGCTACACCCACCCCACAATGACAATTGAGGCATGTGTAAAGGCTATGGCTGGGGTTGTCGGCCCTTCAGCCATCCTCGTCACCTCAAAAATGTACGGGAAGGCTGTGTTCTTCCTGGGGTCGGAGCAGGCGGTGTCCCTGGCCATCGCCAAGGGGCTCACCGTGGGCGGGACCTTCCTGCCAGTGGACCCCCTTGAGGCCACCGCGCAGAGGGTGGTTATTTCTAACGTCCCGCCCTTTGTTCCTGGTGAGCTCCTCCTCCCCCACTTACGCCAACTCGGGGAGGTGAGGTCGGGGATCACACCCATCCCGCTCGGCTTCCGGGAAGCCAGCCTTTGCCACATCTTCTCCTTCCGGCGCCAGCTCTTTATTCAGCTGGCGCGGGAGGAGAACACTGACGGGGCTTTCATCGTCCTCCACGAGGGGACCGCCTATCGCGTCTTCTGGACGTCGGACGGTGTGCGGTGCCACGCCTGCAAGGAGGTGGGGCACATCAGAAAAAACTGCCCCGCCTCCAAGGCCGCCAGGTCATCTAGTGCAGCCGAGGCTGGCGCCGCCACCGCTCCTCCCCCCGGGTCTGTTGGCGCATCCCGAGCAACCGATGCGCGGTCGGAGGCCGATGCCACCAAGGCCTCCGGCGGGGGGGAGGGAGTGCGTCCGGGCGGAAGGAAGGCGCGGCGAAAATCGAAACACCTCAGGGCGGGTCCCCCCGTGGAGGGCTGGCCCTTAAACTTAGAGCCCCTGACACCCGCGCTCCTCGCGGAGTTGATCGGGGCAGACGTGAGTGGGAGGGGCCTCGTGCCCGAGCCTGTGGCCGCAACTGCCGTAGCAGTAACGCCAATACCTGCGGCCGGGCTCGGGCCCGAGGAACCCGACAAACCTGCTCCGCCGGAGGGAGCAGAGGAGGAGGCCTCTGCAGACATGGAGGTCTCCCTCCCTCCCTCTGTGCTAAAAAGAAGGCGCGACCCCCTGGAAGAGGAGGAGGACCAGGAGGAGGAAGGTCCCTCCGAGCAGGGGGAGTCATCGCCCGCCGCGGGTACTGCGCCCACCCACCCTCCCCCGGCTGTCATCATCACCAGCGATCGGCAGGGGTCGCCTGTCCCTCGGGAGGCTGAGGCAGATGTGTCTGTCCGGCACGTGACTCCCGGGGATGGGGATGAGACCCTGCCCGTGGGGGGGGTCGCGGATCAACCCGCGGAAATTGACATTTTATCTGTACCGTTACCCCTCGCCGGGTCGGGCGGCCTGGGGTCTGGGTCGGGCGAGTTTGAAGAAAATGAGCTCGCCCAATGCGACCCGGACATCTCCCAGGGGCTGCTCGACCTGGCCAAGGTTTTAATTCAAGACACCCCACCCGCTGGGTCGGAGGTTGGTGGCTGGGAGGAGGATGGCCCCCTGGCTGCGTCTCTGGTGCCGGACGTACTGGAGGAGCTGGGAATTGTTCTCTCCCCGGTTTCTCCGGTCATTCCGGCGTCTGGGGCAGAGGGGAGCTCTGAACCGTCGCCGTCTTCTGGCCCGGCGCCCCTCGAGGAGCCCAGGGAGGAATCCTCTGCTGCCGATCCTGGGGGTGGGATCCGGGCGGAGGCGGGGCCGGCTGGTGCGGCCGAGCCGTTTGCTGCGCACTGCGCGACGGACAGGTTGGCCGCTGGTGACGACCCCCTGGAGGAGGATGGGGACTCGGTGATGGGCACGGGGGACGATTTGGACTCCACCATCGACGAGGCGCTGGATGAACTCGTGCCCCTCGCCGAGTCTCTCCTCATTCCCGTAAGGGAATTCCGGGACTTTATGGCCACGTGCCAGGGTCGGCACAATAAGATCCGGCTGGCCCTCGACAGGTGGTCGGAGCTGGCGCTGCTCATTGTGCCCGTCCGCGCCGCCGTTAAAATCATGGGCGCGGATGAGGGCGTGGACCCGCTCGAGCTGCGTCGGCTCAGAACGTTTCTCACTGGGCTGCTGAGGAAGTGGCGGCTGACCAGCGGCTGCGCTCCCTCCCCCTGTTAGGTGTAGGTAAAGGTTGCACTATGCTTCTGACATGAAGATAACCATAGCCAGCCTCAACATCAACGGCAGCAGGGAGGCGCGCCGCAGATTCAATAACTTCTCGGTCCTTCGGGACGGGAAGTATGCGGTGTGCTTCCTGCAAGAAACCCACACCATTCCAGGAGACGAAGCCACGTGGCTCCTGGAGTGGCAAGGAGGGGTCAGCATGAGTCACCTCTCCAACAATTCCAGCGGGGTGGCTATCTTGCTGGCCCTGCATTTTCAGCTGGAGATCTTGGGGGTCAAGGAGCACGTGCCGGGCCGCTTGCTCCAGGTCACTGTTCGCCTGGGGGGCGTGCCGCTCCACCTAGTGAACGTGTACGCCCCTCAGACCGGTGCGCAGCAAGTGCGCTTCTTCGAAGAAGTGTCCGCTCTTTTGGGCTCCGTCGACGCGGGCGAGTGCGTCATCCTCAGGGGGGATTTTAACTGCACCTTTGAGGCGAGGGACCGTTCGGGTCCCCCGCGAAGCCCGGCGGCGATGGAGAAGTTGAGGGACCTGGTCGGGTCCTTCGACTTGGTGGACGTCTGGCGAAATCTCCACCCCGACTCCAGCGCCTTCACTAGCGTGAGGTCTGGGGGAGGAAGGACCAGAATCGACCGCCTCTACATTTCCCGGGCGTACGTCTCCTGCATTCCGCCGGCTTCCATGCGGCCGGTGCCGTGTATGGACCACCACCTGGTGTGGGTGGAGCTCCGCTGCGCGCACGGGGGGGGGTCCGCGTACTGGCATTTTAACAACCTGCTGCTGGAGGACGCGTGGTTCCGGGATTCGTTTCGTCGGTTCTGGGCCGACTGGAGAAGGAAGCGGGGGGGCTTCCCCTCCTTGACGCTATGGTGGGACGTGGACAAGGCTCACGTCCGTCTCTTCTGTCAGGAGTATGCGAAGGGGTCGACCAAGAGGCGGGAAGCCCGGGTCGGGCGGTTGGAGAAGGAGGTGCTCGACCTGGAGTCCCGTCTCGGTCAGGTCGTCGAGGACCCGGCCCTGCGGAACGTGTACGAAGAGAAGAAGGGCGCGCTGAAGGACCTGCAGCTCGTCGGGTCCCGAGGCGCGTACGTGAGGTCGCGGATCCAGCTCCTGCGGGACCTGGACCGCGGCTCCCCCTTCTTCTACTCGCTGGAAAAAAGATGGGGGGTCCGTAAGCAGCTCTTGGGGCTGCTGGCCGACGATGGATCTCTGGTCTCAGATCCGGAGGGAATCAGCGCGGAGACCCGTGCCTATTACGGGGCTCTGTTCTCTCCGGATCCGTCCAGCGAGGATGCGCGCAGAGTTTTGTGGGAGGACCTGCCGAAGGTCAGCCCGGAGGGCGCTGAAAAATTGGACGCTCCGCTAAGCCTGGCGGAGCTGACCGGCGCCCTCCGCCAGCTCTCTAGGGGAAAGTCCCCGGGGCTGGACGGGCTGACCGTGGAGTTCCACAGGGCGTTCTGGGATGTCTTGGGGGGCAACTACGCACGGGTCCTGGGGGAAAGTTTGGCGACCGGGGAGATGCCCCTCTCTTGGCGCAGGGCGGTCATTGTCCTGCTGCCTAAGAAGGGCGATCTCCGCCTCCTTAAGAACTGGCGCCCGGTCTCCCTCCTCAGCACGGACTATAAAATCTTTGCCAGGGCCATGTCTGCTCGCCTTGGCACCGTGCTGGCCCACATAATCCACCCCGACCAGTCCTACACGGTCCCGGGCCGGACCATCCACGATAACATCCATCTGGTCCGGGACCTGGTCCACCACTCCCAGAGGGCGGGTCTGTCGGTCGCCTTCCTTTCCCTGGATCAGGAGAAGGCGTTCGACAGGGTGGATCACGAGTATCTCTTCGGGACTCTGCGCGCATTCGGGTTCGGGACGCATTTCGTCGCCCGGATCCGACTTCTGTACGCCGCCGCGGAGTGTCTGATTAAAGTTAACGGGTCCTTGACGGCGCCCCTTCGCTTCAGGAGGGGGGTGCGTCAGGGATGCCTCATGTCCGGTCAGTTATACGCCGTTTGCGTGGAGCCTTTCCTGCGCCTCTTGCAGAAGAGGTTGACGGGACTGGCTCTGCAAGGGCCGGGCATGGAGGTTGTCCTCTCGGCTTACGCCGATGACGTGCTCCTCACGGTCACGGATCCCGCTGACTTGCGGAGGATGCGGGAATGCCAGCAGATTTACTCGGACGCATCCTCCGCCAAGATCAAATGGGAGAAATGTTCCGGACTCCTGGTGGGTCAGTGGCGGGTGGACTCCCTGCCGGAGGAGTTCAGGCCTTTCGCCTGGAGCACCACGCACCTCCTCTATTTGGGAGTCTACCTTAGCCCTGCCGAGGACGCCTGGCCGGCGAACTGGCAAGAGCTGGAGGCCAAAGTCACCGCTCGCCTAGGACGCTGGACAGGACTGCTCCGAGTGTTGTCCTACAGGGGTCGAGCGCTGGTCATAAACCAGCTGGTGGCCGCCATGTTGTGGTACCAGTTGGTCACTTTGATCCCTCCCCCTGCGTTTGTCGCCAAGATGCAGAAGAAGCTCATCGACTTCTTCTGGGACAAAAGGAAGCACTGGGTCTCTGCCGTGGTTCTGAGTCTCCCGCTTAGGGAGGGCGGTCAGGCGCTGGTGTGCCTTTGCACCCAGGCTGCGACTTTCCGTCTTCAGACGCTGCAGAGATACCTGTACGTCGAGAATCCTCCGAGATGGTGTGCGCTGGCGATGTATTTCTTCCGCCAGCTGCACGGCCTCAATTACGACACGCAGCTCCTGTTTGTGAAAGTGGGCTGCAGGCGTGCCGGCCTGCGGGAGCTGCCTGTCTTCTACCAGGAACTGCTATGGGTTTGGAACTACGTCGCTTCCAGGCAGAGCTCTCCCCCATCAGGAGCGGCGGCTCTCCTTCGGGAGCTGCTGCTCAGGAATCCCCACCTCCACGACCGCGGGTTCGGGCGGCTGGCGGAGGGCAGGGCTGTGCCTGGCAAGGTGACCAGAGTCGGGGACCTGCTCGATGGCGGAGGAGCGGGCTGGATGGCGCCAGAGGAGCTGGCGTGGCGCCTGTCCTGGGCTAACGTCCGGCTCGCGGTCGAAGCCATCGAGTCGGTGAAAGTGGCACTGGGCCCCGACTCCACTGGTGTATCGAGGCGGCTCAAGCACGTGGGGCGATCCCGTCCGAGCTTACCCCCGTTTGGACGGAATTCCTCATCGGCGCCCGGCCCCGAAACTCCCCTCGGGAACCGGCGCCTCACAACTTGAGCTGTCTCGAGGAAATACCCTCCGTGCCTTTTCATTCCGCGCGGAGGGGTTTCCTGTACGGGCTGCTCCTGCACACTCTCCACTTTGCCATCTTCGTCTGTCGTCCGGACACGCCTTGGCGTGGCGTCTTGCCGGCCGGCGGAGGTCCCCAATGGAGGGCTCTCTACGCGGGAGTCCTCCCTTGTTCCATCGGGGACTTGGCCTGGAGGGTGTTGCACGGAGCGGTCCCGTGCAATATGGTTTTAAGTAGGTTCATGGACTCCCAGGCCGCCTGCATTTTTTGCGGCCTGGAGGAATCCGTGTTTCACGTTTATGTCGAGTGTGAGAGGTTGCAGCCCCTCTTTCACTACTTGAAGGGGCTGCTCCTCGATTTTTGGTTGCACTTCAGTCCCACGCTCTTGATCTACGGTCACCCGGTGCGGAGGGGAGAGGGCAGGTTGGAGGACCTCCTTGTAGGCCTGCTCCTGGGCCTGGCTAAAAGAGCCATCAATTGGTCCAGGCAGCGGGCGGTCGAGGGGGTCGTCCGGCCGGATTGCCTGCCTCTCTTCCACGGCCATGTTCGCGCCCGGGTGGCCCTGGAGATGGAGCACGCGGTGTCCGCCGGCACGCTTGAGTATTTCTGCGACCGGTGGGCGCCGCGGGGACTGGAGTGCATCATCAACCTGGAAAACCAAATTTTAATTTGATTTGTTAAGTTTTAGTTGAACTTTTGTTTATTTACAGTCCAATTTGTTTTGGGTTTTTTTTTTGTTGGGTCCAAACAAAAGAGTGCCCTCCTGTTCAGTAAAGTACCTGGTAAACTGTTCTCCCGAAGTCCGTGTATTATTGAGGCGCGGACTTTACAGGCTGGATCACCCATTACATGCAGTGCTCCTGAGATCAATGGCAATTAAGCTCATGAACAAAGAACTCATCGCAGGTTCGCAAGATGTGTCCTCTGGCTGCTCATGCTAGCCCTATGCAAGACTAGGTAGAGGTCTAAAGGTGTGTGGTACTTTTATAAGGTTAATCATGCAAGGTAAGCATGAGATTAGTACATAACAGCAACGCACTTAAGTATGGTTAGTGTATATAAATATGTAGGAGTAATACACAAGCAAGTCATTAAGTCATGTAGAGCACCTCCATTTATCACAGAGGCTTACTATTGTAACTAGCTGTTTATTGTTCTCCGGACATTAATCACACATGAACAACTACAAATATCCTTCGATGTGGTCTCCTCTACATTGGGGAGACCAAACGCAGATTGGGTGACCGCTTTGCGGAACACCTCTGTTCAGTCCGTAAGGGGGACCCCGAGCTTCCGGGTGCCCGTCACTTTAATTCTCCGCTCCACTCCCACTCAGACCTCACCGTCCTCGGCCTCTTGCATTGTTCCACGGAAGCTCAGCGTAAGCTCGAGGAACAGCACCTCATCTTTCGATTAGGCACTTTACAGCCTTCCGGACTCAACATAGAGTTCAACAATTTCAGACCATAACCTCGGCCCCTAATATATAAATAATATATTTTTTTATCCACACTTTTTGTTTGTGCCTCCTGTTCTTCTCTCCCACTTGGCAGCTGTCTTTCATTCTGCCAGCGCAATTTACACTTCATCTAGAGCCATCCTTTGTTTCTTAACCTGTCCCATTACCATCTCCTTTTGCCTTGAATATCTCTTAATGTCTCTTAATCGCTCCCACCTTCCAGCCTATCACAGACCTTCCCTTTTGTTCTTTCATCCCCTCCCCCCTTTCCCAGCCCCTGCCCTTGCTTAAAAATCTGTTCCATTTCCTGCTTTTTTTCCAGTTCTGACAAAAGGTCATCGACCTGAAACATTAGCTCTGTTTCTCTCTTCACAGATGCTGCCTGACCTGCTGAGTATCTCCAGCATTTTCTGTTTTTATTACAAATATCCTTCACTTCTTCATCTCCTTTAGATATTTATTAGGGAGACTTATTCTCCTTTCACACTCTCCACCTATTCCCAATCACTTGTCCAGCAACTTTCACTGACCGTGAACGGAGTAAAATATATTACAAGAAGTTTGTATAGAAGCAGACACTGGAATATCTCCTCCAAATTTACAAAAGGCTTTATTAATATGTTGCATAATCCTGTTACAGTACAAGCTGAAACAGAGCATATAACAAGATTTATATACAGGACAATATTCACATGGGTTCAACCGCACCATCCAACAAAACACTCCCCGCTCCCCCCTGTCTCTCTTCTGGACGCTCTGACTCCGGCTGGGGTACATTTCCATGGGTATTACCCAAGTGGTCATGTTCCCAAGCCTCAGCCTGTGCAATGAGCGTCGGTAGGCAATTCAACTGTGAAGGGCATTACATCTGATCCTGTCCGCACCCAATGTCCACTCACTGATGATCAGGAGCAAGAGCTCTGTACACTCACACTCACACTCACACTCACACTCACACTCACACTCACACTCACACTCACACTCACACTCACACTCACACTCACACTCACACTCACACTCACACACACATATATATATATATACACATACACACTGCAAACAAAAATATAAAGTCTTCTCATTTATATAGCACATTATCACAAACATTTTATATACAAGAATTACATTGAAATGCACTCAGTGACTTGTTGTATGTAAGCAAATACAGCAACTATTTTGCATACAGCAAGATCCCATAAACAACATCAAGGTGAAAAACAAGTCACTGTGTTCTTGGTCGTATTAGTTGAGGGAGGGACGTTGACACCAGGAGAACTCCCAGTTCCTCTTTGAATCCGGACGCATGACCTTTAACATCCAGGCAGATGTGGCCTGAGATTTAGTGGTTCACAATCCAAAGGAAGGCACCTCTAACCATGCAGCTCTCCCTGGAGTGCCAGCCCGGGTTAGAACGTCAAGTCCTGGAGTGGGTCTTCTGACTCAGGGGCGAGTGCGCTACAAACTGAGCCAAGCTGCGACAAGGAGTATACAACAAGACTGAAGACTATTGGACAGGTTTAGACAACAGGACTACACAGGGACTCAATAGTACCAGCCTGCAAAACAGTACTCAACATAGTGTTTATAGTGAAATTTTTAGAACGGAGGTTACTGTGATTATCTCCAGTAGTTAAATATATTATTCAGTGCCATAGTATTTTCACCATGAAGGTGTAGTGTCCACAACTGAAAAGGTCACTACAAGCAGCTGGATCCATTCTTCAGTTGGGAGCACGACCCTGAAAGAACAGAAGACACACTTAGTTTCACAAGGCCTATATGGAAGGACGTGGTACCAACACCTCACGGGATCCCTCCCCCCCATCCCCAGCTTTGATACCAAGGGCGCATCGAGATTAGGCTTGCCAACTCTCCAGGGTTACTCTGGGGTCTCCAGGAATTGAAGATTAAACACCTGGACACTGCTGCAAGCAAGCCTAGAGAAACATCATTAGGGGCGGTAAAAGAAAGTGTTCCCCCATTTTCTTTGAACACTTTAGTTTAAGAGTTATAAAAATGGTGAGGAAGTGACAGCAGGACATTTAGAAAATCATAATATAGTCCCGCAGAGTCAGCATGGTTTTATGAAAGGGAAATCATGTTTGACAAATTTGCTGGAGTTCTTTGAGGATGTAACGAGCAGGGTGGATAAAGGGGAACCAGTAGATGTCATGTATTTGGATTTCCAGAAGGCATTCGATAAGGTGCCACATAAAAGGTTACTGCACAAGATAAGAGCTCACGGGGTTGGGGGTAAGATATTAGATTGGATAGAGAATTGGCTAAACAACAGAAAACAGAGAGTCAGGATAAACGGGTCATTTTCAGGTTGGCAAACTGTAACTAGTGGGGTGCCACAGGGATCAGTGGTGGGGCCTCAACTATTTACAATCTATATTAATGAATTGGATGAAGGGACTGAGTATAATGTAGCCAAATTTGCTGATGATACAAAGATAGGTGGGAAAGCAAATTGTGTGGAGGACGCAAAGAATCTCCAAAGGGATATAGATAGGCTAAGTGAGTGAGCAAAAATCTGGCAGAAGGAGTATAATGTGGGAAAATGCTAGGTTATCCACTTTGGTAGGAAAAATAAAAAAGCAAATTATTATTTAAATGGGGAGAGATTACAAAATGCTGAGGTACAGAGGGATCTGGGGTTCCTTGTATGCGAATCACAAAAAGTTAGCATGCAGGTACAGCAAGTAATTAGGAAAGCCAATGGAATGTTGGCCTTTATTGCAAAGGGAATGGAGTATAAAAGTAGGGAAGTCCTGTTACAACTGTACAGGGCGTTGGTGAGACCACACCTGGAGTACTGCGTACAGTTTTGGTCTCCTTATTTAAGGAAGGATATACTTGCATTGGAGTTCAGAGAAGGTTCACGAGGTTGATTCCAGAGATGAAGGGGTTGTCTTATCATAATCATAATCATAATCAACTTTATTGTCATTGTTAGTGCACAAGTGCAATACAACGAAATGTAAGCTTGCGGTTCCCGAGAGTGTACATTTAGATTAAGACATTTAAACATTCAACATACATTTGGCTTGTAATAAATTAACATAAACATAACCATAATAAAGTGTATTGGCAGATGTGCAGGCTTTAGAGTTTATTTGTGGAGTTCAGTAGGATGACAGCCCTGGGAAAGAAGCTGTTCCTAAATCTGGTCGTACGGGTGCGAATGCATCTGTAGCGTCTCCCAGATGGCAGGAGGGCGAACAGACTGTGGCTGGGGTGGGTAGGGTCTTTGATGATGGACCGTGACCTCCGTAAACAGCGTTTCTGGTATATGTGCTCTATGGTCGGTAGCCGGGTGCCGGTAATGCGTTGGGCAGCTTTGACTACCCGCTGCAGGGCTTTCCGGTCATAGTAGCTACAGCTTGAAAGGTTGAGCAGGTTGGGCTTATACTCATTGGAGTTTAGAAGAATGAGGGGATCTTATTGAAACATACAAGATTCTGAAGGGGTTTGACAAGGTAGATGCAGAAAGAATGTTTCCCCTCATGGGGGAATCTAGAACTAGGGGGCATACTTTCAGAATAAGGGGGCACCCATTTAAAACAGAAATGAGGAAGAATTTCTTCTCTCAGAGGGTCGTGAATCTTTGGAATTCTCTTCCCCAGAGAGCTGTGGAGGCTGGGTCATTAAATATATTTAAGGTGGAGCTAGACAGATTTTTGAATGGTAAGGGAGTCAAAGGTTATGGGGAGCGGGCAGGGAAGTGGAGTTGAGGCCAAGATCAGATCAGCCATGATCTTATTGAATGGCGGAGCAGGCTCGAGGGGCCAAATGACCGACTCCTGCTCCTACGTCTTATGTTCTTATGTTGGAGATGGGGTAAAAAAGCCGAGTCAAGTGTCATCCAATCAGTGTGGGAAGGCAAGACATCATGATGATGGATGCGTTGGGCGACCAATGGCGGGAGTGTGGGGGCAGGGCAGTTAGAGGCAGGAGATCATGTGATGAAATTTCCAGGACTACATCCAACCAGAGTTGGCATCCCTAAAGGACATGGTACCAACACATCATAGGATTCCTCCACCCGCCCCCCACCCCCATCCATCCATCTCCAGCTTCAATACCAAGGATGCATCGAGATCGCAGACTCGAGCCAAGGAGATGCTCAAAAATGACAAACTTTCTTAAACTGTTATGAAGTTAGTGCAAACTTCCAATGCAACACACAAGATCTCCTGCCTTAGACACTCCTCAACCCTCAGTCACGTATCATACCTTTCTTTACAAAGCTGCAGCAGCTAAAAGCAGAGAATATTCAACTGGTACTGCTACCTTTTCTCAAGTCCAAAAATCGGGCAGGTGGCAGAGGGCAGGGCAGGAAATCTACCGGGGCACAACTCAACCATGTGAATTTCTACACCCACCGCTTGTCGTGCTCCACTTATAAATTCCCGGAATGAAAGTTTCCGAGCAGATCATTACATACTGGACAAATGTAATGCATTGCAAAGTGGGGAAAAGAATTAGCTTAGTAGGTAACCAGTGAAAGGAACAGAAATTGCACAGGAAGCCTTGACCTGGTAGTGAGAGTCAACTTTATCAATTTCAATGTCAAGACAATGTGGAGAAGCAATTAAAGTAATTAGGATGTTGGATACAGTACCATAACTGTGAAGGACAAGTCTGCACACATTATGCTGCAGCTTTTTAATGCATTGGTCACACCTCACTTAGAATACTGCGTGCAATTCTGACCATCACATCTCAAGGTGGACATACATGCATTGGTGAGGATACAGCGAAGAACAATAAGAACACAGACTAGGGTTGTATTCCTTGGAATATAGAAGGTAAAGGGGTGATTTGATCAAAGTTTTCAAGATATTAAGGGGAATTGATAGGGTAGAGAGAAACTATTTTCGTTGGTTGGGGAGTCTTGGACTAGGGGACATTGCCTAAAAATTAGAGCCAGATCTTTCAGGAGTGAAGTTAGGAAACACTTCTACACACAAAGAGTGGCAGAAGTTTGGAACTTTCTTCCGCAAACGGCAATTGTTAATTTTATATCCGAGATTGATAGATTTTTGCCAGCCAAAGGCATTAAGGGATATGGAGAAAAAGCGGGTAGATGGAGTTGGTCACAGATCAGCCATGATCTCATTGAATGGCGGAACAGGCTCGAGGGACTAAATGGCCTACTCCTGATCCTATGAAACAAGAGGCAACAAATCAACCACCGTCCCATGACATTCAATGGCATCACCTTTGTCAAATCCTCCACCATCAACACCGAGGATCAGCATAGACCAGAAACACAACTGGACCAGCTACATAAATGCCATGGCTACTAGAGCAGATCAGATTTTTTTTTTTATACTTCATCTAGAGCCATCTTTTGTTCCTTAACTTATCCCATTAACATCTCCCTTTGCCTTGTACCATCTCTTAATCTCTCCTGCCTTCCATCCTATCACAGACCTTCCCTTTTGTTCTTTCCTCCCCTCCCCCCTTTCCCTGCCCCTACACTTGCTTAAAAACCTATTCGATCTCCAGCTTTTTCCAGTTCTGACGAAGGGCCATCGACCTGAAACGTTAACTCTGTTTCTCTCTCCACAGATGCTGCCTGACCTGCTGAGTATTTCCAGCATTTTCTGTTTTTATTAGAGCAGATCAGAGGCTGGGTATTCTGCAGCGAGTGACTCACCTCCTGACCTCTCCTCCATCTACAAGCACAAGTCAGGAGTGCGATGGAATACTCTCCCTTTGCCTGGATGAGTGCAGCTGCGACAACACTCAGAAGCTCAATACCAACCAGGACAAAGCAACCCGCTTGATTGGCAGCCCATCCACCATTTTAAACATCCACTCCCTCCACCACCGGCACAGCATGGCTGCAGTGTGTACTACTTACAGGATGCAGTGCAAAAACTCGCCAAGGCTTCTCGACAGCAACTCCAAAACCCATGACCACCACCAGCTAGAAGGGCAGCAAATACGTGGGAGACCCACGGCCACCTTCTAAAGGCCAATTAGGGGTGGGCAATAAATGCCAGCCTCGGAGGGGAATTTGGAACTGCTGATCTTCACATGCCCCTGCTACTCTTGGCCCACTGGGTGGTGGATACAACAGCTGATAAACTTACAGTGCAGTTTCTTTACCGGATACCTTCATCACTGTCCTGACTCTTCTTCACCCAAGTGCTTGTCTGGGACTGGTGGGGGCTCATCCACCTCAGCTTCATCTTTAGCTTCAGGCTTCTCTTGAATCTGTGACTGGCACTCTTTGTTTTTCTGTTTGACTACTTTTGCATAAATCGGTGGTTGTGTCTGTCCTGTTGTCTCCTTGTTCTCGTTGCTACATCCTGGATCTGCCAAGGGCACTTCCTTGTGTGGGGTCATGTACTCCAGGTTCTGTTGCCCTGGACTCACCTGCTCCGATGTCCATGCATTCACCTGGACATCTCTCACGACTTCATACAAATTATCGTCATTGCCGACTTCAATCTCTACGAGACTGGTCAACGGAGTACTTGGGGGGATACGTCGGGCAGCTTGGGATTCATCGCCCACCTTTCCCATCTGGCAGTCTGTGGGAGCAAAGGGTCAGTATTCAGTCAATAGCCATTCACAAGATCCAGAAGTGGACACGTACAAGTTTTGAGGATGGCCACTAAGGTTGGTTGTTTCTTTTGTGGCAGAAATTTCTTCGCTGACCTTTATTGTTCACCACACGCACAGCCAATGGGGGAGCCATTATGATCATCTTAGATGCCTTTTACTTCAGAAAGTGCCAGGAGAACATTTGTAACCAAGGCGCAACATCTTCAGGAATTTCTTACTAGGAAAAATCTAAAGTCTGAATCAAGCTGAAACCGCGTTTCTGGGCACTGTACCCCATTACCACCCCCTTTTGCCTTGCACCATCATCCCTTTGGTCATTTAATCTCTCCGGCCTTCTAGCCTATCACGAACCGTTCCTTTTGTTCTTTCTTCTCCTCCCATCCTTTCCCTGCCCCTGCACGTGCTTAAAACCTGTTACATCTCTAACTTTTTCCCAGTTCTGATGAAAGGTCATCGACCTGAAACATTAACTCTGTTTCTCTCTCCACAGATGCTGCCTGGCCTGCTGAGTATCTCCAGCATTTTCTGTTTCTATTTCAGATTTCCAGCATCTGCAGTATTTTGCTTTAAAAGTACTTCATTGGCTGTAAAGCGTCCTGGGACGTCCTGAGGTTGTGAAAGGCGCTATATAAATGCAAGTTCTTTCTTTCTTTATCCATTGAGCCAGCAGAGGGCGCTCTAACTAAAGCTTACAGCAAAAGCAGCTGCATGCAGTTTGTGTTCATTAAAGAGATTGAATTAATGTTCAAGTGAATGCCTAAAACACACCACTGGCTTTCCATTTGTCTGCTCCAGTTCAGTACCTTTATAAATATTTATCCAGTTACAAGTGGCTCTTAACTGGCATCAGCAAGAAATTTCAATTCTTTTAATACATACCAATTGTCTTTTCAATCACTCCATTTGCATTCGTAGTGTTTTGATCATCTTTGAGTTGAACAGGAACATTGTGTTTCTTCTATAGAGTAAACAGAACAACACACAGGATTTGAAAGTTATTTCAGGTTTTGTCCGTCAATGATTAACATCTCACCGTCTCCGACTCTAACCCATTCCTCCCTACCAGGTTAAAACTGTCAACTCCTGACTTCCCTCAGTTATTTTATCCTCCAACAATTCAATGATTTTTAAAAACCCCCAATCATTATTTCCTGATTTACCTCATTCTCACCAACCTAAATGGTCTTCTGCACTATGAGCCTAGGCCCCTTATCCACATTTCTCAATTTAAAAAAATCAAGTAACAAAGTTGCTCCAACTGTCGGAATTGGCCTTCAGATCTCGAGCCATGCACTCAGTACATTCCTTTTGAGAATTAACAGACGGAGTCAGCCATGGCTCAGTGGGCAGCACTCTCACCTGTGTCAGAAGGTCGTGGGTTCAAGTCCCACTCCAGAGACTCGAGCACAAAATCCAGGCCGACATTCCCAGTGCAGTACTGAGGGAGTGCTGCACTGTCGGAGGTGCCGTCTTTCGGATGAGACGTTAAACCGAGGCCCCGTCTGTCCTCTCAGGTGGATGTAAAAGATCCCGCGGCACTATTTCAAAAAAGAGCAGGGGGAGTTCTCCCCGGTGTCTTGGGCCAATATTTATCCCTCGACTACAGATGATGTGGTCATCATCACCTCGATGTCTGTGGGAGCTTGCTGTGCGCAAATTGGCTGCTGTGTTTCTTACATTACAAAAGTACTTCACTGGCTGTAAAGCGCTTTGGGGTATGCTGAGCTTGTAAAAGGCGCATATATAATTTCAAGCCCTTTCTTTCTAAACCCCAAGCTATCTCCTGAATCAAAAGGCTGAATGGAGCTTCGCGTGAAGTGTATCTTACTTACTATAGTCACCACTTTAAGTTGTCCTTCACGACCTCTTACTATTTTTCTTACTCTTCCAGAAAGTCTAGTAAGCAGAAAAGGGCATGGATGGAGTGTTAATACAAAGCAGCAGCAGCTCCATCATGCTACAATCTTCAGCAGCAGCTGACTGTAGCTGCGTGTGGATCCGCTCACTGTTGCTCACCAATGTTTTATCGAGAGCCACAAGCCCAACCGATCTCTCGCTTGAGGCCCCAATGAGTAGGGTTGTCAACCCTCCAGGATTGGCCTGGAGTCTCCAGGAATTGAAGGCTAATCTCCAGGACACTGCCGCCAGCAAAAACCCCAGGGAGAAAAACCATAGGGGCATGAAATAAAATTCCATTTTCTTTCCCTTTATTAATTTATAAAAAAGTATTGGAGATGGGATTAAAAAAAGGCCACTTGTCCAACAGTTGAGCATCATCTAGTCGGGTAAAGAGCCAGTTTGCTTTCCGATTGGCCGTGGGAAGGCAGAGCACCGTGAGGTTGGACAGGTCGGGCGACCAATAGCAGAGCTTGTGGGGGCGGGGTGGTTGGAGGCAGGAGGTCATGTGATAAAACCTCCAGGAATACGTCCAGAGTTGGCAACCCTATCCATGATGTGCTGCACTGGAGAATGATGGGACACGATTGGTCACTCAGCGAGCCCCTCTGTGGAGGCCAGACACTTCCACTCACCCTGATTCCCTTCCCTTCCACTTTCCCTTCTCCCCCCTCCTCTTTATACTCAAGTACCGCCCGTGCATAGCCCGTTGCCGTCCCTCTCCCCCTTCAACCTGAAGGGCTCGTAGCAGTTGAGGGAGGCCAGTCAGCGTGGGTGACTCAATCTGCAGGTCAAATCCCGCACACACAAGAATCTAGTGATATCTGGGAGCCCTGCGGTTTCTGACACAAGTATCAAAGCTACAGGTGTGACAGCTGTTGGTGTAAACTTAACAGTTCTGGTCTCCATATTATGAAAAAGACACTGGAGAAGGTGCAAAAACGATTTACTAGGATGATACCAGAACTGACAGGATATAACCATCAGGAAAGATTGAACAGACTGGGGCTCTTTTCTCTAGAAAAGAGAAGACTGAGGGGAGACCTGGTAGAGGTCTTTAAGATTATGAAAGGATTTGATAGGGTAGACGTAGAGAAATTGTTTCCACTTATGGGGATTCCAAAACTAGTGACCATAAATACAAGATAGTCACTAATAAATCCAATAGGGAATTCAGGAGAAACGTCTTTACCCAGAGAGTGGTTAGAATGTGGAACTCGCTAACACATGGAGTAGTTGAGGCAAATAGCATAGATGCATTTAAGGGGAAGCTCGATAAGCGCATGGGGGAGAAAGGAATAGAAGGATATGCTGATAGGGTGAGATGAAGTGGGGGTGTGGGTGGGGGCAGGGGGGGGGTGGTGGAGAGGAGGCTCGTGTGGAGCATAAACACCGGCATAGACCTGTTGTGCTGAATGGCCTGTTTCTGCGCTGTACATCCAATGTAATTGTGTGTAAACTCATAGGATCCTGGTCAGACACAATGGGACCAGCAACGCACTGTTTAGGTTGAAGTTAAGATGTTATGGTTGTGCCAAGGGGAACAATCGGGCATGGTGTGGTGTCAAAAGTCGCCTCTTGTTCTGCCTGCACAGCGAAGCTGCCGGAAGGACAAGGCCAGGAGCCGTTCTGCGGCAACATGTGGCACTGGAGCCAACGTCGGGGACTAACAGGACACCTGTTGTGCCAATTTGAGTGGGTCTCAGTCACACACCCAACAGGTCTAGAGATCTGAACATAGGAAGGTTTTCCAGCAGGGGCTGAGTTTTAGTACAGTAGGGGGTCAAATCTTTCTCCCAGTTCAGTTCCACAGCAACCTGCAGCCCCTCCAGTACATAGCCATGGCTCAGTGATAGCACCCTTGCCTCCGAGTCAGAAGGTTGTGGGTTCAAGTCCCACTCCAGAGCACAAAATCTAGGCTGAGTACTGAGGGAGTGCTGCACTGGAAGAGACGTTAAATAGAGGCCCTGTCTGCTCTCTCAGGTGGGTGTAAAAGATCCCATGGCACTGTCTCAAAGAGGAGCAGGGGAGTGCTCTCTGGTGTCCTGGGGCCAATATTTATCCCTCAACCAACATCACTAAAAAAAAAGATTATCTGGTCATTATCACATTGCTGTTTGTGGGGCCTTGCTGTGCGCAAATCGGCTGCTGTGTTCCCTACATTACAACAGAGTCTACTCTTCAAAAGTACTTCATTGGCTGTAAAGCGCTTTGGGACGTTCAGAGGATCTGAAAGGTGCTACATAAACAAATTTATCTTCCTTTCTTTTTCAATCACACAAGTGTTCATTTTTTTTTAATGAGTGAGCCTAAAATGTGAGCATGGGAAATTTCAGCTTTCATCATTTGCCAATTCTCACCGGCTATTTCTCTTGGGATTTTCAATCCGTTTATATGTTTTATAAGTCATTCACCTGACGGGTTACATACGGAAGGTTATTTCAATAGCCTTCAATATGGTGGCATCACAATGCCCAATCTGGCCCTCCCCTTCCTGAAGTGTATGCACCAAACACACACACACACAGATTTACAAAGATTTGCAAGACCTAGTCAGACGGACCGTCCCCAAATGAATTCCAAGGTCCTACCTTCTACAGAAAGCGCAGGCGATCACGAGCAGGATGAGTAGCAGCAGGAAAGCAATGGACACAGCCAGGAGCAATGGAGTAAAGTGCGACAGACCAGAGACAACCATCAAACTCTGAGAGGCTGGAGCCATGAAGAATCCAGGCTGCAGTGCTGTCCAATCATGCGAGACCCCATGGAAAATAAAAGCATCAACTCCATAAGTTTGGATCCATGTAAAAATAAAATGGCATTACCATCGCCGAATCCCCCACAATTAACAACCTGGGGGCTCACCACTGACTAGAAATTCAATTATACCAGCCACGTAAATACTGTGGCTACAAGAGGAGGTCAGAGGTTGGGTATTGTGCAGCAAGTAACTCACCTCCTGACTCTACAAAGCCTTTCCACCACCTACCATGCACAAGTCAGGAGTGTGATGGAATACGCTCCACTGGCCTGGATGAGTGCAGCTCCAACAACACTCAAGAAACTTCAACGCCATCCAGGACAAAGCAGCCCGCTTGATCAGCAGCCCATCCACCACCTTAAACATTCACTCCTTGCTGTGTATTAGTTGGCTGCCGATCAAGCAGAGTGCTTTACCTTACAGTAGTGTCTGCACTTCACAAGTATTTTATTGGCTGTGAAGTGATTTGGGACGTCCTAGTTTTGTGAAAGGCGCGATATAAGTGCAAGTTCCTTCTGAACAGTTCCACAGGGGACCTCCCCAAGTGCCCCATACTTCCTGTGTGAGCCTGCACAGCGAGCATTGATGGGCTGTTCAATTATGGTGGGCTTCACAGCTGAGTCCCTATGCTTTCCAGCAAGGGTCAATGGACAACAACCAGGAGCAGGAACCCTGACTCATTTTGTTTCCCCTCACTATCCTAATTCAGAGTGTAGGGTCATTCTGGATGAATGTCTCAAGATGGGCCAAATGACTTACCTCATCCGTAAGTATCTCGTACAAAGCATTAAAACCGGTTAAGCGCAACCCGAAGCCAGCTGCCATTTTATAAACAACAAACACAAGGTGGCCATTTTGGAATAAGAGGTGATTAAAATACAAACCTACAGCATCACAAAACCCCATTGGTTCTGCATTTTGGCCACTTCCCCCTCCCATTTCCAAGTCTGACACTGTTTCTCTGTAAATTACAGGGATCCCTATGAATATAAAACCATCAGAATACTGCTTCAAAACTTCAGCCTAAATCAGTATAAAAGATTATGTGGAGCATGTCCAACCTCACTAATATTTAACAGACTCCACATATTTTGGAGGGCATTGCACCCTTGCTGGAGCCCTACAATAGCAGGCAGACAGGATACAATGTTTTTGAACTTCAGCAGGAAGCACTTTTATTTTGCCCAGATTCTTCTCTTTCTGGAATAGACAGTCCAGTTTTCTAGAGGGCTCTGGAAATTTCTAGAATATAACCCAAAAACACCAAAAGTCATAGCAGAAGTAAATTCCCTCCACATCCACCACTTACGTCTGTGCCTAAAGACACAGAAATATAGTTGGAAAGAGTTCTTTAAAAATCAGGACTCAAACAATGATCCTAGTAAAATTGATAAATGTTCACCTATCAAAATAACCTTCAGTTATTCTATAGGAAACACACTTACCACATGTGGTAAGGACAGACAAGAGCTTTAATTAGAGTTCTAGTTGCTCTGAAATCATCATGAATCCTACTCCTCTCCCTTAGAACCAGCATAATCTGTATCAAACCTCTGTCTACTCCTATATTTGATTTTTTTAGCTCAGAGTCTCTTTTTTTCCTCTTCCCACTCTAAAGTTTCTGCTGATTGACTATTCTAGTCAACAGGGAAAGTTGCACCTGAGGTGGGAAGGAGTGAGTTGGACTGGTCAACCAGACACAATCAATCAATCCAATCAGCAGACAGACACAATTAATCAATTATCAACTCAGTCAATTGCATACCTGCGTCTAAACCCATGTTTATTCCTTGAAATGAAAGTGGGTTCAATCTTAGAGTCATAGAGGTAGATTTTGCCGAACCTGTCGGGAAGAAGGCGGGACTTCCCCTTTCGGGTTTTTGACCCGCCTACTTCGACGTCCAGCCAATCCGCGCGATTTTCCCTTGATTCACCTTGTTGAGCCCGCCCAGCGGGTTCAGCAGGCCAATTAAGGGCCACCCGGCAACAGGTGACATCACAGACTGCAATTTAATCTGTCAAGAGTTCTTGACAGATGAAATATCAGTGTTCCACAGCTGTTTGAAGCTGTCAAACACTGACAGTCTGAGTTCTAAGCTGAGTCATTCTGCACAGACTCAGTTAGAACTCTCACCGGCACTCAAAGCTGAAGGCTGTCATTTTTCACAGTTCGCAGCCATTCAGCTTTCAGTTCCGGCTGAGTGATGTGCTCCCGGCGGCTACAGGAAGAAAGGCTGTTAAGGTAAGTACAGGTAAGTAAAAGTTCTTTACACACTTTAGACACACCAAACACACTTACCTTTGCACTCATGCACCCATCACTCACCTGAGCGCTGACATCGCGACCCCTCCAACCCCTCCAACCCGACGGCCCGCCTGCTGTAACCTGGCGTGGTTTGGAGCCGTCGGGAAACCCACACGAAACCCCTCAAAATAGGGATTAGGCTAAAAACTGCCTGTTAACTACCCGTTAACAGGCAGTTAATTGGCACTAATCCCTTCCCGCCTGGTTTCGGCGGGTCCCAGTGCGGGGCGGGTACCCGCCGCCCCTGAAACTTACGTGGGGCGGGGTTTTGGGCGGGATCGTGTCGGGACCCCCAAATTCGGGATTTTCCCCCCCCACATGCCTGAAACCCCGCCTGACGGCACACTGAAAATCTAGCCCATAGAGTTATACAGCACAGAAAGAGGCTCTTCGGCCCATTGTGTCTGCACCGGCCATCAAGCCCTGTCTATTCTATTCCCACTTTCCAGCACTTGGTCCGTAGCTTTGTATGCTATGGCATTTCAAGTGCTCATCTAAATGCTTCTTGAATGTTGTGAGGTTCCTGCCTCTACCACCCTTTCAGGCAGTGAGTTCCAGATTCCAACCACCCTCTGGGTAAAAAAGTTTTTCCTCAAATCCCCTCACCTTGAAACTATGCCCCCTAGTTATTGACCCCTCTACTAAGGGGAAAAAATCCTTTCTATCTACCCTATCTATGCCCCTCATAATTTTGTACACCTCAATCAGGTCCCCCCTCAGCCTTCTCTGTTCTAAGGAAAACAACCCCAGCCTGTTCAGTCTCTCTTCATAGTTGAAGCGCTCCAGCCCAGGTAACATCCTGGTGAATCTCCTCTGCACCCTCTCCAATGCAATCACATCCTTCCTATAGTGTGCTGACCAGAACTGCACACAGTATTCCAGCTGTGGCCTAACTAGCGTTTTGTACAGCCCCATCATAACCTCCCTGCTCTTATATTCTATGCCTCGGTTAATGAAGGCAAGTATCCCATATGCCTTTTTAGCCACCTTATCTACCTGTCCTGCTGCCTTCAGGGATCTATGTACATGCACACCAAGGTCCCTCTGATTCTCTGTCCTTCCTAGGGGCCTACCATTCATTGTGTATTCCCTTGCCTTGTTAGTCCTCCCAAAATGCATCACCTCACACTTTTCAGGGTTAAATTCCATTTGCCACTGTTCTGCCCATCTGACCAACCCGTTTATATCGTCCTGTAGCCTGAGGCTTCCCTCCTCGCTATTTACCACTCCACCAATTTTCGTGTCATCTGCAAACTTACTGATCATACCTCCTACATTCATATCTAAATCATTAATGTACACTACAAACAGCAAGGGACCCAGCACTGATCCGTGTGGTATACCACTGGACACAGGCTTCCAGTCACAAAAACAACCTTCGACCATCACCCTCTGCCTCCTGCCACTAAGCCAATTTTGGATCCAATGTGCCAAATTGCCCTGGATCCCATGGGCTCTTACCTTCTTGGCCAGTCTCCCATACAGGACTTTGTCAAAAGCCTTACTGAAGTCCATGTAGACTACATCAACTGCACTACCCTCATCCACACACCTAGTCACCCCCTCGAAAAATGCAATCAAATTGGTCAGACATGATCTCCCCCTGACAAAGCCATGCTGACTATCCTTGATTAATCCTTGCCTCTCCAAGTGAGACTAATTTTGTCCCTCAGAATTTTTTCCAATAATTTCCCTACCACTGATGTTAGGCTCACTGGCCTATAATTCCCTGATTTATCCCTACTACCCTTCTTGAATAATGGTACTACATTAGCTGTCCTCCAGTCCTCTGGCACCTCCCCTGTGGCCAGAGAGGATCTGAAAATTTGTGTCAGAGCCCCTGCAATCTCCTCCCTTGCCTCAAACAGCAGCCTGGGATACATCTCGTCTGGGCCTGGGGATTTATCCACTTTTAAGCCCGCTAAAACCGCGAGTACCTCCTCCCTCTCAATGCTAATTTGTTCAAGTATATCACAATCCCCCTGCCTGATTTCTATGCCTACATCGTCCTTCTCCATAGTGAACACAGATGCAAAATATTCATTTAAAACCTCTACACACAGATTGCCACTTTGGTCCCTAATGGGCCCTACTCTTCCCCTGGTTATCCTCTTGCCCTTAATATACTTATAAAAGGATTTTCCTTTATTTTGCCCGCCACTGTTTTTTCATGCCCCCTCTTCGCTCTCCTAATTTCTTTTTTAAGTATTGCCCTGCACTTTCTATACTCCTCTAGGGCTTCCACTGTTTTTAGTCCTTTGTATCTGCCAAAAGCCTCCTTTTTTTCCTAATCCATTCTTGTATATCCCTTGACATCCAGGGTTCCCTAGGCTTGTTGGTCCTACCCTTGACCTTTACGGGAACATGTTGGCACTGTACTCTCTCTATTTCCTTTCTGAATGACTCCCACTGCTCTGATGTGGATTTTCCTACAAGTAGCTGATCCCAGTCCACTTTGGCCAGATCCTGCCATATCATATTAAAATTGGCCTTCCCCCAATTTAGAACCTTTATTTCCGGTCCATCTTTGTCCCTTTCCATGACTATCTTAAATCTCACCGAATTATAGTCACTGTCACCAAAATGCTCTCCTACTGACGCTTCTACCACTTGCCCAGCTACATTCCCTAGAATTAGGTCCAGTACCGCCCCCTCTCTTGCAGGACTTTCTACATGCTGACTCAAAAAGCTCTCCTGGATGCACTTTAAGAATTCCGCACCCTCTAAGCCTTTCACACTCTGACTATCCCAGTTAATATTGGGGAAGTTGAAATCCCCCACTATTATTACCCTATTATTTCTACACTTCTCTGAGATTTGCTTACATATTTGTCCCCCCATCTCCCCCTGACTATTTGGGGGCCTATAGTACACTCCCAGCAAAGTGCTTGCCCCCTTTTCGTTTTTAAGTTCTACCCATATGGCCTCACTAGAGGAATCTGCTAAGATATCATCCCTCCTTACTACAGTAATTGACTCATAGAAACATAGAAATATAGAAGATAGGAGCAGGAGTAGGCCATTCGGCCCCTCGAGCCTGCTCCGCCATTCAATGAGATCATGGCCGATCATCCAAATTCAGTACCCTGTCCCTGCTTTCTCCCCATATCCCTTGATCCTCTTAGCCTTAATAAATATATCTAACTCCTTCTTGAATATATTTAAAGAAATGGCCTCAACTGTCTTCTGTGGTAGAGAATTCCACAGGTTCACCACTCTCTGGGTGAAGAAATTCCTCCTCATCTCAGTCCTAAATGGCTTACCCCTTATCCTTAGTCTGTGACCCCTGGTTCTGGACTCCCCCGCCATCGGGAACATCCTTCCTGCATCTAGTCTGTCTAGTCCTGTTAGAATTTTATAAGTTTCAATGAGATCCCCTCTCATTCTTCTAAACGCTAGCGAATATAAGCCTAATCGACCCAATCTCTCTTCATACGTCATTCCTGCCATCCCAGGTATCAGTCTGGTGAATCTTCGCTGCACTCCCTCCATGGCAAGAACATCCTTCCTCAGATAAGGCGACCAAAACTGCACACAATACTCAAGATGTGGTCTCACCAAGGCTCTGTACAACTGCAGCAAGACATCCTTGTTCCTGTACTCGAACCCTCTCGCTATGAAGGCCAGCATACCATTTGCCTTCTTAACTGCCTGCTGCACCTGCATGCTTACCTTCAGCGACGGGTGCACAAGAACACCCAGGTCTCGTTGCACTTCCCCTTTTCCCAATCTATTGCCGTTCAGATAATAATTTGCCTCCCTGTTTTTGCCACCAAAGTGGATAACCTCGCATTTATCCACATTATACTGCATCTGCCATGCATCTGCCCAATCGCCCAACCTGTCCAAATCATATTGGAGTTTCTCTGCATCCTCCTCACAGCACACACGCCCACCCAGCTTTGTGTCGTCTGCAAACTTGGAGATATTACATCTAGTTCCCTCGTCTAGCACCGATCCCTGTGGTACCCCACTAGTCACTGCCTTCCACTCGTAAAAAGACTCGTTTATTCCAACTCTTTGCTTCCTGTCTGCCAACCAGTTTTCTATCCAAGTCAGTACCTTACCCCCAATCCCATGTGCTTTAACTTTGCACACTAGTCTCTTATGCGGGACCTTATCGAAAGCCTTCTGAAAGTCCAAATACACCACATCCACTGGTTCTCCCTTATCTATTCTACCAGTTACATCCTCAAAAGATTCCAGTAGATTAGTCAAGCATGATTTACCTTTTGTAAATCCATGTTGACTTTGATCCTGTCACTGTTTTCCAAGTACTCTGCTATTACATCTTTTATAATGGACTCTAACATTTTCCCCACTACCGATGTCAGGCTTACCAGTCTATAATTCCCCGTTTTTTCTCTAACACCTTTTTTGAATAGTGGGGTTACATTAGCTACTCTCCAATCCATGGGAACTGTTTCAGAATCTTTAGAATTTTGGAAGATGACCAGCAATGCATCTACTATTTGTAGGGCCACTTCCTTAAGTACCCTAGGATGTAGATTATCAGGCCCTGGGGATTTATCAGCCTTCAATCCCGTCAATTTCCCTAACACCATTTCCCTATAAATACTGATTTCATTCAGTTCCTCCCTCTCATTAGACCCTATGTTCCCCGACATCTCTGGAAGGATATTTGTGTCCTCCTTTGTGAAGACAGAACCAAAGTATGTATTTAATTGGTCTGCCATGTCTTTGTTCCCCATTATAAATTCCTCTGATTCTGACTGCAAGGGACCTACGCTTGACTTCACCAATCTTGTTTTCTTCACATATCTATAGAAGCTTTTACAGTCAGTTTTTATGTTCCCTGAAAGCTTACTCTCATACTCTATTTCCCCCCCTCTTAATTAATCCCTTTGTCCTCCTTTGCTGAATCCTAAACTGCTCCCAATCCTCAGGTTTGCTGCTTTTTCTGGCCAATTTATATGTCGTCTCCTTGGATCTTATGCTATCCCTAATTTCCCTTGTTAGCCACAGTTGAGTCACCTTTTTTGTTTTATTTTTATGCCAAACAGGGATGAACAAATTCTGTAGTTCATCCATGCGATCTTTAAATGTTTGCTATTGCCTATTCACCGTCAACCCTTTAAGTAACATTCCCCAATCCATCCTAGCCAACTCGCGCCTCATACCATCGTAGTTTCCTTTATTTAAATTCAGTACCCAAGTCTCTGAATCAACTACTTCACTCTCCATCTTAATGAAGAATTCTATTATATTATGATCGCTCCTCCCCAAGAGGCCTCACACAACAAGATTGCTAATTAATCCTTTCTCTTTACATAATACCCAGTCTATGATGGCCTGATCTCTAGTTGGTTCCTCGACATATTGGTCCATGAAACCATTCCGTATACACTCTAGGAATTCCTCTTCCACAGTATTGTTACTAATTTGGTTAGACCAATCTATATGTAGATTAAAGTCACCCATGATGACTGCTGTGCCCTTATTGCACGCTTCTCTAATTTCCCGTTTAATGCCATCCCCAACCTCAGCATTACTGTTTGGGGGTCTGGATACAACTTCCACGAACGTTTTCTGCCCCTTGGTATTTCTCAGCTCTACCCATACAGATTCCACATCATCAGAGCTAATATCCTTCCTTACTATTGTGTTAATCTTCTCTTTAACCAGCAATGCTACCCCACCACCTTTTCCTTTTTGCCTGTCCTTCCTGAATGTTGAATACCCCTGGATGTTGAATTCCCAGCCTTGGACACCCTGGAGCCATGTCTCCGTAATCCCAATTATATCATATCTGTTTACATCTATTTGCGCAGCGAATTCATCCACCTTATTACGAATGCTCCTCGCATTAAGACACAAAGCCTTCAGGCTTGTTTTTTTAACACTCTTAGACCTTTTAGAATTATTGTTTACTGTGGCCATGTTTGATTTACACCCTTGATTTCTCTGACTTCCACTTTTGCTTTTCTCCTTCCTGTCTTTTGCTTCTATCCTTGCTTCCCTTTCCTCTGTCTCCCTGCACAGGTTCCCAACCGCTTGCCATTTTAGTTTAAACCCTCCCCAACAGCAAACACTCCCCCTAGGACATCGGTCCCAGCCCTGCCCAGGTGCAAACTGTCCAGTTTGTACTGGTCCCACCGCCCCAAGAACCGGTTCCAATGTCCCAGGAATTTGAATCCCTCCCCCTTGCACCATTCTTCTAGCCACGTATTCATCTGAAATAGCCTTCTATTTCTACTCTGACTAGCACGTGGCACTGGCAGCAATCCTGAGATTACTACCTTTGAGGTCCTATTTTTTAATTTACCTCCTAACTCTCTATATTCAGCTTTTAGGACCTCATCCCATTTTTTACCTATATCTCCTTGATTAATATTGCGACACCCCCTCCTCTTTTACACCCCCCTCTGTCTTGCCTGAAGATTCTATACCTTGGAATATTGAGCTGCCAGTCCTGCCCCTCCCTCAACCATGTCTCTGTAATAGCAACAATATCATACTCCCATGTGTTCATCAACACCTTCAATTCATCTGCCTTACTCGCAAGACTCCTTGTATTAAAATAAATGCCATCCAGCCTTGCCATACGCCCTTGTGCCATTACATATTTGCTCTGCCTTCCAGACTGACTTGTTTTTTCCTCTATCTTTGGCTGTGCATCACCCCCTACTATAGCTCCACTCTGTATCCCATCCCCCTGCCAAGTTAGTTTAAACCCCAAGTGTTTGGTAAATCTTTCCTCAGTCACTCTCCTCTTCTCCTGAAGACACTGACTCTTGCTAGGTACCAAGCAATTATTCCTTGTGTGTGAACTTGGATTTTGTAGGGCAGTATTTCTAGGAATATCGGAACAGGAGGAGGCCATTCAGCCCCTCATGCCTGTCCTGCCTTTCAATTAGTTTATGGTTGATCCGTATCTTAACTCCATCTACCCGCTTTGGTTCCATAGCCCTTAATACCCTTGCCTAACAAAAATCTATCGTTCTCAGTTTTGACATTTTCAATTGACCCCCAGTCTCAACAGCTTTTTGAGTGAAAAGGTTCCAGATTTCCACTACCATTTGTGTGAAGAAGTGCTTCCTAATCACAGAATCACAGAAACCCCACAGTGCAGATAGAGGTCATTTCGGCCCATCGAGCCTGCACCGACACATAACCCACCCGATCCCCGTAACCCCTACACCAACACATATCCCACCCTATCCCCGTAACCCCACGTATTTAATCCCCCTAACACTAAGGGTCAATTTATCATAGCCAATCAACCTAATGTCGCTCCTGAACAACCTGGCTCTAATTTTAAGGTTATGCCCCCTTGTTCCGGACTCCCCCACCCGAGGAAATAGTTTCTCTCTATCTACCCTATCAACGCCTTTAATCATCTTAAACACCTCAATTATATCACCCCTTTATTCTTCTAAACTCAAGGGAATACAAACCTAGTCTGTGCAACCTGCCCTGATAAATTAACCCTTTTAGCCCAGGTATCATTCTGGTGAATCTGTGTGGCAGCCTCTCTCTCTTTCTTAGGCAGTCCCTCGGAACCGAGGATGACTTGCTTCCACACTAAAAATGAGTTCGTAGGTGACTGATGAGTCCAGTGTGGGACCTACAGTCTCTGTCACAGGTGGGGCAGAGGGTGGTTGAAGGGGCGGGTGGGTGGGGTGCTTGGGTTGACGTGCACTCCTTCCGCTGTTTGCGCTTGACTTCCGCTTGCTCCCGGCGAAGAGACTCGAGGAGCTCGGCGCCTTCCTGAATGCGTCTCCTCCACTTTGTGCGGTCTTGGGCCAGGGATTCCCAGGTGTCGGTGGGGCTGTTGCACTTTTTTCAAAGAGGCTTTGAGGGTGTCCTTGAAGCGCTTCCTCTGCCCACCTAGGGCTCTCTTGCCGTGTCGGAGCTCCGAGTAGAGCCTTCTGACTCACAAACAAGAGTGCCACCCACTGAGCCACAGCTCGCACAGCTCTGGGTGAGGTACCAGCGGGCAACCAGTGCCCTTGGAACTGCAGCTCAGCAAGAAGCAGTACCGTCAGGGGGGGTAGGGAGCAAACTGCAGGTGAAATTTAAAATGCACAGACAATCCGATGCTGCATTTCACTGGCTGATAGCTTCTCAGATCAGAGTATCTGAGAATCTGTAACCACCAACACCTCTTTAATTGAGTTACAACCCTGAGGCTGTGCGATCACACGTGGCAACTGAAAGCAGTTGACTGTAACACCTCCATTCTATGACCTTCCGGCACCAGTTTGTACTCATTTTAACAACATCAACAACAACAACTTTCATTTATACGGCGCCTTTAATGTAATAAAATGTCCCAAGGCGCTTCACAGGAGCGATTATCAAACAAAATTTGACACCGAGCCATATAAGGAGATATTAGGACAGGTGACCAAAAGCTTGGTTTTAAGGAGTGATCTAAAGGAGGTGAGAGAGGCTTAGCTTCCGCTTGCTCCCGGCGAAGGGACTTGAGGTGTTCGGTGCCTTCCCGGATGCTTCTCCTCCACTTTGAGTAGTCTTGGGCCAGGGATTCCCAGGGATTGGTGGGTAAGTTGCACTTTTTCAAGGAGGCTTTGAGGGTGTCCTTGAAGCATTTCCTCTGCCCACCTGGGGCTCTCTTGCCATGTCGGAGCTCCGAGTAGAGCGCTTGTTTTGGGAGTCTCGTATCAGGCATGCGGACGATGTGGCCCGTCCATCGGAGCTGATCGAGCGTGGTCAAAGCTTCGATGCTGGGGGTATTGGCCTGAGTGAGAACACTGACGTTAGTGCACCTATCCTGCCAATGGATTTGCAGGATCTTGCGGAGGCAACGTTGGTGGTACCTCTCCAGTGCTTTGAGGTGCCTGCTGTACATGGTCCATGTCTCTGAAGCATACAGGAGGGCAGGTATCACTACTGCTCTGTAGACCATGAGCTTGGTGCTGGGTTTGAGGTCCTGGTCTTCAAACACTCTCTTCCTCAGGCGACCGAAGGCTGCACTGGCACACTGAAGGCGGTGTTGGACTTCGTCATCGACGTCTGCCTTTGTTGGCAGTTGGCTCCCGAGGTATGGAAAGTGGTCCATGTTGTTCAAGGCCTTGTCATAGATTTTGATAATCGGGGAGCAGTACTGTGTGGCGGGGGCAGGTTGGTAGAGGACCTTTGTCTTACGGATGTTTAGTGTAAGGCTCATGCTCTCGTATGCTTCAGTGAAGGTGTTGATGATGGTTTGGAGTTCTGCCTCAGAGTGAGCGCAAACGCAAGCGTCGTCTGCATACTGTAATTCAACATCAGAGGATGCGATGACCTTGGTACTGGACTGGAGGCGACGGAGGTTGAACAGTTTCCCGTTTGTTCTGTAGATTAGTTCCACTCCAGTGGGGAGCTTACTGATGGTGAGATGGAGCATTGCAGCCAGGAAGATCAAGAAGAGCGTTGCTGCGATGACACAGCCTTGCTTGATCCCTGTCCGTACATGTATTGGGTGTGTGGTGGATCCGTTGGTCAGGATCACGGCTTGCATGTCGTCGTGAAGCAGGCGGAGGATGGTGACAAACTTTTGAGGGCAGCCAAATTTGAGGAGGACACTCCATAATCCCTCACGGTTGATGGTGTCGAAGGCCTTTGTGAGGTCAAAGAAGGCCATGTACAGGGGTTGGTGCTGTTCCCTGCATTTCTCTTGTAGTTGACGCGTGATGAAGATCATGTCCATTGTGCCCCTTCGTGGGCGGAATCCGCATTGCGACTCTGGGAGGAGCTCTTCAGCCACTGGGAGAATGCGATTGAGGAGGATTCTTGTGATGACTTTCCCTGTGGCAGACAGTAGGGAGACTCCTCTGTAATTACTGCAATCGGACTTGTCACCTTTCTTGATGGTCACGATTGCGGCGTCTCTGAGATCCCCTGGCATGCTCGCCTCCTTCCAAATAAGAGAAATGAGTTCATGTATTCGCGCCAATAGTGCATCTCCGCCATGTTTTAGCTCCTTGGCGGGGATTCCATCTGCTCCTGAGGCCTTGTTGTTCTTCAGTTGTCGGATGGCCTTTTCAACCTCATGCCAGGCTGGAGTTGTGCTGAGGTGGTGGCGGGTAGCATGCTGCGGGATGGAGTTGAGGACACTCGCGTTGAAAACAAAGTCTCGGTTAAGGAGATCTTTGAAGTGCTCCTTCCAGCGGGCACTGACTGCCTCTCTGTCCTTGGTGAGTACCTCTCTGTTCTTGGCCCGCAGTTGGGTAGGGCCTTGGGTGCTTGGGCCATAGGTGGTCTTGACTGTGCTTAAAGAATCCACGCACGTCGTGGTTGTCGGCTAGCTGCTGGATCTCCTGCGCTTTCTCCACCCACCATCTGTTCTTTAGGTCGCGCGTTTTTTGTTGGACCTCGGCCTTCAAGCATCTGTAGAGCTGCTTTCTTGCTCTCGAGTTCTGTTGTTGTTTCCAGATCAGGAATGCCTTGCGCTTGCGGCTTATTAGCACCTGGATCTCCTGGTCATTCTTGTCGAACCAGTCTTGGTTTCTCCTGGTCGAGTGACCGAGCGTCTCTTCACAGGTGCTGAGTATGGAGGCCTTGAGTGCAGGCCAGGCGCATGTGGCAGCCACTCCAATGCCAATATATCCTTCCTGAGGTGTGGTGCCTAGAACTGAACACAGTGCTCCAGATGGGGTCTAACCAGAGCTTTATATAACTTAAGCATAACTTCCACTCCTTTGTATTGCAGCCCTCTTGAGATCAAGGCCATTATGAGTCAGTGCTGCGAGGAGGGTGCCTTGCCCACCTGCAGTGCACGTTGGGAATCTGGGATAATTACATAGGATTACATCGGCTATACAGCACAGAAACAGGCCATTCGGCCCAACCAGTCCGTGCCGGTGTTTATGCTCCACTCGAGCCTCCTCCTGTCTTTCCTCATCTAACCCTATCAGCATAACCCTCGATTCCCTTCTCCCTCATAAGCTTATCTAATCAGCCCTTAAATGCATCTATACTATTCGCTTCAACCACTCCCTGTGGTAGCGAGTTCCACATTCTCACCACTCTCTGGGTAAAGAAGTTTCTTCTGAATTCCTCCCCTGACTCCGCATTCCCTGACCTTATTCATTAGTCTATTATGTGGTACCTTATCGAAAATCTAGATAAATTGCATCTACTACATTACCCTTGACTACTCTCTTCAAAAAATTCAATTAGGTTGGTCAAGCAAGACTTTCCCTTTTGAAATCCATGCTGACTATTTATTATTATATTTTTCATTTCTAGCTGTTATGCTATTTTCCCCTTTAGTAGAGATTCCATTATTTTTCCTACCACCGATGTTAAACTGACTGGCCTATAATTCCCTGGACATGTTCTATCTCCCTTCTTAAATATAGGTATTATGTTAGCTATCCGCCAGTCCTCTGGCACTACACCTTTTTCTAACGAATTACTAAATATGTGGAGTAATGCCTCTGCTATTTCTTCCCTAGATTCTTTTAAAATGCGCAGATGTAATCTGTCCAGACCAGGGGTTTTATCCTCTTTGAGTTTCATTAGTTTATTTAGTATATCTCCTGGTTTTATTTTAAATGCAGTTAACTCATTACTAATCTCATCATCCGATGTCATCGCCACCTGTTCTATCTCCCTGACAGCAGAATGTTTTCTGGTAACTGTTGCCAACAGCGCAGTCATGTAGAATTACCCCCATGTGGCCTTTTGCGTATCCTTCACTCCCTTCGCCCCACCATTGGCGGCCGTGCCGTCAGCTGCCTGGGCCCCAAGCTCTGGAAGTCCCTCCCTAAACCTCTCCGCCTCTCTCTCTTCCTTGAAGATGCTCTTTAAAACCTACTTCTTTGACCAAGCTTTTAGTCACATGTCCTAATATCTCCTTATGTGGCTCGGTGTCAACTTCGGTCTGTGAAGAGCTTTGAAAAGTTTTCCTCCGTTAAAGGCGCTATCCATATGAAAGTTGTTGCTGTTGTGTGTCAAGGGACTATTCAACTGTGATGGACAGCCCAGTTAAGGCTGATCCTATCACCCAGTGTCCACACCTATGCACCTCCCTTCAAGGTACAGTTGACAGCAGTCGGGACCCATGGCTTTGGGGCAGGTAGGGTAATTGCAGTGCCCACTCACCACCCTGACTGATATCAGCTTACCCTGCAGACACTGGGAAAGAAACCTGGCACCTTCCTGGCCTGTATGGTTCAGTATCTCACCAGGCAGTACATTTATCCACTAGGACGTTAGGAGAGGATCCAAGGACTTTAAAATAAATTGGCCTATGCCAGTGTTTATGTTCCACACGAGCTTCCTCTCACCCTACTTTTATCTAATCCTATCAGCATATCCTTCTACTCCTTTCTTGCTCATGTATTTATCTAGCTTCCCCTTAAATGCATCGATACTATTCACCTCAACCACTCCTTGTGGTAGCAAGTTCCACATTCTCACCACTCTCTGGGTAAAGAAGTTTCTCTTGAATTCCCTATTGGATTTATTAGTGAATATCTTGTATTTATGGCCCCTAATTTTGGACTCCCCCACAAGTGGAAACGTGTTTTACCCTATCAAACCCCTTCATAATTTTAAAGACCTCTATCAGGTCACCCCTCGGTCTTCTCTTTTCTAGAGAAAAGAGCCCCAGCCTGTTCAGTCTTTCCTGATAGATATAACCTCTCTTATTACATCTTTCGGAGATGTTTCAAAGCGTTACACACAAAACGAGCATCCGGAAATGACGGGTAGGAAAAAAGCGTTGGTCCATTAAGCCTGCCCCACACTCATGATGCCTGAAGCAACGCAACTAGACACTTCCTATCCCACCCCCACAGCCATATCATCTCCTGGGAGAGGCAGAAAAGCAGGGGGGGAAAAACAGAGCTAAAAAGGAAGAAAAAAAATACTCTGGAAAATTCCTCTTCGACCCCCTCAGGCAATCGAAACCCGTCCAGGAGATCACATTGACCTTGCTTATGTTAACTGGTGAATTGTTTATTTTTTTATAAAATGTGATCTCTGCCCCAGCCAAGAACGTGTCCAGCTCCCTCTTGAAGACGAGCGGAGAGTCAGCGCCCACCACACCAGCCCGCAATGCATTCCAGAGCCTCACTACTCTCTGGGAAAGGAAGAGCTAATATCTGCGTAACATCTAGCCTGTTCCTACTTTTGCATGGCTTAAATACATGACCCTGGTCCTCCCCAATTTGACAAACTGAAACAATCTAACAGTTAGGTATGTGATGAAATATATTCCATTCATCACTGCCTGTTTTCTGTGTCTTGTAACTGCCTGCTTTCTGTGTCTTTTCCCTTCCCCCAGTCCTCATGTATTATGTATTGGAATGTGCTGGAATTGGTTGTGTGCAGGGCTCCGCCCATACCTGGCTCCTTTGTAATCTAAGTCAGTCGGGCATCAGCCTCCTGAAGGAAGACATCTCTCTAGTTTACGTGTTATGTTCTAAGTTAATAAAAGCCTTACTTTTGTTCTGCTAACTTCGAGTCTCGGAATAATTGAGGCACATCAATTTTATTAACTTAAATTTTCAACACTATGGATCAACTCCTGAAACCCGAACGTTTGGATTTGGATCAACATGCTCCGGACGCATCAGCACGCTTCGGACACTGGTTTGACTGTATGGAATTCTTCCTGGACAATTCCGCAGCCGTCAAAGACGCTACGGACACTGCGAAGATGAGACTCGGAATGCTACGGAATTGGGTAAGCCACCGGGTTTACCCCCTCATCCAAGACGCCGATACGTACCTGGCCGCCTGCAACATCTTAAAGGCGCATTACCAGCAGCCTACGAATGAGGTGTATGCTAGGCATCTACTCGCTACTCGCGCACAGCGACCTGGGGAATCGGTGGAGGAGTTCCTAAGCATCCTGAAAAAGCTTGGCAAGGACTGTAAGTGCCGAGATGTAAAAGCCGCAGTGTACACCGACGAGCTTGTTCGCGATGCCTTTATCACAGGCCTCAGCTCCACTCACATCCGGCAAAGACTGCTGGAAAAAACGGAGTTGGACCTGAAACAGGCTGCGGACACCGCGCGGTCCCTGGAGATGGCCCAGAGAAACTCGGACGCCTACTCTTCAGCCCGCGCCGCCCACGCCGCCACGTGTGCGCCGAGGGCGCCGCCATCTTGGAAGGCATCTTCCCCGCCCGGCAGCCCGACACCGGTGGGGCCCAGCTCTCCCCCCAGAAGCCCTACAACAGCCGCGACGCGTCAAGGACCCAACTGCTACTTCTGCGGGCAGCCAAAGCACACCAGAAACCTGTGCCCGGCGAAAGGCACCACCTGCTTTAAGTGCGGTAAGAAGGGGCACTTCGGGAAGGTGTGCAGAGGGAACCCCGCCGGAAAACCAACCGCCGGAAAACCCGCCACCGCCGCGTGTGCGCCGTGGGAGCGGCCATCTTGGACGCCATCTTGCCCGACCTCGTGGGGTCCACCATCTTATGAGCAGACAGCGTGGACGCCATCTTGTCTCGATCAGGGCCCTACAGTGGCATCGGTCACAGTGGACCAGACCAGGCCGCATCCGCTATCCAAATCAATGGTGGACATCGAGGTAAACGGGTGCCGGGTTAAATGCTTAATTGACAGTGGAAGCACGGAGAGTTTTATCCACCCTGAACTGGCACAACAACTCTCCCTAAAGGTGGTCCCTGCTCAGGGTACCATCTCTATGGCCGATAAAACCCAGACATCGACCATTCTGGGTTACTGCACGGTACAATTGTGCGGTAACGGAACTGTGTATGATAATTTTAAAGTATTAATCATGAAGAATCTATGTGCGAGCGTGATCTTGGGTTTGGATTTCCAGTGCAACCACCAAAGCATCACGCTCAAGTACGGTGGGTCCCAGCCGCCCCTCACAGTGTGCGGTCTGGCTACCCTGAAGGTAAAGCCGCCTTCGCTATTCGTGAACCTTACCCCTAACTGCCGGCCAATAGCGACCAAAAGCAGGAGGTACAGCTGGGAGGACAGGCGGTTTATCGCGACCGAGGTAGACAGGCTCCTGAAAGAGCGCATTATTGAACACAGCAACAGCCCGTGGCGCGCCCAAGTGGTAGTGGTAAGGGGTAGCGAGAAGAAACGGATGGTGATCGACTATAGTCAAACGATCAACAGGTACACCCTACTAGACGCCTACCCGCTACCCCGCATATCAGAAATGGTGAACCAAATCGCCCAATACCGGGTGTTCTCCACCATCGACCTCAAGTCAGCGTACCACCAGCTCCCTATCAGACCAGAGGACCGCCCGTACACCGCCTTCGAGGCGAACGGACGCCTCTACCAATTCCTCAGAGTCCCCTTTGGGGTGACGAACGGGGTCTCGGTCTTTTAGAGGGAGATGGATCGCATGGTCGATGACCACCACTTGCAGGCAACCTTCCCCTACCTCGACAACGTCACCATCTGCGGTCACAACCAGCAGGATCACGACTCGAACCTCGAGAGGTTCCTGAAAACCGCACAAGAATTCAACCTCACCTATAACGAGGACAAGTGCGTTTTCAACACCACGCGCCTCTGCATACTGGGCAGCGTGGTGGAGAATGGGGAAATCGGACCAGACCCCGACCGATTGCGCCCCCTACGGGAGCTGCCCCTGCCCAACACTCCCAAAGCCCTGAAAAGGTGCCTGGGGTTATTTTCTTACTATTCCCAATGGGTCCCCAACTACTCCGACAAAGCCCGCCCCCTCTTGAAAGCATCCTCTTTTCCGCTCTCTGCTGAGGCCCACGCCGCCTTCAAAAGCATTAAGCAGGATATTGAGCGGGCCACGCTACAGGCAGTGGACGAGAACACTCCATTTCAAGTGGAAAGTGATGCGTCCGACTTTGCCTTGGCGGCCACCCTCAACCAGGCAGGGCGGCCCGTAGCTTTCTTCTCGAGGACCCTCCAAGGGCCCGAGATCAGACACTCCTCCGTGGAAAAGGAGGCCCAAGCCATCGTGGAGGCAGTGCGCCACTGGCGCCACTACCTAGCCGGCAAACGCTTCACCCTACTTACCGACCAGCGGTCGGTAGCGTTTATGTTCAACAATAAACAGAGGGGGAAGATTAAAAATGATAAGATTCTTAGATGGCGGATCGAGCTCTCCACTTTCGAGTACGACATCATTTACCGGCCAGGGGCCCTTAACGAATCCCCTGACGCCCTCTCACGAGGGATGTGTGCCAGCGCCACCGAGGATCGGCTACAGACCCTCCACAACGACCTCTGCCACCCAGGGGTCACGCGGCTGTTCCACTTCATAAAGTCCCGTAACTTACCCTACTCGATTGAGGAAGTTCGGTCTCTGACCAGGAACTGCCGCACTTGCGCTGAGTGCAAGCCTCGGTTCTACCGCCCAGATAGAGCCCACTTAATCAAAGCTACACGGCCCTTCGAGCGGCTCAGCTTAGATTTCAAGGGCCCCCTCCCGTCCGTCGACCGCAATGTTTACTTCCTGAACATTGTGGACGAATACTCCCGTTTCCCATTCGCCTTCCCCTGCCCAGACATGACCAGCGCCACGGTCATTAAATGCCTCAACAGCCTGTTCTGCCTGTTCGGTATGCCGAGCTATATCCACACAGATAGGGGGGCGTCCTTCATGAGTGAAGAGCTACGCCAGTACATGCTGTCCAAGGGGATCGCCACGAGCCGTACCACCAGCTACAACCCCCGGGGTAACGGCCAGGTGGAGCGAGAGAACGGGACAGTGTGGAAAGCAGTCACTCTAGCTCTAAGGACCAAGGGCCTCCCTATCTCCCGCTGGCAGGAAGTCCTCTCGGATGTGCTCCATTCGATACGGTCGCTATTGTGTACGGCCACTAATGCCACGCCTCATGAACGAATGTTTGTCTTTCCTCGGAAATCCACCTCAGGCGTATCCATGCCGTCATGGCTCTCCACCCCAGGTCCGGTACTCGTGCGAAGGCATGTGAGGGGCCACAAGACGGACCCTCTCGTGGAGCCAGTACACCTACTCCACGCCAACCCCCAATACGCATATGTCCGGCACGCCGACGGAAGGGAGGACACCGTGTCCATAAAAGACGTCGCCCCAGCCGGCATCGACAACAACCACGGCAATAGCAGCGACGACGATCACAGCAACCCTTACCCACCCACTACTCTTTCATCACCCCCGGAAGAACATCGACCAACGGCACCCCCACCAACTACCCCTTCAACAACCCCGGCGGCACCCCCGGCAGAGACCCAGGAGGCTACCGGGGACACCCAGCCGACACCCGCGGCACCACAACAGCCACGTCGGTCGCAGAGGACTATCAAACCCCCGAACAGACTAAATCTATAGAAGGGGTGAATGTGATGAAATATATTCCATTCATCAGTGCCTGTTTTCTGTGTCTTGTAACTGCCTGCTTTCTGTGTTTTTTCCCTTCCCCCAGTCCTCATGTATTATGTATTGGAATGTGCTGGAATTGGTTGTGTGCAGGGCTCCGCCCATACCTGGCTCCTTTGTAATCTAAGTCAGTCGGGCATCAGCCTCCTGAAGGAAGACATCTCTCTAGTTTACGTGTTATGTTCTAAGTTAATAAAAGCCTTACTTTTGTTCTGCTAACTTCGAGTCTCGGAATAATTGAGGCACATCAAGGTACACCAGCCAACCCTTTCAATATTTATATGCCTCTATCAGGTCACCTCTAAGTCTACGCTGCTGTAAAGTTAATGGACCCAGCTCTTTAAGGGATAGTGCAAGAACCGTTGTTTTGTGGGGAGCCATTTTACGCACAGTGAGATTCCACAAACAACAGTGAGATGAATGAGCTGTTAATCTTTTCTTTTGATGGTGTTGGTTGAGGGGGGAATGTTGGCTAAGACACCGGGAGAACGTTCTACTCTTTTGGATAATGCAAGGGTCCCACAACAGCGTTGGAAGATCAATCAGAGCTGTCGGATGCAATAGTGTTCCAAAGTTTCAATGTACACCAGATAAACGGCGTTGGTTCATGAATTTAAGTTCCACATGTCATTAAAGATGTACAATAACCATCTCGATCATTGTAATCTAGGAAGAGTTAGAATGTTAAAGCATCAGAGATTGGGACTGAGGAACTTATGAGGAGTTAATAAAGCATGCATTACGTTTTCAAAAGGTGTGTCTTGAGGTTTTGTTTAAGTCCCACATTCCAGCCTTGTTAAACATAAACAGGTTATTATGAGCGTTGTTAGACTCCAATAGCTCCAATACCCAGCACTCCTCTGCTTAGTTACCTGGAAAAGAGCCAATTTACACCAGCGCTATGTACGGTGTGAAACCTCTCAAAAAGAGCCTTCAAGTCTTCTCATTTTGCCCCTCTGTTCCTGAAAGTACTGACTCTTCCTGGGATACAATCCCATGGGGGGGCTGAACGCATTCCACGCCTTTCAGTACCTCACCCAAGTGACCGTGTGTTGACCTCGCCATCAGGCGTCAGGAGGTTAGAGCAACATTAGGAACAGGAGGAGGTCATTCAGCCCCTTGATCCTGTTCTGCCATTCTATTAAATCATGGCTGATCTGTACCTCAACCCCATTTGCCCACCTTTATTCCATATCTCTTGATGCCCTTACCTAACAAAAATTTACCGATCTCAGTCTTGGAAAGTTTTAATTAACCCCGTTTTCCCTACATTACTCATAAGTAACTACACCTTCAAAGTACTTCATTGGCTGTAAATCGCTTTCGGACATCCTGAGGTCATGAAAGACGACATACAAATCCAAGTTTTTCTTTTGTTTATACCCATTGGACTACACGGAGGGTAATTTTTAACCTACCCCGTCCTGCGGGTAGCTGACAGGATGGGATCGGGTTTAGATTTCCTAATGGCTGGTTTATCCTTTTTGAATTTTGTGAGTCTGGAAGTTGGTAAAGAGCTGTTCTTAGTGCTATTGCCTCGATGGTAGACAAATCGTAAATCAGCACAATAAAATCTTGTTATAGATGGGAAATAAAGGGAACAGGAATTGAAACTTTATATGTGACCTCTGAGGCGATAAGCTGCACACCTGTGTGATCGATAAAGATAAAAATGTTCTTATAAATTCCTTGTTATAAACAGACCATGAGCCTGGCCAAGCCAGTTCTGTTGGTAGCTCTCTCTCAAAATGTTAATCGTAGAATGATACAGCACAGAAGGAGGCCATTTGGCCCATCGTGCCTGTGCCGGCTCTTTGATAGAGCGATCCAATTAGTCCCGCTCCCCTGCTCTTTCCCCATAGCACTGTAATTGTTCCCCCATCAAGTATATATCCAATTCCCTTTTGAAAGTTACTATTGAATCTGCTTCCACCGCCCTTTCAGGCAGCGCATTCCAGATCATAGCAACTCGTTGAGTAAAAAAAAATTCTCCTCACCTCCCCTCTGGTGTTTTTGCCACTTACCTTAAATCTGTCTACTCTCCTTCGGATACTGGCAGGACTGCTAATATACAGGCTGCGTAATCTGGATAAAGCAGACTAACTGGACAACCAACCCAGTGCTGTTTGTGGGATGTCGCTGTGAGCAATTTGGCTGCAATGTTTATCTACAATTACCACACTCCAAAAAAATTAAGCCACTGAGATATGTAGAGATACATAAGTTGGATGACGTGGTGAGGTGTGCTATAAATGCAAGCATTTCATTTTTTCTATTTTTATTTCAGGGCGAGGAATCTTTTATTCTTCCTTTGCAGTGTATTTAAAGTTTCTTCTTGTGTCTATTCTGTCACTAGGGAGATCAGGAGAAGCTTAAGCAGCAGAGCTGACTCAGGTCGCTAACAGTACAATGCTTTTTCTTCACGATGAAATGCAGAGTGCGCGAGTGTTTTTTGATCATTGTGGCTGCTTTACTTCCTTGGTTACTGAATGGTGGTGGATGTTTATTAAGTAAATATACACTTGTGAAGTATATTGATCCGTAAGGATAAATACTTGAAGGGGAAATGTTGCAGGGCTATAGGGAAAGAGCAGGGGCGAGTGGGTCTAATTGGATCACTCTTTCAAGGCACGATGGGCCAAATGGCCTCCTTTTGTGCAATATCACTCTGATTCCAAGGCGTTTTCCACCAAAATCAGAGCACGCAGCTATTCATAGTGCTTCTATTCTGCATATTCCATTTCACTTATACTGTGTAACCTGCCTGAGGACCTGGACCTGAATGTTCTTAACACGTTTTAGGTATTTTTTATATAGTTTAAATATTTTTCTATCTTTCATGCGAGTGAATATTTTTGGGCTAAAACGTTGCCCCCGTGGCCCTACTTGGGGCGAGTCAGCAATGTCCATTGGACGACACTGTCCTGGCAGAATGATACTCGCACGCCTGGCAACTGGAACCAAACACTTCAGTGGGCCAGGTTAACCCAGACAGTCAGGTCATGGGCACAAAACATGAAGAAGCCTCACAATCAGCTAAAATAACAGGACATCTGTCTGTGTGGAGTTTGCACATTCTCCCCGTGTTTGCGTGGGTTTCCTCCGGGTGCTCCGGTTTCCTCCCACAGTCCAAAGATGTGCGGGTTAGGTTGATTGGCTATGATAAATTGACCCTTAGTGTTAGGGGGATTAAATACGTGGGGTTACGGGGATAGGGTGGGATATGTGTTGGTGTAGGGGTTACGGGGATCGGGTGGGATATGTGTCGGTGCAGGCTCGATGGGCCGAAATGGCCTCTATCTGCACTGTGGGGTTTCTGTGATTCTGTGATTCTGTGACATTAGCTCACCTCACACAGCCTGATGGAGAAATGCACTACCCAATGTAGCACAGAGCCATAGATACCAGAAAGAAAGAACTTGCATTTCGATAGCATCTTTCATAACCTCAGGATGTTAGTGAGATGAATGACCAGTTAATGAGGGTGTTGGTTGAGGGATGAATGTTGGCCAGGATACCGAGAGAGCTTCCCTATTCTTCTTTGAAAAAATGCCTCAGTTTAACGTCTCATCCAAATGATTGCTCCTCCAACAGTGCAGCACTCCCTCAGCACTGCCCCTCCAAAAGAGCAACACTCCCTCAGCACTGCCCCTCCAACAGTTCAGCGCTGCTTCGGTAGTGATCCTCTAACAGTGCAACGTTCCCTCAGTACTGACCCTGCGATAGTGCAGCACTGACCCTCTGACGGTACACCCCTCCCTTAATACTGCCCCTCTGACAATGCAGCGCTCCCTCAGTACTGGCCCTCCCAACGGTACAGTGCCCCCTCAGTACTGCCCCTCCAACAGTGCAGCACTCACTCAGTACTGCCCCTCTGACAGTGCAGCCCTCCCTCAGTACTGCCTCTCCAACAGTGCAGCGCTCCCTCAGTACTGACCCTCCGACAGTGCTGCACTCCCTCAGTACTGCCCCTCCGACAGTGCGGTGCTCCCGCAGTACTGCCCCTCTGACAATGCAGCCCTCCCTCAGTACTGCCCCTTTTGATAGTGCAGCCCACCCTCAGTACTGCCCCTCCGACAGTGTGGCGCTCCCTCAGTACTGCCCCTTTTGACAGTACAGCCCTCCCTCAGTACTGCCCCTTTTGACAGTGCAGCCCACCCTCAGTACTGCCCCTCTGACAGTGTGGCGCTCCCTCAGCACTGCCCCTCTGACAGTGCAGCGCTCCCTCAGTAATGCCCTTCTGACAGTGCAGCCCACCCTCAGTACTGCCCCTCCGACAGTGCAGCGCTCCCTCAGCACTGCCCCTCCGACAGTGCAGCCCTCCCTCAGCAGTGGCCCTCCGACAGTGCAGCCCACCCTCTGTACTGCCCCTCCGACAGTGTGGCGCTCACTCAGCACTGCCCCTCCGGCAGTGCAGCGCTCCCTCAGTACTGCCCCTCCGACAGTGCGGCGCTCCCTCAGTACTGCCCCTTTTGACAGTGCGGCGCTCCCTCAGTACTGTCCCTTTTGACAGTGCAGCCCACCCTCAGTACTGCCCCTCTGACAGTGTGACACTCCCTCAGTACTGCCCCTCCGACAGTGCAGCGCTCCCTCAGTACTGCCTCTCCGACAGTGCAGCCCTCCCTCAGTATTGCCCCTCCGACAGTGCAGCCCTCCCTCAGTACTGCCCCTCCGACAGTGCAGCCCACCCTCAGTATTGCCCCTCTGACAGTGTGACACTCCCTCAGTACTGCCCCTCCGACAGTGCAATCCACCCTCAGTACTGACCCTCCGACAGTGCCGCACTCCCTCAGTACTGCCCCTCCAACAGTGCAGCCCCCCCTCAGTACTGACCCTCCGACAGTGCCGCGCTCCCTCAGTACTGCCCCTCCAACAGTGCAGCCCCCCCTCAGTACTGACCCTCCGACAGTGCAGTCCACCCTCAGTACTGCCCCTCTGACAGTGCGTCTCTCCTTCAGCACTGTCCCTCCGACAGTGTGTCACTCCCTCAGTACTGACCCTCCGACAGTGTGTCGCTCCCTCAGTACTGCCCCTCCGACAGTGTGTCGCTCCCTCAGTACTGCACACTCTACTCACCCACACTCGACTCACTCAGTCTCTCCACTTACACACACACACCCCTCGCACACACCCTACTTACACTCGCAGCTATAAAGGGAGTAAAACCATGAAATACCTTCACAAGCTGCCCTGGTTGATCATGTGTGAAACTTTGAGCAAGAAGTGGTGTCTAAAAATCAGAGAAGTTGCTGAGGTTGAATGTTTCCCAATAGGCTCTAGTGGGTTGTCTGTACTGTGTCCAAGAGCGAACTCAGTGACTGCAGATTGCTTTTCATTCCGTGCACAGTAATAATTTACACTCACCTTGAGCTCCGCAAGCAATTGTCGCCTCGCTCTGTACAGTAACACCGTCGCTTTCCTCCTTTGCTGACTCCCAGCCACAGCCAAGCAACGGCCCAACACCAGAATCAGAGGGTGGATTTATTACAACTCTCGGAGGAAGTGTTGATCTGACACCAGTTAATCCACCTTTAATTAACAATTCACAGCAAGGAGAAGTTCATTTAGCAAGAATGGATGTTTTACTTCTCTTGTCTTTTCAAACTTGAAAGATGTAAACCACCAGCCCTTTAGGAGACAATAGGCAACAAGGAAGAGGAACATTGCATTGCTATTTATAGTGAGTGACTGTACTCAAAGGTATTACTGAGTGAAAAAAAGGGATGTTGGGTTTCACAGATACGTATGTGTGGGTGGGGCACTTAGTTACACACTGGCTATTTTGACACAAGGCTAGGTCAAACATTGACTACATGATGTGAGAAGTCACACAACACCAGGTTATAGTCCAACAGCTTTATTTGAGATCACAAGCTTTCGGAGCGCTGCTCCTTCGTCGGCTGCGTGGGAGATTCAGAATGCTGCACGGCCGCCTGGGTTCCGTAACCCTTAATACCCTTGCCTAACAAAAATCTAGCGATCTCAGTTTTGAAATTTTCAATTGACCCCCGGCCTCAACAGCTTTTTGGGGGAGAGGGTTCCAGATTTCCACTACCCTTTGTGTGAAGAAGTACTTCCTGGCACCACCCCTGAACGGCCTGGCTCTAATTTTAAGGTTCTACCCCCTTGTTCTGGACTCCCCCACCAGAGGAAATAGTTTCTCTCTGTCTACCCCATCAACTCCTTTAATCATCTTAAACACCTCAACTGGATCACCCTTTAATCTTATGTTATTTCAAACCTGTATAGGACCCTGGTCAGGCCGCACTTAGAGTACGGTGCACAGTTGTGGGGCTCGAATTTCATTGGGCCGTGGAGGCGGGATTGGAGGCGTGTGGGGGGTGAAAATTACAAAATCGGGGGGCACGAACCCATCCCGCCCCCAACCCGCCTCCATGCCAGTTTCAAAGGAGGCGGGTACCCGACCTGTGCTGGGACCCGCCTCCCCGAGGCGGGAAGGGAATTAGTGCCAATTAACTGCCTGTTAACAGGTAGTTAACAGGCAGTTTTTAGCCTAATTCCTATTTTTAGCCCTGAAGTGTGGGATTCCCGACGGCTCCAAACCACGCCAAGTTAGCGAGGCGGACCGTCGGGCTGAAGGGCTTGGAGGGGTCGAGATGTCCGGTGTTCAGGTGAGTGATGGGTGCATGAGTGCAGAGGTAAGTGTGTTTGGTGTGTGTAAAGTGTTTAAATAGGTTTTACTTACCTTTACAGCCTTCCTTCCTTCAGGTCTCGGGAGTCCCTCATCTCACCGGCACAGAAAGCAGAATGGCCGCGAGCTGTCAAAAGTTGCAGCATTCAGCTTTCTGTTCTGGAGAGATCTCTAAATCAGCCTGAGAGGAAGGAATTAACTTATAGTACAGATTGTCAGTGTTTGACAGCTTCAAAGAGCTGTCAAAAGCTGATATTTCATCTGTCAAAAGCTCTTGACAGATGAAATGTCAATCTGTGACGTCATCTGTTGCCGGGTGGCCCTTAATTGGCCTGCTGAGCCCGCTGGGCGGAGTCCCGCCTCCTACATGCCTCCATTGATAAAATCCAGCCCGGAGTCTCCATACTATAAAAAGGACATCGAAGCACAGGAGAAAGTGCGATTGTTTTTTACAAGCATGGTACCAGAATTGAGAGATTCTAGCTATCGGGAAAGATTGAACGGGTTGGAGCTCTCTTCTTTAGAAAAGAGAAGACTTAGAGGAGACCAGATAGAGGTTTTTAAATCATGAATGGATTGGACAGGGTAGATGTGGAGAAAATGTTTCCACTTGTGGGTGAATCCAAAACTAGGGGCCATAAATACAAGATAGTCACTAATAGATCGAATAGGCAAATAGGGAGAAATTTCTTTACTCAGAGAGTGGTTAGAATGTGGAACTCATAGGATTACATAGAATATACGGCACAGAAACAGGCCATTCGGCCCAACCAGTCCATGCCGGCCTTTATGCTCCTCTCGAGCCTCCTCCTGTCTTTCCTCATCTAACTCTATCAGCAGAACCCTCTATTCCCTTCTCCCTCATATGTTTATCTAATACAAAAGCAAAATACTGCGGATGCTGGAAATCTGAAATAAAAACAGAAAATGCTGGAAATACTCAGCAGGTCAGGCAGCATCTGTGGAGAGAGAAACAGGTCGATGACCCTTCGTCAGAACTGGCCCCTTAAATGCATCTATACTATTTGCCTCAACCACTCCCTGTGGTAGCGAGTTCCACATTCTCACCACACTCTGGGTAAAGAACTTTCTTCTGAATTCCCTATTGGATTTCTTGGTGACTATCTTATATTGATGGCCTCTAGTTATGCTCTTCCCCACAAGTGGAAACATTCTCTCTGTATCCACTCTATCAAAACCTTTCATAATTTTAAAGACTTCTATTCGGTCACCCCTCAGCCTTTTTTTTTCAAGAGAAAAGAAACCCAGCCTGTTCATCCTTTCCTGATATGTATACTCTCGCATTTCTGGTATCATCCTTGTAAATCTTCTCTGCACCCTCTCCAGTGCCTCTATATCCTTTTTATAATATAGCAACCAGAACTGCATGCAATACTCTAAGGCCTAGAAATTCACTAGCCTTAGCGCCGCTTTTGAGGCGCTAGAGGGACTAGCGCCAGAGTTATGGCCAGTTTAAAAATTCCCTGGGGCCCTAAATCGGCGTTGCACCGGTAGCGCTGCGCCGGCACCGATGACGTCATCGGTGTGCGCAGCGTCCCGGTTGCCGTGGTAACCCGCCCGAACTCCGAAATTGAGTTGCGGCCGCCTCGCCCGTGGCAGCCGCAAGCAACGTTCTAGCAGAGGTGCCTTACTCCAGTTTGTGCCGGCGCATTAAAGGCCCCGCGGCGGCCGGCCACTTTCCCGCCGGCCGCCTGCCCGCAGCTCCCTCCCCGGACTTCTCCCCCACCCCCCCCGGAACAGATGCAAGCCCGGCACTTGTCCGAGGTGCCGGGCTCATTTTTAAGCTGATTTGCGCGGGCCGCGGCCGGGTGCAGGCAGCTCCTCCTTAATGGGAGGAGGAGGCCTGCACGCCCCCAGCCTGCCGCACCGCATCGGGTGCCGCAGCGCCGGAATTGCGGCGCAAAACGGCAGTTAGCGCCGATGTACCGCCGCAAAGACCCTTCAGTAGCGCCGGCAGCCGTTTGGGCGCGGCGCCACTGAATTTTTGGCGCGCGCAGGGGACTTAGCGCCAGCACTAACTTCCGGCGCTAAAGCCCTGGCTAAGCCAAAACCCAATTTCTAGGCCTAAGTGTGGTCTAACCAAGGTTCGATACAGGTTTAGCATAACTTCAGTACTTCTCAATTCTGTACCTCTAGAAATAAACCCTAGTGCTTGGTTTGCTTTTTTTATGGCCTTGCTAACCTGTGTCGCAACTTTTAGTGATTTGTGTATTTGTACTCCGAGATCCCTTTGTTCCTCTACCCCACCCAGACTCGCACCCTCCAAGTGATAAGTGACCTCCCTATTCTTCCTACCAAAATGTAATACCTCACATTTATCTGTAATTAATATATCAAGTTAAGTTATTAAATTAATAAAACAATAGTTATAGTTCCCCAGCTCTTAGTTTAAATCAATGCATAGCTAGAGAAAAGAAACGCTGCAATACTCACCAACCAATCACCTACCTGCTGTCCTGTGATGTCACTCCTTGTTTTTTTTTGCTCTCTCTCCTCCGCTCTTTATTCCCCTGACTCCACTCTGTCCCCGACCAGGTCTGCTCTCGCCGCTGCTCTCGTGAGTTGAGCCTCTCTATCCTCCACTCTTTATTCCCCTGACTCCACTCTGTCCCCGACCAGGTCTGCTCTCGCCGCTGCTCTCGTGAGTTGAGCCTCTCTATCCTCCGCTCTTTATTCCCCTGACTCCACTCTGTCCCCGACCAGGTCTGCTCTCGCCGCTGCTCTCGGTGAGTTTGGGCCTCTCTATCCTCCGCTCTTTATTCCCCTGACTCCACTCTGTCCCCGACCAGGTCTGCTCTCGCCGCTGCTCTCAGTGAGTTTGAGCCTCTCTATCCTCCGCTCTTTATTCCCCTGACTCCACTCCATCCCCGACCAGGTCTGCTCTCGCCGCTGCTCTCAGTGAGTTTGAGCCTCTCTATCCTCCGCTCTTTATTCCCCTGACTCCGCTCTGTCCCTGACCAGGTCTGCTCTCGCCGCTGCTCTCAGTGAGTTTGAGCCTCTCTCTCCTCCGCTCTTTATTCCCCTGACTCCGCTCTGTCCCTGACCAGGTCTGCTCTCGCCGCTGCTCTCGGTGAGTTTGAGCCTCTCTCTCCTCCGCTCTTTATTCCCCTGACTCCACTCTGTCCCCGACCAGGTCTGCTCTCGCCGCTGCTCTCGGTGAGTTTGGGCCTCTCTATCCTCCGCTCTTTATTCCCCAGGCTCCGCTCTGTCCCCGACCAGGTCTGCTCTCGCCGCTGCTCTCGGTGAGTTTGAGACTCTCTATCCTCCGCTCTTTATTCCCCTGACTCCACTCTGTCCCCGACCAGGTCTGCTCTCGCCGCTGCTCTCAGTGAGTTTGAGCCTCTCTATCCTCCGCTCTTTATTCCCCTGACTCCGCTCTGTCCCCGACCAGGTCTGCTCTCGCCGCTGCTCTCGTGAGTTGAGCCTCTCTATCCTCCGCTCTTTATTCCCCTGACTCCACTCTGTCCCTGACCAGGTCTGCTCTCGCCGCTGCTCTCGTGAGTTGAGCCTCTCTATCCTCCGCTCTTTATTCCCCTGACTCCACTCTGTCCCCGACCAGGTCTGCTCTCGCCGCTGCTCTCAGTGAGTTTGAGCCTCTCTATCCTCCGCTCTTTATTCCCCTGACTCCACTCTGTCCCTGACCAGGTCTGCTCTCGCCGCTGCTCTCGGTGAGTTTGGGCCTCTCTATCCTCCGCTCTTTATTCCCCTGACTCCACTCTGTCCCCGACCAGGTCTGCTCTCGCCGCTGCTCTCAGTGAGTTTGAGCCTCTCTATCCTCCGCTCTTTATTCCCCTGACTCCACTCCATCCCCGACCAGGTCTGCTCTCGCCGCTGCTCTCAGTGAGTTTGAGCCTCTCTATCCTCCGCTCTTTATTCCCCTGACTCCGCTCTGTCCCTGACCAGGTCTGCTCTCGCCGCTGCTCTCAGTGAGTTTGAGCCTCTCTCTACTCCGCTCTTTATTCCCCTGACTCCGCTCTGTCCCTGACCAGGTCTGCTCTCGCCGCTGCTCTCGGTGAGTTTGAGCCTCTCTCTCCTCCGCTCTTTATTCCCCTGACTCCACTCTGTCCCCGACCAGGTCTGCTCTCGCCGCTGCTCTCGGTGAGTTTGAGCCTCTCTATCCTCCGCTCTTTATTCCCCAGGCTCCGCTCTGTCCCCGACCAGGTCTGCTCTCGCCGCTGCTCTCGGTGAGTTTGAGCCTCTCTATCCTCCGCTCTTTATTCCCCTGACTCCACTCTGTCCCCGACCAGGTCTGCTCTCGCCGCTGCTCTCAGTGAGTTTGAGCCTCTCTATCCTCCGCTCTTTATTCCCCTGACTCCGCTCTGTCCCCGACCAGGTCTGCACTCGCCGCTGCTCTCGTGAGTTGAGCCTCTCTATCCTCCGCTCTTTATTCCCCTGACTCCACTCTGTCCCTGACCAGGTCTGCTCTCGCCGCTGCTCTCGTGAGTTGAGCCTCTCTATCCTCCGCTCTTTATTCCCCTGACTCCGCTCTGTCCCCGACCAGGTCTGCTCTCGCCGCTGCTCTCAGTGAGTTTGAGCCTCTCTATCCTCCGCTCTTTATTCCCCTGACTCCACTCTGTCCCCGACCAGGTCTGCTCTCGCCGCTGCTCTCGTGAGTTGAGCCTCTCTATCCTCCGCTCTTTATTCCCCTGACTCCACTCTGTCACCGACCAGGTCTGCTCTCGCCGCTGCTCTCGGTGAGTTTGGGCCTCTCTATCCTCCGCTCTTTATTCCCCTGACTCCACTCTGTCCCCGACCAGGTCTGCTCTCGCCGCTGCTCTCAGTGAGTTTGAGCCTCTCTATCCTCCGCTCTTTATTCCCCTGACTCCACTCCATCCCCGACCAGGTCTGCTCTCGCCGCTGCTCTCAGTGAGTTTGAGCCTCTCTATCCTCCGCTCTTTATTCCCCTGACTCCGCTCTGTCCCTGACCAGGTCTGCTCTCGCCGCTGCTCTCAGTGAGTTTGAGCCTCTCTCTACTCCGCTCTTTATTCCCCTGACTCCGCTCTGTCCCTGACCAGGTCTGCTCTCGCCACTGCTCTCGGTGAGTTTGAGCCTCTCTCTCCTCCGCTCTTTATTCCCCTGACTCCACTCTGTCCCCGACCAGGTCTGCTCTCGCCGCTGCTCTCGGTGAGTTTGAGCCTCTCTATCCTCCGCTCTTTATTCCCCTGACTCCACTCTGTCCCCGACCAGGTCTGCTCTCGCCGCTGCTCTCAGTGAGTTTGAGCCTCTCTATCCTCCGCTCTTTATTCCCCTGACTCCGCTCTGTCCCCGACCAGGTCTGCTCTTGCCGCTGCTCTCGTGAGTTGAGCCTCTCTATCCTCCGCTCTTTATTCCCCTGACTCCACTCTGTCCCTGACCAGGTCTGCTCTCGCCGCTGCTCTCGTGAGTTGAGCCTCTCTATCCTCCGCTCTTTATTCCCCTGACTCCACTCTGTCCCCGACCAGGTCTGCTCTCGCCGCTGCTCTCGTGAGTTGAGCCTCTCTATCCTCCGCTCTTTATTCCCCTGACTCTGCTCTGTCCCCGACCAGGTCTGCTCTCGCCGCTGCTCTCAGTGAGTTTGGGCCTCTCTATCCTCCGCTCTTTATTCCCCAGGCTCCGCTCTGTCCCTGACCAGGTCTGCTCTCGCCGCTGCTCTCGGTGAGTTTGAGCCTCTCTATCCTCCGCTCTTTATTCCCCTGACTCCACTCTGTCCCCGACCAGGTCTGCTCTCGCCGCTGCTCTCGGTGAGTTGAGCCTTTCTATCCTCCGCTCTTTATTCCCCTGACTCCGCTCTGTCCCCGACCAGGTCTGCTCTCACCGCTGCTCTCAGTGAGTTTGAGCCTCTCTATCCCCCGCTCTTTATTCCCCTGACTCCGCTCTGTCCCCGACCAGGTCTGCTCTCGCCGCTGCTCTCGGTGAGTTTGGGCCTCTCTATCCTCCGCTCTTTATTCCCCTGACTCCGCTCTGTCCCCGACCAGGTCTGCTCTCGCCGCTGCTCTCAGTGAGTTTGAGCCTCTCTATCCCCCGCTCTTTATTCCCCTGACTCCGCTCTGTCCCCGACCAGGTCTGCTCTCGCCGCTGCTCTCGGTGAGTTTGGGCCTCTCTATCCTCCGCTCTTTATTCCCCAGGCTCCGCTCTGTCCCCGACCAGGTCTGCTCTCGCCGCTGCTCTCGGTGAGTTTGAGCCTCTCTCTATCCTCCGCTCTTTATTCCCCTGACTCCGCTCTGTCCCCGACCAGGTCTGCTCTCGCCGCTGCTCTCAGTGAGTTTGGGCCTCTCTATCCCCCGCTCTTTATTCCCCTGACTCCGCTCTGTCCTCGACCAGGTCTGCTCTCGCCGCTGCTCTCAGTGAGTTTGAGCCTCTCTATCCTCCGCTCTTTATTCCCCTGACTCCGCTCTGTCCCCGACCAGGTCTGCTCTCGCCGCTGCTCTCGTGAGTTGAGCCTCTCTATCCTCCGCTCTTTATTCCCCTGACTCCGCTCTGTCCCTGACCCAGTCTGCTCTCGCCACTGCTCTCGTTGAGAGCGGACCTGGCTGGGGACGGAGCGGAGACCGGGAAATAAACTCACTACCACAGGAAGTGGGTGAGGCAAGTAGCTTTCAAAAGGAAACTAGATGAGTACATGAGAGAAAAAAGGAATAGAAAGATAGACTGAGAGGCCGACATGCGGAGACTCGTGTGGAGTACAAACACCAGCACAGACTAGTTGAGCTGACTGGCCTATTCCTGTGCTGTGTAATACTATGTCATCTTTCAGAGAAAGGGAAAGAGTTCCATTCTTTAGTACTAATGAACAGAGATTTTCTTTAAATTAGGAGGAGCTGTTTTGGAAGCAAACCAACCATTTCCCCCATAACTGGTGACACCAGTGTGAGGGTAGCCAACCAAACCCGTATCAATGTATTCTTTTTTGCTTTGAATAGTGATCTCCTCGACGTACCTTTTAAATAATGCTAAAAGGAACTCCACCAGTCTGACAATCCCTCACCTGAGACCCTAAAAGGAGATACTGGCAGAATGTCCACCCACCCCCCACCCCACTCCCCCTGAAAGTCTTTGGGGAGTTTGTATCTGTGAGATAACAGCTCAGATTCCATTCATTTGTTTTTAAGATTGTCAGCCGTGACTCAGTGGGTAGCACTCTCACCTCTGGGTCAGAAGGTTGTGGGTTTGAGCCCCGTTCCAGGACATAATTTCGGCCGACACTCGGTACTGAGGGAGCGCTGCACTGTCGGAGGTGCCGTCTTTCAGATAAGGCATTGAACCAAGACCTATTCTGCTCTCTCGGGTGGACGTAAAGGATCCCGCAGCCACACTTTGAACAGGATGAGTTCTCCTGGTGTCGTGACCAACATTTATCCTTCAACCAACATCACCAAAAGAAAAACCGTTTTAACTGGTCATTTGTGTGTCAGGTCAGGTGGTGAAACCTGCAGCTGTAATGGTCAGTAGAGGGTGCTACTGGTGACTGGTCAACTCCGGACGGTGGGTAATTAACCTGCGCGCCTCCAGAAAAGGGGTGGGCGATCCCCTGGAGGAGGGGAGTGGGACCCTGGATGGAGGAACCGCCATTGAAAGGCAGATGAGCTAATCCTTGAATTTGCCAACAGCATCCACAATCTGCAAGGGTGAAGGAGCTGCACAGAACGTGTCAACGCTGGAGTAAAACTCCGACAATAGATGACCGATGGTGAAATGATCATTTCATAGAATCCTACAGCACAGAATGAGGCCATTCGGCCCACTGTGTCTGTTCTGGCTCTTTGTAAGAGCTCTCCAATTAGTCTCACTCTTAGTCCAATTAGTATCTGCTCTTTCCCCACAGCCCTGCAAATCTTTCTTTTTTAAGTATTTATCCAATTCCCTTTTGAAAGTTATTATTGAATCTGCTTCCACCGCCCTTTCGGGCAGCGCATTCCAGATCGCAACAACTCGCTGCGTAAAAAAAATTCCCCTCATCTCCTACGTTCCCTGCTATTTTTTTTGGCCCTGTGTGGCCCTTTTAAGGGCCATTCAAAATACCACGCATGCACGGTTTTTACCTTGAAATGTCGGCAAGCCGGCAGCGCGGGTGCCTTGGAGCAGTGCGCGGCCACACGGCCTGCACCTTACAGGGAACGCTGCTCATCTCCCCCCCGTGCTTTCCGCCAATCACCGTGAATTTGTGTCCTCTGGTCACCGACCCTCCTACCAGTTGAAATAAATTATCTGGTCATTATCTCATTGCTGTGCATAAAATGGCTGCTGCATTTGCCTGCATTCCAGCTGTGACTACACTTCCAAAGTAATTCATTGGCTTTACAGCAATTTGGGACGTCCAGAGGTTGTGAAAGGCGCTATACAAATGCAAGTTCTTTCTTAATGGTGGCCCAGAAATTCGGGTCGGAGGCTTCCCGCGGGTGCAAGCCTCTGACCTGCACTTACCTAGCGCGCCGGCCGTTGTGCTGTGGGCCCGCGTGGGAGTCTGATCCTGGGCCTGCTCCAGCTGCTGGCGAGCATTGCTTGTGTATCCCAGGGGCGCAGTTAGTTCAAAACATCCCCTGGGGTCACGTGGGCCATGGAGAGCCAATCGTAGCAGGGAATCTGTATTCATAGATTTGACAGGAAGAGCTGTCAAATTTATCAACAGAGCTCAGCCCCAAAACATAACTAAAACATCAAATAATTTTTTTTTAAAACATCACATTTTAAAAATAACTATAAATTACATAAAATAACTATTTTAAACAATAATTTAAATTTTTGAAAAAATTAATTACAGTTTCTAACGGGGCTAAAAATAAACTTACCTTTCTTTAAAGTATTTAAAAATAATAAACCTGTGGAAATTTTTTTTAAATTTTACTTAATTCACCACTTACCTTGTTAAAAGCAGGCCTTACTGTAGTGTATGTACCCGTCTATCTTTAAGGGAACTATTGAATGTAACCGTTCACCTTTAAGGGAACTACTTTAGGTGTGGCACTATTTGTTTGGCTTCTGTATACTGTAATACCGATAGTGACCACACCAGTATATAAGTGTTGTAGCAGGATTGTTGGGGCAGATTCGCCCGGACCTTCGAATAGTAAAGACCTGTTTGTTTGTTACTTCTGAAGTCTGTGTATTTATTAACTGCACAACCCACAGACTTTACAGTGGTGACGAGTCCGATCGTACCCTGCGGCAAGACTACCAAAAGCAACGAAGAGCGTCGAAGAGAGACAACCGCCCTCGTCGTGCTACCAAAAGAAAACACGAGGCTGCAACAACAGAAAGCAGGAAGACTAACAACAAAAGCTGTATCAGCAACAGGCACTGACTACCCTTCTGCCACGGTGCGGAGTGAGCCGACCAGCAAGAAACAAGGCGGCCGAAGAGACTGTGAGTAGGGGAAGGTGTAGAAGTATCCGGAGGATAAGGGCAGAGCACTCGACCTCGGTCGAGGGGGAGCTGTGCCGGCCAAAAGTCGGGTCCAACGGCATCGGGTGACAGCCGGACCGCGATCGGCGGGAAAAATCCGGGCAGCGACCGCAGCCACGAAGCGCTGAGCCTGCGAGTAGGCGCGGGAAGAGAAACCCAGCCGCAGCCGGGGAGGGAAACACCGGTCTGCGAGAGGGCTGGGGAGGCGAACGGGAACCGTGCGGGTGAGAGCCGGGTGCGGAGAGAGAGACTGCGAGGAGCCAGTCCAGCGGCTGAGCTGTTCTCCACCAACGGGGTACTCAGAGCCGGCAAAACCGAACGTGCGGGAGTGGGTGAGAGACACAGCCGAAAACGGGGTGAGAGACTGCGCGAGAGCCAGTCCAGCGGCTGAGCTGTCCTCCACCAGCGGGGTACCCAGAGCCGGTAGAACCGAACGTGCGGGAGAGGGAGAGACAGAGCCGAGCAAGGGGAGAGAGACTGTGCGAGAGCCAGTCCAGCGGCTGAACTGTTCTCCACCAACGGGGTACCCAGGGCCGGTAGCACCGAACATGCGGCTGAGAGAGCGACAGAGCCGGGTACGGAGAGACTGCGCGAGAGCCAGTCCAGCGGCTGAACTGTCCTCCGTTAACGGGGTGTACCCAGCGCCAGTAGAGCCGTGCGGGCGGGAGGAAAAGACATAGCCGAGTAAGGGGAGCTGTGCGGAAGCCAGCCAGCGGCTGAACCTGTCCGCTGTGGGGGAAGCGTACCCCTTCCACCGGGAAGAAACGCGGGAAGCCGCCATTAGGCGGAGAAGACGCCAGAAGCGGGAAACCGCCATTGAAGTGGGCGGGGCGAGAAAGGAAGAGCGGGAAACCGCCATTTTCGCGGGAAAACCGCCATCTTGATTGACATACCGCCATTGAAGTGGGCGGGGAGAGAAGGAAAGAGCGGGAAACCGCCGATTTCGTGGGAAAACCGCCATCTTAGAAACAAACAAATAAATAAGAATACTTAAAGAAATACTGGTGCTGCTCCCAAGGGAAGAAAGATGCCTAAGCGAGGGAATATTAACGACTTTAATTCTGAAATAGAAGACTGGGCCACGTACGTGGAACGCATAGAGATCTATTGCGAAGCCAACAAAATAGAGGAAGACGACAAGGCGATAACATTGCTAAACTCGATGGGGGCAAAAACATACGGGCTCTTGAAGCATCTAATAGCACCAAATAAACCAGCAGATCAGACCTTCGAAGAGATTGTGGCTGTGCTGAAGGACCACTTGAACCCCACACCGCTGATGCTGGCTGAACGATTCAAATTCTACGCAAGAACGCAGAAGAAAGACGAAAGCAATGCGGAATACTTGGTCGAACTGCGTAGGCTAGCGAAATACTGCCAGTTCGGAGGGAATCTGACAGAAGCGCTGCGGGACAAGTTCGTATGCGGATTGTCCAAAGAAGGGACGCAGAAGCGACTACTGGAAGAGAACGACCTCACACTGGACAGGGCTGTCCTTATAGCTGCATCGCACGAAGCCGCAGCGAAAGGAACGGCGGAAATGCAACTAAAGGCGGCGGCACTCGGGGTGGACCAAATTACTTCAAGCACAACAAAATGCTACCGTTGTGGGAAGACAACGCATGACCAGAATCAATGCTGGTTTAAGAACCAAGAGTGTAGGAAATGTGGCAAACTGGGTCACATCGCGAAGGTATGCCGGTCCAGGAAAAAGACCAATAATCAAAGGAAGCCACCACAAGAAAAGTACAACAAGGTACACAAGGTGGCTGAGAAGAGTTCAGACGAACAGAATTCAGACTCAGACCCAAACAACCAGGAGCTGGGTAGCCTGAGAATCCACAATGTGGGTAAAGAAACAGATCTACAGGCCATCTGGGTCATACTAAAAATAGCTGGAGTCCAAGTAAGAATGGAGCTGGACACTGGATCAGCTCTATCAGTCATCAACCGAAGGGACTACCACCGGCTATTCTCTCACATACCTTTAAGAAATACCAAGTTCATATTACAGACATACACGGGGCATAACGTATACCCCGTGGGGAAAATAAGAGTCAAGGTGAGAGATAGGGGTAAAGAACACCCAAGAATGAACTTGTACGTATTACCTGAGGGAGGACCACCACTTCTAGGATGGGAGTGGATTAAGAAAATAGACATGGAATGGCATTACCTAAAAGCCATAATGAGGGAGGACTCGGTGCAAGCTATTAGCTCAGATTCTGAAATGGATGATGATAAGACCAAGTCGAATATGGAAGACAAGGCTAAAAGGGACTTGCCGACAATGGGAAAGAAAACGAAGACATGCAGAAGGACTTATGGTACCAAGAAGAATAAAGCTGCAGAGCAGAACTCCAGGTTGACAGAGAATTCTGAGCCTGTTCAAGCAAAGGATTCATCCATGACGGAAGAACACCGAGCTCGGACGCAAACTTATGTCAAAGTACGACAACAATTAGAACAGTTGAGTGACCGTCTCGTACAAGAGATGAAAAATATGGAAAGGTTCTGGGACACCGAATGGGAGAACCTGGAAAGACTACAGAGACAGCTAGCTCAAGCAGAGAGCGACCATAGAGCCATCGTGGTCAAATACCAATCACATTCCCCTGATGCTGTTCAGGAACTAGAATATTTACAGAATGAACCAAAGGAAGAGGAATCTTCAGGGAGCCAGGATTTTATTCCAGTTCTTCTCTACGACTCCTTACAAGCAGAGTGTGAGAAGTTGAAAGAACAGTATGAACAGGCCCAGGCTACAATTCTGGAGGGGGTTAACTCGGCAGCCTCCGAAAAGCTAGTTTCAGTCGAAGCATATGAACAACTAAAGGTTGAACATGAGCAAGAAGTCCAAAGGCTGCAGGAGATTCTTGATGAGCTCAAGGCCAAGACAGACTCATCGGTAGAAGCTCCATCCATAGATGAGAAATTAGAGGTGAAAATCATGGCAGAGCATGAAAGACAGGATGTACAAGAACTTATAAAAACATTGAAGGACACCCAAGACAAATATGAGGCGGCAATGACCGAGGTTCAACAACTTGAAGAACAGATTCAACTGGGAATCCTTTCAGTGGAAGAACAGGACACTGTAAGAGTGGTCCCTGAACATGAACTAGAGAGCATCAGGGCGCAACTTTTCCGAGCGCTGAAAGCCAAAGTTCAAGAGGAACGTAAGGTGGAGGTATTGGAGAAAGAGGTGGATGAAATGGAGAAGACTCTGATCCACCGTTTTCCCAGGGAAGAGTTAACGGTCAGCCAACTCCTTCATATGCTGAAGGACAAGACTCTGCAAGGGAAACAATCTGAACACGAGCTTCAATCTTCAGGGGGAACGAGTTCGGAGCTCTCAAAAGTCACGGAGATAGCTGAGGTGGCAACACAAATTTTACAAGGATGCCAAAAGTACATTGAATCACGTCAAGGTGAACAGAAGAATGTGGAAACCGTTACTTCAGTAGAAGGGTTAAATAGCCTGATAACGCAATTACCGATGGAAAGGAAGGTATTGAACTCACAAATGAGGTCCGTCGTGAAGGAATGGCAGATAACCCAGGAAGAGCGGGATGAATATGAATGCATGAAGAAGGCTTTTCAAGAAAGATGTTTAGGGAAGGAACCACCGTCAGCTAACGTCCAGACGGGTGAGGAGGAAGAAGAAGTCTCTCTCGCTGGCCTAACTCAGGATGAACCCGAATATTACCATGACCTGTTGAGTGACACTGAATATTACGAGGATGTGGTCTGCCCAGCTTGTGATGAAAACTCTCAAAGTGCTGAAATCCGGATGAAGCACTTAAGGTCTAAGGAACATAGAGAGTTGGTGGCGCTACAGCTGGCAGCCGAGAAAGGAGCTCCGAGAGTTTCAAAAAGGCAGAAAAGAAAAAGAAGAAGCAGAAGATAATAACTGTCTAAAATATTAGCACTTCTACCATTCCAGGCGGGACATTACGAAAGGAGCTAAATTAGTTGAAAAACTGGAAAATGTCAAGACAGCCAGTTGGTTGTAAAAGTCCGCACTGCTGGTTCAACAGGACGAAAGTTCAAGCTGTTACGTCAAGAAAAAGGCTATTGAGGAGTCACGCTAGCCAGGTGAACCGGCTACACCAAAGAAATGTTGTTCGGAACGAGTCAAGATCAGAGACTGAATCTATGAACTGTTTCCGCAGAGACTGAACCTGTAAACTGTTTCCACCGAGATTATATTTGTAAATTGTTTTATATGACATTGACTCCACCGAGATTATATCTGTAATTTGTTTTATAGGAAGTTGAAGATATGTATGTTTAACGGGGACTCTGTAAGTAATAAGCTAAAAAGGGAGGATTGTAGTGTATGTACCCGTCTATCTTTAAGGGAACTATTGAATGTAACCGTTCACCTTTAAGGGAACTACTTTAGGTGTGGCACTATTTGTTTGGCTTCTGTATACTGTAATACCGATAGTGACCACACCAGTATATAAGTGTTGTAGCAGGATTGCTGGGGCAGATTCGCCCGGACCTTCGAATAGTAAAGACCTGTTTGTTTGTTACTTCTGAAGCCTGTGTATTTATTAACTGCACAACCCACAGACTTTACACTTACGACTGCTTTTTAAAAGCATAGCTCCTGGAGACTTACCCTCCCGGAGAAACCTGCAAAAAAAACGGAAGTTCCAGGCGTACACGCTGCCTCTCCCACGCACGCGTTTGACCTGTGAACCCCTTCCTTTAAGGGAACGGAAGTTCCGGTTTCCCGCGCATGCGCAGTGCATGCACGAAACCGGCACTTTCGTTGGGCCTATGCGTGAGTACCCCGTGCGTACTCACCCGTGGGGACCCCAATTTCTGGCCCATGTTTAAAAATATGAACCGTAGCTCCTCCCGGTGGCTTAATTGGTAACTGCAATGCCCATTGTGCAACTGAACTGCACAAACCACTCGCGGTCGGTGCCAAGTTAGCTAATCCCGTCCACATTGGCAGCAGGGAAGCTACAATCGGCCTCTGCATCCCTGGGCTAGTGGGGGGGGGGGGGGAAGTGTTGAAAATCAACTAGGTTCCTGTTGTTGATTCCTATCCAGTGACCCTCGTCGGAGAGTACGTGTTTGGATTTTCAGGTAAGTCTTTGTCCGTGATGCCTCACACTGTCAAACAGCCTGCCAATGCTTGCTGTTTTGGGTTCATGTGAAGAATGGTCACTGAAAGGCAGATGGTACCTGTAATGTATGTACCTTTAAGGGGGAGAACTACTTTTTACAGCTCCTGTATCCTGTAGTACCGGAAGTGACCACACCTGTATATAAACCCTGAGTAGTGATCTGTACAGTCAGTTGCAGTTTGAACCCTCATTCAGTAAACACCTGTTGAATCGTTCCCTGCAGTCTGTTGTCTGATTATTGAAGGACACAACATTAAGATACACGGATATAACATTGGCGACGACGCAGATTCGAACCTACCTGCAACTCTGCATCACCTCCCAGGGATTCGCTCCTGGAGAACAGTGGAAGAAGGTCGAGTCCAGAAGCACGGGTGTCGACCACGGGCAACCGCCCAGTCATCCAGCGGAGATTTGAGCATCGCAGGGGAGGCTGTCGAGAGCCAGGCTTGGCTTTCCAGTCACGGTGGTCCAGCGAAACGGGCTGGCAACAGGTACTGCGCAGACCCTTCCCGGACAGCGGCGGCTAGAGCCGACCGAGCGGCACAGAAAAAGGCCGAGCAGCATTGACGGGGGAGAGAGAGAGTGCAGAGCGCACAGGCCGCAGCCGGCGTTCAGGACCGAGCAGCATCAACGGGGAGAGAGACGAGAGAGAGCAGAGCGCAGCCGGTGTTCAAGGGCCGAGCAGCGTCAACAGGGGAGAGAGGCATGCAGGAAAACGCGCAGAGCGCAGCCAGTGTTCAAGGGCCGAGCAGCGTCAATGGGGGAGAGAGGTGCGCAGGAAAACGCGAGGCGCTGCCATTGCCACGAGGACCGCAGAGAGCGGCATTGGCAGCAGCGCAGGAGCAGCGCACGAAAACCACAGGGCGTCGCCATTTGCCACGAGGACTGCCGAGAGCGGCGTTGGCAGCAGCGCGGGAGACGCCATTTTAAGCTGCAGCGGGGAAGAAACGAAAGCGCGGGAGACGCCATTTTAAGCCGCAGCGGGGAAGAAAGGAAAGCGCGGGAGACACCATTTTAAGCCAGTCTAACCACACCCAAAAATGCCGAAGAGTGGCAGTATCACAGCGTTCGACAATGAAGTCGAAGATTGGACGACATATGTCGAACGCATAGAAGTATACTGCAAGGTGAATGAAGTGCCAGATGACAAGAAAGCGCTGGTATTGTTGAATTCAATGGGTGCAAAAACGTATGGCTTACTATGAAACCTAGTAACCCCAGAGAAGCCAGTAGAAAAGGATTTTGAAAACATAGTGTCAATCCTACAGGACCACTTAAACCCCACACCGCTGCTGATAGCAGAAAGATTTAAGTTTCACAAAAGGAACCAGCATAAAGATGAAAGTAATGCTGAGTATTTAACGGAACTGCGCAAGCTATCGAAACACTGCCAGTTTGGAACGGGACTAGCAGATACTTTAAGGGACACGTTTGTGTGTGGGCTTCAAAGTGAAGGAACCCAGAAACGGCTTCTATCAGAAAAGGATCTTACGCTGGACAAGGCTTTCAGCATTGCAGTATCACACGAAGCAGCAGCACGGGGCGCTGCAGAGATACAACGGAGACCGCAAGAATATGGCACAAATGAAATGTCATACGGAACAGTGAAGTGCTATCGCTGCGGCAGAACAACACACGACCATAATGATTGCTGGTTCAAGGACAAAGTGTGCAGACAGTGTGGAAAAGTAGGACACATAGCAAGAGTCTGCAGGTCGGGAAAGAAAACCAGCAGCAAGAAATCTCCACAGGAGAAGTACAAGAAGGTACATAAGGTGACGGAGAGTAGTTCAGACGAACAGAAGAGTGATACAGACTCCAGAAGCAAGGAGCTGGGTTGTCTGAAACTACATAATGTGATCAAAATGGAGGATCACCAAACTATCTGGGTCACGCTCAAGATAGCAGGAGTCCAAGTGAAAATGGAACTGGACACAGGATCAGCCCTAACAGTCATAAATCGAAGGGACTACAAGCGGCTATTCTCACATATACCCTTGAGAGATACAAAGATTGTCTTGAAGACGTACACGGGGCAAAAAGTCTACTCCAAAGGAAAAATAAGGGTGAACGTTATATATAACGGCAAGGAAACACCAAAAATGGACTTATATGTATTGCCAGATGGAGGACCACCACTACTAGGACGTGAATGGATCCGGAAGATACAGCTAGATTGGCATTCCATACAAGCACTGACTGTAGATGCCAAAAAGGATGACGACGTCACACCTGGACGACTGTCAAAAATGCTAACTGACACACAAGAAGTGTTCCAGCAGGGACTTGGAACACTAAAAGGCATAACAGCAATGATCAAAATAGAGGAAAATGCAAGCCCAAAGTTTTTTAAGGCCAGACCGGTACCTTATGCAATATGCCCAGCCGTCGAAGCAGAGCTGGAAGGTTTGGAACGTTCAGGAGTACTGTCCAAAGTGGACTGGAGCGAGTGGGCTACACCCATTGTTCCTGTAATGAAGAGGTCGTTGAGTAATACACCTGGGGAACCAAAGAAGGTTCGCATCTGTGGGGACTTTAAGGTGACAGTGAACCCAGTCCTTCACACTGTACAATATCCGCTTCCACGGATTGAAGATATTTTCACCTCACTATCTGGAGGGAAACACTTCACTAAGATTGATCTGGCCCAGGTGTACCTGCAAATGGAGGTAGAAGAAGCCTCGAAACAGTACCTCACGATCAACACCCATAAAGGTCTCTACCAATACATTCGGCTGGTGTTCGGGGTAGCATCAGCTCCAGCTGTTTGGCAAAGGGCAATGGAACAAGTCCTGCAAGGGATTCCAGGGACCCAGTGTTATTTGGACGACATCCTGGTCATGGGCGAAAATGACAGTGATCACCTCGCCAACCTGGAGCAGGTGCTCACTAGATTGAAGGAATATGGGCTCCGAGCTAATCGCCACAAATGCGAGTTTTTCCAGAAGCAGATCTCGTATTGTGGCCACGTTATTGATAAAGAGGGGTTACATAAGTCCCCTGAAAAGATTGAGGCAGTAGTCAAGGCACCAGCACCGGAAAATGTGTCACAACTGAGGTCGTTCCTCAGGCTGGTGAACTACTACCATAAGTTCTTGCCGAATTTGTCTACCGTACTACACCCACTGAACACCCTACTGCAAACGGGGGTACCATGGAAGTGGAGTGATGAATGTAAACGAGCTTTCCAGAAGAGCAAAGCATTGATCACATCAAAAGAGGTGTTGGCTCATTTCAACCCAGCACTACCAATTCGGTTGGCGTGTGATGCATCACCCTATGGCATTGGAGCGGTGCTGTCGCACAAATTCCCGGACGGCTCGGAGAGGCCAGTAACCTTTGCGTCTCGGTCACTAACCTCAGCCGAGCGTAACTACGCCCAAATTGACAGGGAGGCCCTCAGCCTAGTGTGGGGAGTGAAAAAGTTAAATCACTATCTGCACGGGCAGAAGTTCACCTTGCTGACTGACCACCAACCACTTGTCTCCATCTTTAATCCAAAGAAGGGCGTTCCGGTGATGACTGCGCAACGGCTACAAAGATGGTCCCTTTTTCTAGGGGTGCACCAATATGAAATCGAGTATAAGGGCACGAAACAGCATGGAAACGCTGATGAACTATCACGCCTGCCACTGCCTACTGCGGAGGAAGCACCAGCAGTGGATCCTGTCGAAATATTTCATTCGACTATAATTGAATGCTTGCCAGTAACTAATGCTGGTACAGAGAAGGAGACCCGAAATGACCCGACGCTGTCTCGGGTATATGATTTGACGGTGAAGGGATGGCCAGCACATGGCGACTCACTGTTGCCAGCATTCTCATCCAGAAGAGAACAGCTGTCAGTATGCCAGGGGACCTTGATGTGTGGATCCCGAGTGGTAATTCCACCCAAGTTAAGGGATAGAGTGCTCAATGAACTTCACGAAGGTCATCTGGGAGGGGTGAAAATAAAAAGCCTTGCTAGGGCTTATGTGTGGTGGCCGGGGATCGATCAGCAAATTGAGGACCTGACAAAGAGCTGCTCAGGATGCCAGAAGGTCCAAAATGCACCACCACATGCCCCTCTACGCCCATGGGAGTGGCCCTCATCTCCATGGCAACGGGTGCATATTGATTTTGCTGGTGCATTCATGGACTCAATGTTTTTAATAGCCGTGGATGCGCACTCGAAATGGCCTGAGGTGATCAAAATGTCCTCCACCACCACGGAGAAAACTATTGCAGTCCTACGGACCATTTTTGCCAGGAACGGCTTGCCAGAGCAGATTTGCTCTGATAACGGACCACAGTTTGTGTCCGAAGAGTTTCGAAGATTTATGAAAAGGAATGGGGTAAGGCATTACACATCCGCCCCGTATCATCCAGCCACAAATGGATTGGCTGAGAGGTTTGTACAAACCTTTAAAAAAGCAGTAAAGGCCATGTGCGATGACGACATTCCACTGCAGCATAAGGTGGACAATTTCCTTTTAGCCTACAGAAATGCGACACATGCAGTCACCAACCAGGCCCCGGCCATGATGTTCTTCAACTGAAGGTTGAGATCTCGTCTGGATTTGCTCAGACCAAATGTACGAAGAGATGTTGAGAGTAAGCAATTCCAGCACATCAATGAGAAGCCGACAAGGAGCTTCAATGTAGGGCAACCAGTCTTGGCCCACGACTACCGAACAGAGAAATGGCAACCAGGAACGATATGCACACGGCAGGGGCCACTAATGTACACAGTGGATGTTGGGGAGAACATTGTGAGACGCCATGCTGACCAGATCCTAGAGTCACAGGAACGAGTCAACCCCATGTCTCGGCCATACGTACCTGGTGAGGAACCCGACGTACAGGTCGCATCTACCTCAGAAACAATAGCATTGGAAGCTGATGAATCAACTGACGACAGGGTGTTAGAATCGCCTCCGCACCAAGAGCGAGACACTCGGGAAAGGCGTTATCCAGAAAGAATCAGGAAGCCTCCCCAAAGACTGAATTTATAAATAGACTATTTTCAGTTAATGTTGCATGTTAAAAGTGTTAATTGTAATTAGTTTGATATTTAATTATTAAATGAGTGTTATGGTACTGTTAATCTAAAAGGGGAGGAATTGTAATGTATGTACCTTTAAGGGGGAGAACTACTTTTTACAGCTCCTGTATCCTGTAGTACCAGCAGTGACCACACCTGTATATAAACCCTGAGTAGTGATCTGTACAGTCAGTTGCAGTTTGAACCCTCATTCAGTAAACACTTGTTGATCGTTCCCTGCAGTCTGTTGTCTGATTATTGAAGGACACAACATTAAGATGCACAGATATAACAGTACCCACAGAACTTTAGCCCGCAGGAGTCAAGAGAGAAGGGAGGGGAACAGACAATGATCTTTGGTCACACAGGTTTTTTTTTTATTCGTTCATGGGATGTGGGCGTCGCTGGCGAGGCCAGCATTTATTGCCCATCCCTAATTGCCCTCGAGAAGGTGGTGGTGAGCCGCCTTCTTGAACCGCTGCAGTCCGTGTGGTGAAGGTACTCTCACAGTGCTGTTAGGGAGGGAGTTCCAGGATTTTAACCCAGCGACGATGAAGGATCGGCCGATATACTTCCAAGTCAGGATGGTGTGTGACTACAGAGGGTGTAACTCATAATTTATGTTTAATGTCATAAGTCAACACACTGGCTGTTACGATTTGTTAAAAGAAGACTTGTCACACTGGTTGATGGAGATTTCTCAGCACCACTTTTGTCTCAATAATGTGATGTTGTGGGACGGCATATTTGTCCAGCACTGTAACCAGGCAACATACCGTGAGCCCAGGATTCTCCGCTGTGCAATAATATTTAGTCCTGAAATAAGCACAGGAAGTGTCTGTATTGTAAGTTTAACCCCGCGTTGTCCAATGGGAATCACTGACCAGCCTCTGGTGTGACGACTGCCGCACTGTTCCAGCCACCTGCACCAATTTTAGAAGAAGGCACCTTACACACAATATGGGTCAATGTACTTCACACATGGATAATTACTTAATAAACATCCACTGCCATTCCGTAACCAAGGAAGTAAAGCAGCCACAATGATCAAAAAACACTCACACACTCTGCTTTTCGTCTTAATATTTTTTATCAACAAACGCACAAAATAGGTTAAAGTTCACATACAGCGCGCGAATATGCGTATTGAAGTCACATGACCAACGACTGTGTCTTATTGCTCACTTTTTATTTACTAATTGGAAATGCAATTGGCCACATCTGGATTCCCAATTAGCCAGATGTGGCTCGTGGTTGACGTACTGCACAACACTGGTTTAACCCATAACTCATAAAGAACAGCAGCAGGTACAGAGGCAGTGTCAGCCCCTGTGTGCCATCCTCCCTGCCTTTAAAATCTGACTGGTAAATGTATAGATCGGACCAACAAAAAGGGCCGTCTTGCCCCCTTCCACAAGCTACCGTCTAGACGTGGCGGGGAGGCTTAGCAATGCACAGAACAGGATTATACCCTGGCACACTTTAGTCTTCGGAATTTTACATGTTTGCTGAATTTCTGTTCGGGGTTTTTTTCCTCTCCTCTCCCCTCCCCTCAAGACAGTAACTCTCTCACTGGGCTCTGGATCTGTGGGTTTCCCTCTTGCACCTCTTTATGTCTGAGCCTGGAAAGTAAGAGACGTCAGACAACTGGGTTTTTTTTTCCATTCATTCTCAGACTATGGGTGTCGCTGGCAAGGCCGGCATTTATTGCCCAGCCCCGGTTACATGGAATTACATAGAATGTACGGCACAGAAACAGGCCATTTGGCCCAACTGGTCTATACAGTGTTTATGCTCCACACGAGCCTCCTCCCACCCTAAATCATCTCACCCCATCAGCATATCCTTCTATTCCTTTCTTCCTCACCTGTTTATCTAGCTTTCCTTTAAATGCATCTATGCTACTAGATGGCAGGTTTAAAAAGCCTCAATGTGCAGAATCTATTCTTATTTTAGAAAAGAACTTGAGAAGGTGGTGGTGAGCCTTCTTCCTGAACCGCTGCAGTCCGTGTGGTGAAGGTGCTCCCACAGTGCTATTAGGGAGGGAGTTCCAGGATTTGGGCCCAGTGACAATGAAGGAAAGGCCGACATATGTCCAAGTCGGGATGGTGTGTGACTTGGAGGGGAATTTGGAAGTGGTGATGTTCCCATGCGCCTGCTGCCCTTGTCCTCCTAGGAGGTGGAGCTCGCAGGTTTGGGAGGTGTGGCCAAAGAAGAAAATGTGGAGAGCATAATCCCACCCCTCACCTTATCTGCGCACTTTCCAGCTGCAGACACCAGATGGCAGTCACGAGCAGGACCCTGGCTGCATTTCACAGCCTTAACCAAGGGATGTTGCAGTTAATTATACTGCCCAGTCAGTTAACTTGGCACAGATCAGCGGTCAAACCTGTGTCCTTCCTGGTCTTACACAGCTCCTGGTGAGTGACGGTTATGGCTTAGTGTTAGCAGGTTGTGAGTTCAATTCCCATTCCAGATTAGGGTTGCCAACTCTCCTGGAGTCTCCAGGAATTGAAGATTAATCTCCCGAACACTGCTGCGAGACAAACCTGGGAGAAACATCGGAGGGGTATTAACATTTCATATAGTAGTTATAAAAATATTGGAGATGGGGAAAAAAGGTTGTTTGACTAACGGTCAAGACTCATCCAATTGGGTAACAAAGAGTCTGTTCCCTTCTCCAATTGGGCATGGGAAGGCGGGGCACTGCGAGGATGGGCCAATGGTGGGAGTGTGGGGGAGGGGCAATTCGAGGCGGGCGATCATGTGATGAAACTTCCAGGAATGCACCCAAACAGAGTTGGCAACCCCACTCCAGAGACTCGAGCACAAGATCCAGGCTGACACTCCCAGTGCAGTACCGAGGGAGCGCTGCACTGTCAGAGGTGCCATCTTTCGGAGGCGCTAAAACCAAGGTGCTAACTCTGCCCCCTCAGGTGGACGTAAAAGATCCCACGGCACTATTTCGAAGTAGCTCTGCTGCATCCCTTCGATGTACTTCAGTGGCTGTAAAGCATTTTGTGACATCCTGAGGCATTATATAAATGCAAGTTGTGTCTTTACTGAGGTGAGCCAGAATTGCCTCTCGAACTGTTAATGAGTTCAGTGGGTGTAATGCAGGCTGTGACCACTATGTGGCAGTGTTTTCACTCAATGATCACTTCCAGTATATTTGGCTGAAGGGAAATTTCAAGCTTCCCCACCATGGATGTTGTTGAATACTAAATGCCAGCTAATTCCACAACATTCACAGCTTATGTACAACTTCCCCACTTTTCAATGGGCAGTGAACTCAATCAGCACAGTATCACCTCTTGGCATATCAGTCCACCTGAGAGAGCAGCCGGGGCCTCGGTTTAACGTCTCATCCGATAGACGGCACCTCTGACAGTGCAGCACTCCCTCAACACCGGCACTGGGAGTGTCAGCCTGGATTTTGTGCTCAAGTATCTGGATTGGGAATTGAACCCACTGAGCCAAACTGACCCAAACTGACCCCGAGCAACCAAATTAGGTTTACCCCAACAATTGGTAGTTATGGATAGTTTATGATGTGGAGCTGGTAGTTATGGATAGTTTATGATGTGGAGTTGGTAGTTATGGATAGTTTATGATGTGGCGCTGGTAGTTATGGATAGTTTATGATGTGGAGTTGGTAGTTATGGATAGTTTATGATGTGGAGCTGGTAGTTATGGATAGTTTATGATGTGGAGCTGGTAGTTATGGATAGTTTATGATGTGGAGTTGGTAGTTATGGATAGTTTATGATGTGGAGTTGGTAGTTATGAATAGTTTATGATGTGGAGTTGGTAGTTATGGATAGTTTATGATGTGGAGTTGGTAGTTATGAATAGTTTATGATGTGGAGTTGGTAGTTATGGATAGTTTATGATGTGGAGTTGGTAGTTATGGATAGTTTATGATGTGGAGTTGGTAGTTATGGATAGTTTATGATGTGGAGTTGGTAGTTATGGATAGTTTATGATGTGGAGTTGGTAGTTATGAATAGTTTATGATGTGGAGCTGGTAGTTATGGATAGTTTATGATGTGGAGCTGGTAGTTATGGATAGTTTAAGATGTGGAGTTGGTAGTTATGGATAGTTTATGATGTGGAGCTGGTAGTTATGGATAGTTTATGATGTGGAGTTGGTAGTTATGGATAGTTTATGATGTGGAGCTGGTAGTTATGGATAGTTTATGATGTGGAGTTGGTAGTTATGAATAGTTTATGATGTGGAGCTGGTAGTTATGAATAGTTTATGATGTGGAGCTGGTAGTTATGGATAGTTTATGATGTGGAGTTGGTAGTTATGAATAGTTTATGATGTGGAGCTGGTAGTTATGGATAGTTTAAGATGTGGAGTTGGTAGTTATGGATAGTTTATGATGTGGAGCTGGTAGTTATGGATAGTTTATGATGTGGAGTTGGTAGTTATGAATAGTTTATGATGTGGAGCTGGTAGTTATGAATAGTTTATGATGTGGAGCTGGTAGTTATGGATAGTTTATGATGTGGAGTTGGTAGTTATGAATAGTTTATGATGTGGAGCTGGTAGTTATGAATAGTTTATGATGTGGAGTTGGTAGTTATGGATAGTTTATGATGTGGAGTTGGTAGTTATGGATAGTTCAATGAATTTATCAACTGTAAACAGCAGAACTTAAACACCGATTCCAACCTGTGCCTCACTCCAGATCTCCGCCCCGTCCAGTTTAAAGCTACACAAAAGGTGACATCCTTGGAATTATAACACATCCAGATGTGAGGGTGTTGGGTGTGAGGAGATGTTGGATATGATGGCAGGGGGTTGCTGCAGGTGCTGGTGAGCCTACATCTTGAACTGTTGCAGTCCGTGTGGTGAGGGTACTCCCACAGTGCTGTTAGGGAGGGAGTTCCAGGATTTTGACCCAGCGACGATGACGGAATGGCGATATATTTCCAAGTCAGGATGGTGTGTGACTTGGAGGGGAACTTGGAGGTGGTGGTGTTCCCATGCGCCTGCTGCCCTTGTCCTTCTAGGTGGAAGAGGTCGTGGGTTTGGGAGGTGCTGCCGAAGAAGCCTTGGCGAGTTACTGCAGTGCATCTTGTAGATGGTACACACTGCAGCCACGGTACGCCGGTGGTGGAGGGAGTGAATGTTTAAGGTGGTGGATGGGGTGCCAATCAAGCGGGCTGCTTTGTCCTGGATGGTGTCGAGCTTCTTGAGTGTTGTTGGAGCTGCACTCATCCAGGCAAGTGGAGAGTATTCCATCACACTCCTGACTTCTGCCTTGTAGATGGTGGAAGAGCTTTGGGGAGTCAGGAGGTGAAACACTTGCCGCAGAATACCTAGCCTTTGACCTGCTCTTGTTGCCACAGTATTTATGTGGCTGATCCAGTTAAGTTTATGGTCAATGGTGACCCCAGGATGTTGATGGTGGGGGATTCGGCGATGGTAATGCCATTGAATGTCAAGGGAAGGTAGTTAGACTCTCCCTTGTTGGAGATAGTCATTGCCTGGCACTTGTGTGGCGCGAATGTTACCTGCCACTTATCAGCCCAAGACTGAATGTCATCCAGGTCTTGCTGCATGCGGGCATGAACTGCTTCATTATCTGAGGAGTTGCGAATGGAACTGAAAACTCTGCAGTCATCAGCGAACATCCCCATTTCTGACCTTATGTTGGAGGGAAGGTCATTGATGAAGCAGCTGAAGATGGTTGGGCCTAAGACACTGCCCTGAGGAACTCCTGCAGCGATGTCCTGGGACTGAGACGATTGATCTCCAACAACCACAACCATCCTCCTTTTGAAGCATAGTCACTGTTGGATATGCGGCCACCAATTTGCACACAGCAAGGTCCCACAAGCAGCAATGTGACAATGACCAGATAATCTGTTTTAGGGATGTTGGTTGAGGGATAAATATTGGCCAGGACACCCGGGAGAATTGCCCTGCTCTTCTTCAAAATAGTGCGTGGGATCTTATACGTTCACCTGAGAGAGCAGATGGGGCCTCGGTTTAACATCTCATCCAAAAGATGGCACCTCTTGACAGTGCAGCACTCCCTCAGTACTCCACTGGAGTGTCAGCCTAGATATTGTGCTCGAGTCTCTAAAGTGGGGCTTGAACCTATGACCTTGTGACTCAGAGGTGAGAGTGCTACCCACTGGGCCACAGCTGACATTTTTTAATTTATGTATTGTACTCCAAATGACAAACACTGCACCAAGTGATTGGGTTTCGCTGGATCACATGAATTGTTTAGTTAGAATGGAATGAGATCATCTCTCATTCTCCTGCAAACCAATTATGAATCCCATTAAATCACCAAGCTGTATTATACAGTCTCCCAGCACCCAAGGAGCCAAACGACACACTGTTCGATCGCACGGGCGACCTTCTGCTGAACCTGTGACTAATCCCTTAGAAATGAATCCCAATCAATCAGTAATCAACGCACTAGGGGTGGGAGTTGGTACTGGTGAAATTCCAAGCACGGTCGGGGGAGAAGCAGCACATGGCTCACCCATAGTCAACGTGCTCTGTGCCGATCAACGGGAGGTGGAAAACACGGTCACAGCAACAACACCGGATGAATCACAACTTCCGATGAGTAGAACCACACAGCACAGGAGGAGGCCATTTGGCCCATCGTGCCTGTGCCGGCTCTTTGAAAGAGCTCTCCCATTAGTCCCACTCCCCCGCTCTTTCCCCACAGCCCTGCAAATTTTTCCCCTTCAAGTAATTATCCAATTTCCTTTTGAAAGTTACTATTGAATCTACTTCCATCACCCTTTCAAGCAGCGTATTCCAGATCACAACAACTCGCTGCATAAAAGAAATTCTCATCACCCCAACCACCCCCCCTTGCCCAATCCTTTTTCCAATTATCTTAAATCTGTGTCATAGAAACAGAGAAGATAGGAGCAGGAGTAGGCCATTCGGCCCCTCGAGCCTGTTCCACCATTTAATGAGATCATGGCTGATCATCCAAATTCAGTACCCTGTCCCTGCTTTCTCCCCATATCCCTTGATCCCTTTAGCCTTAAGAAATATGTTTAACTCCTTCTTGAATATATTTAATGAATTGGCCTCAACTGCCTTCTGTGGTAGAGAATTCCACAGATTCACCACTCTCTGGGTGAAGAAATTCCTCCTCATCTCTGTCCTAAATGGCTTACCCCTTATCCTTAGACTGTGACCCCTGGTTCTGGACTCCCCGACCATCGGGAACATCCTTCCTGCATCTAGTCTGTCTAGTCCTGTTAGAATTTTATAAGTTTCAATGAGATCCCCTCTCATTCTTCTAAACTCTAGCGAATATAAGCCTAATCGACCCAATCTCTCCTCATTCGTCATTCCTGCCATCCCAGGTATCAGTCTGGTGAATCTTCGCTGCACTCCCTCCATGGCAAGAACATCCTTCCTCAGATAAGGTGACCAAAACTGCACACAACCAAGGCCCTGTACAACTGCAACAAGACATCCTTGCTCCTGTACTCAAATCCTCTCTAATTGGAAAAAATATTACAAAAAAAACACGCTCTGTAACTTTTGGAATTTGTGGATTGGAACTAAACTGCGTAACAACAACAACTTGCATTTATATAGCACCTTTAACGTAGTAAAACATCCCAAGGCGCTTCACAGGAGCGTGATCAGACAAAATTTAACACCGAGCCACGGAAAGGAAATATTGGGACTGGTGACCAAAAGCTTGGTCAAAGAGGCAGGTTTTGAGGAGTATCTTTAAGGAGGAGAGAGAGGTAGAGAGGCGGAGAGCTTTAGAGAGGGAATTCCAGAGCTTGGGGCCCAGGCAGCTGAAGGCACGGCCACCAATGGTGCAGCGATCAAAATCGGGCATGCTCAAGAGGCCAGAATTGGAGGAGCGCAGAGATCCCAGAGGGTTGTAGGGCTGGAGGAGGTTACAGAGATAAGGAGGGAGCGAGGCCATGGAGGGTTTTGAAAACAAGGATGAGAATTTTTAAATCAAGCCGTTGCCAGACCAGGAGCCAATGTAGGTCAGCGAGCACAGGGGGCGATGGGTGCATATTGACACGACAGCAGCGACACTCTTTTGAGACCACCTGACACCATCCAGCCCAGGGATTGGATTTGGGATCTTTGCTAATTTTTCCAGCTTTTGGTCACCTATCCTAATAACTCTTTCTATGGATCGGTGTCAAATTTCCGTCTGATAACGCTCCTGTGAAATGCCTTGGGACATTTTTTCCATGGTAAAGGCACTATATAAATTAAAGTTGTTATTGCGATCATAAAAAATGATTGCACTATATCCTTAAGTACATACAATTCCCATTTTATGGGAGGGAGCGGGAAACAGTTACACATTCAGTTTTTTATCTGCTTCTCACTGTTACACAACATCAACCTTTCTCAGTAATCTCCTCTCTTGATTGACTGCATTGCAACACAAGTCTGTTGTCACAATGTTGTGATTCATTGACTCCCTGTGCTCACTTGACTGGAAGCCCCATGTGATCCGCTCAAAAGACAGGCCCATGTAAAGATATATGTTAATATCCAACGGTATTTCCCTTTCTCAAGAGATTCAAATAATTTTTTTAATAAAAAGGAAGAAAGTAGGGTTCCACAGGGCTCAGTACTAGGTCCCTTTTTGTGGTATATATCAATGATCTAGAGTTGAAGATAGGGGGTATGATTAAGAAGATTGCAGATGATACTAAAATCGGCTGTGTGGTTGATACTGAAGAAGGAAGCTGTAGACTGCAGGAAGATATCAATAAATTGGTCAGGTGGGCAGAACAGTGGCAAATGGAATTCAATCTGGAGAAGTGTGAGGTAATGCATTTGGGGAGGGCTAACAAGGGAATACACATTAAATGGTAGGACACTGAGTAGTGTAGAGGAACAAAGGGACCTTGGAGTGCATGTCCACAGATCCCTGAAGGTAGCAGGCCAGGTAGATAAGGTGGTTAAGAAGGCATACATAATGCTTGCTTTTATTAGCCGTGGCACAGAATACAAGAGCAGGGGGGTTATGCTTCAACTGTATAAAACACGAGTTAGGCCTCAGCTAGAGTACTGCGTGCCGTTCTGGTCACCACATTACAGGAAAGATGTGATTGCACTAGGGAGGGTACAGAGGAGATTTACAAGGATGTTGCCGGGAGTGGAGAATCTTAGCTATGAGGAAAGACTGGATAGGCTGGGTCTGTTTTCCTTGGAACAGAGGAGGCTGAGGGGAGGCCTTGTTGAGGTGTATAAAATTATGAGGAGCCTAGATAAAGTGGATAGAAAGGACCTATTTCCCTTAGCAGAGGGGTCAAAAACCAGGGGGCACAGATTTAAAATAATTGGTGAAAGGTTTAGAGGGGATTTGAGGGAAAACTTCTTCACCCAGAGGGTTCTGGGGGTCTGGAACTCACTGCCTGAAAGGGTGGTAGAGGCAGGAACCCTAACCACATTTAAAAAGTACTTGGATGTGCACTTGGGATGCTGTAACCTGCAGGGCTACGGACCAAGAGCTGGGAAGTGGGATTAGGCTGGATAGCTCTTTGTTGGCCGGCGCGGACACGATGGGTCGAAATGGCCTCTTTCCGTGCTGTAACTTTCTATGATTCTATAAAAGCTGTATTACTGTAGGAATGTGTATATCTATATCTATATAGCGCATTATTACATCTTCCAGAAACCACCAGCTCAGGATGGCTGCTCCATTTATCTTAGAAACATAGAAGAGCAGGAGTAGGCCATCCAGCCCCTCGAGCCTGCTCCGCCATTTAATGAGATCATGGCCGATCATCCAAATTCAGTACCCTGTCCCTGCTTTCTCCCCATATCCCTTGATCCCTTTAGCCTTAAGAAATATATCTAACTCCTTCTTGAATATATTTAATGAATTGGCCTCAACTGCCTTGTGTGGTAGAGAATTCCACAGGTTCACCACTCTCTGGGTGAAGGAATTCCTCATCTCAGTCCTAAATGGCTTACCCTTATCTTTAGGCTGTGACCCCTGGTTCTGGACTCCCCCGCCATCGGGAACATCCTTCCTACATCTTGTCTGTCTAGTCCTGTGAGAATTTTATAAGTTTCAATGAGACCCCCCCATCATTCTTCTAAACTCTAGCGAATATAAGCCTAATCAACCCAATCTCTCCTCATACGTCATTCCTGCCATCCCAGGTATCAGTCTGGTGAATCTTCGCTGCACTCTCTCCATGGCAAGAACATCCTTCCTCAGATAAGGTGACCAAAACTGCACACAATACTCAAGGTGTGGTCTCACCAAGGCCCTGTACAATTGCAACAAGACATCCTTACCCCTGTACTCGAATCCTCTCGCTATGAAGGCCAACATACCATTTGCCTTCTTAACCGCCTGCTGCATCTGCATGCTTACCTTCAGCGACTGGTGCACAAGAACACCCAGGTCTCGTTGCACTTCCCCTTTTCCCAATCTATTGCCGTTCAGATAATAATCTGTCTTCCTGTTTTTGCCATCAAAGTGGATAACCTTGCATTTATCCACATTATACTGCATCTGCCATATCACCCAACCTGTCCAAATTGTACTGGAGTTTCTCTGCATCCTCCTCACAGCACACACGCCCACCCAGCTTTGTGTCATCTGCAAACTTGGAGATATTACATCTAGTTCCCTCGTCTAGATCATTAATATATATTGTGAATAGCTGGGGTCCTAGCACCTATCCCTGCGGTACCCCACTAGTCACTGCCTGCCACTCGGAAAAAGACCCGTTTATTCCAATTCTTTGCTTCCTGTCTGCCAACCAGTTCTCCATGCTAGTCAGTACCTTACCCCCAATCCCATGTGCTTTAACTTTGCACGCTCATCTCTTATACAGGACCTTATTGAAAGCCTTCTGAAAGTCCAAATACACCACATCCACTGGTTCTCCCTTATCTATTCTACCAGTTACATCCTCAAAAAATTCCAGTAGATTAGTCAAGCACGATTTACCTTTTGTAAATCCATGTCGATTTTGTCTGATCCTGTCGCTGCTTTCCAAGTGCTCTGCTATTACATCTTTTATAATGGACTCTAGCATTTTCCCCACTACTGATGTCAGGCTTACCGGTCTATAATTTCCCGCTTTTTCTCTACCACTTTTTTTTGAATAGTGGGGTAACATTAGCTACCCTCCAATCCATGAGTACTGTTCCAGAGTATCGAGTTCTGGAAGATGACCAGCAATGCATCTACTATTTCTAGGGCCACTTCCTTAAGTACCCTAGGATGTAGATTATCAGGCCCTGGGGATTTATCGGCCTTCAGTCCCATCAATTTTCCTAACACCATTTCCCTACAAATACTGATTTCTTTCAGTTCCACCCTTTTATCAGACCTTATGTTCCCCGGCATCTCTGGGAGGTTATTTGTGTCCTCCTTTGTGAAGACAGAACCAAAATATGTATTTAGTTGGTCTGCCATTTCTTTGTTCCCCATTATAAATTCCCCTGATTCTGACTGCAAGGGACCTACGTTTGACTTCACCAATCTTTTTCTCTTCACATATCTATAGAAGCTTTTACAGTCAGTTTTTATGTTCCCTGCAAGCTTACTCTCAATCTATTTTCCCCCTCTTAATTAATCCCTTTGTCCTCCTTTGCTGAATCCTAAACTGCTCCCAATCCTCAGGTTTGCTGCTTTTTCTGGCCAAACTATATGTCCTCTCCTTGGATCTTATGCTATCCCTAATTTCCCTTGTTAGCCACAGTTGAGTCACCTTTTTTGTTTTATTTTTATGCCAAACAGGGATGAACAAATTCTGTAGTTCATCCATGCGATCTTTAAATGTTTGCCATTGCCTATCCACCGTCAACCATTTAAGTAACATTCCCCAATCCATCCTAGCCAACTCGTGCCTCATACCATCATAGTTTCCTTTATTTAAATTCAGGACCCTAGTCTCTAAGTCAACTACTTCACTCTCCATTTTAATGAAGAATTCTATCATATTATGATCGCTCCTCCCCAAGGGGCCTCGCACAAGATTGCTAATTAATCCCCTCTCGTTACATAATACCCAGTCTAAGATGGCCTGATCTCCCGTTGGTTCCTCAACATATTGGTCCAGGAAACCATCCCGTATACGCTCTAGGAATTCCTCCTCCACAGTATTGTTACTAATTTGGTTAGCCCAATCAATATCTAGATTAAAGTCACCCATGATAACTGCTCTGCCCTTATTGCACGCGTATCTAATTTCCCATTTAATGCCATCCCCAACCTCATCATTACTGCTTGGGGGTCTGTATACAACTCCCACTAACGTTTTCTGCCCCTTGGTATTTCTCTGCTCTGCCCATACAGATTCCACATCCTCTGGTTACCGACCCTCCTGCCAGTGGAAACAGTTTCTCCTTATTTACTATCAAAAGCCTTCATAATTTTGAACATCTCTACTTTATCCCCCCATAACCTTCTCTGCTCGGAGAACAATCCCGGTCTCTCCACATAAAAGTCTGCATCTCCATCATCATTCTGCCAAATACTAGGCTTTGTACAACAACTTGCATTTATATAGCACCTTTAACATAGTAAAAACTTCCCAAGGCGCTGCACAGGAACGATTATCAAACAAAATTTGACACCGAGCTACATAAGAGATATTAGGACAGGTGACCAAAAGGTAGGTTTTAAGGATCGTCTTAAAGGAGGAGCGGTAGCGAGGAAGAGGGGTTTAGGGCGGTAACTTTAGAGCTTAGGGCCTAGGCAGCTGAAGGCACAGCCACCAATGGTGGAGCGATGAAAGTCAGGGATGGAGGAGGTTACAGCGATAGGGAGGCGGGGCCCTGGGAGGGATTTGAACATGAGGATGAGAATTTTAAAATCGAGGCATTGCCTGACTGGGAGCCAATGTAGTTCAGCGAGCACAGGGGGTGATGGGTGAACAGGACTTGGTGCGAGTTAGGATAGGGGAGTTTTGGATGAGCGGAAATTTACAAAGGGTGGAAGGTGGGACACGAGCCAGGAGAGGGCTGCTGCATATTCACTTTTTTTTGGCTCATCACTAGAACTTTTCCACTGGCGAATGGAACACTTTCCACTTCAGGCTCCCAGTGCCAGGATCCAGCGCACCCAGTGCCCGCACTCGGCGGGACCTTGCAGGTCGGTGTGGCTCAGTGCCAGACCAGGTGGTGTGTTGACCCCTGAGTCTCCAGCAGGAGATCAGTTTGTACCTTCCGTTACCGCGCAGTACAAAAAATGAGCTCATCTCAGGCTCCAGCCTGAACAGGAACACTTATACAATAGCAGAATACTGCTGATGTTGGAAATCTGAAACAACAGAAAACGCTGAAAACACTCAGCAGGCCAGGTAGCATCGCGGAAAGAGTGTGTCAACGCTTCAGGTCGATGACCCTTCGTCAGAACTGGAAAAAGTTGGAGAAGTAACAGATTTTTAAGCAAGTGTGGGGCAGGGAAAGGGAGGAGGGGAGGAAAGAGCAAAGCGAAGGTCTGCGATAGGATGGAAGGCAGGATAGAAGGCAAGAGGAGAGAGGCCATGGAGGGATTTGAACAGGATGAGAATTTTAAAATCGAGGCATTGCCTGACCAGGAGCCAATGTAGTTCAGCGAGCACAGGGGGTGATGGCCTAAACAGGAACACTTTTACATGGTGTCTTTTTGTATAATGTTGGTATAGAAATGAGAATGTAACACTCAAAGGACTAAATACTTAACAGGAATGTAAATACCCACCTCCACCGCGGAGTCCTATTTTATGACATAGTTGTTTATTTCTGTCATTCACTGACCCGCCCCCACACAAGTGGGGATGTGAGGAAAAACTTTTTTACATAGCGAGTGGTGAGAACCTGGAACTCGCTGCTTACGGAAGTGGTGGAAGCGGAGACACTCAATGTTTTCAAGGGGAGGCTGGATAGGCACCGGAGGGAAATAAACCAGGCAGGGCTATGGGGACAGAGCAGGGGAATGGGACTGACTGGATTGCTCTGCAGAGAGCCGGCACGGACTCGATGGGCCGAATAGCTTCCTTCTGTGCCATTATGACTATGACAAGCTAGTGTAAACCAGGATTTTAGAGGCACTGCCTATTGTCACAGGAACTTTCAACTCCAGTGGAGTGGAAATGGGCGATATTAGATAATCTGCCAGTTATACGCCCACACTTTATACACAGGCGCGGCATAGAACTGGCGGGGCATAGAACGGGCTGTGCGCATAGTGGGCAGCCAATCTGTTTTCGTCCATTTTATGCCCCTGCCAAAGGTCAAAGTTCCACCCAGACACGTTCAGATCTCGTTACTCTTTGACCGTCACCTACCTCATACTGCGCCCACCAGGACGAGCACAGCCACGGGAGAACGGTACAAGTCACGACAAAGATACAGAACGCCGCTTCAGTCCACGTTACCTCCCCCAGATGTTAGCACTACTGGCGGCTACAAAAACAGCTGTCCGAGGTTAGACCGTCTAATGATAAGGTGAGCACTTTAGGAGCAGGGATCTTTCAGTTTAACATGGCCTGCCCCTTTAAGGTTACTGCTCAGATACTCTCCATGGGAAACGGTCCACATAGGGTCACTCCGAGACCAATTGCTGGAGGAAGTTTCTGTAGGTTGGCTGCTGCTTGTAAATCCTGCCCTTGAAGTGAGGCCGGGTCCTCAGAATCAGCAGGAAATGACTTGTCTTTGTGGGGGTTTTTAAATATACATTTGTGACACGTGTGATCAAAACTAGCTGACCTGCTGCGGCCCTGCTAAGGGCGGTGTAGTGTCTGCAACATTATTGTAACAGTCAGCTGACCAGGTTAAGGCCACTGCGCAGGTCCTCCCTGTGGAAAGGTGGTCTAAGTAGGTGCCGAGATCCATTAGAGGCCAATTATTATTGATGTTGGCCCCACTCCATCTCTCAATACCCTTGCCAGGTTATCTCAATGTCAGAAAAGCCATAGGAAATTACTATTGGTTTTTGAAGATTCTTCAGTTATGACTACTTGGTGTTTTACACAAAGGGTCGTTCACTGAAGCAGGAGAGAACTTCACAAAACAGTCAGACAGATTGGGTACAATTTTTATTTCAGTGCACGCATGTAGAGAGACTGAAAATTCTAATCCACTTGATCAATTCTCTCGCGGTCCGTCCCCACCTTTCTCCCTCCCTAAAGAGCCCCATCTGCTGGGGGAGGAGGAGGAGTGCAACCGCACCATCCATCTTACTTTCCAGCAGCAGAGGGGGAATCCAGCAAAATGGTGCAGTAGGGAAGAATTAACCAATAGGGGGCATTTCAGCAGCAAGTTGTCACTCGTCTCATTAACGACGGCGTCAACTGGATTAATTTCCCCCAGAGGTTTGGGTTGGGTCTTCGACCCGTTAGTGGCCTGCCCTCAGCAGCCGTGGCTTGGTGGGTAGCACTCTCGCTTCTCAAGTCAAGAGGTCGTGGGTTCAAGTCCCACATAAGAGACTTGATCACAAAATCTAGGCCGACGCTCCCAGTTCTGTACTGAAGAAGTGTTGCGCCGTCAGAGATGACGTCTTTCAGTTGAGATGTTAAACTGGAGGCCTCCGTCTGCCCTCAGGTGGACGTAAAAGATCCCACAGCACTATTTCAAAGAAGTTCTCCCCGGCGTCCTGGCCAATATTCATCGCTAAAACAGATTATCTGGTCGTTTATCATGTTGCTGTCTGCGGGACCTTGCTGTGCATAAAATTAGCTGCCACATTTCCTACATTACAACAGTGACCACACTTCATATTCCTCTCCTTCCTGGCGGTCATGTGTTTCTGTAGAAGCAGAAAAAAAAAATCTGCTTATTTTACCAGCGTGAGTCTTACAGCTGTGGAATTTCCCTCTGGCACAGTTCAGTGCTGGCTGGACAGTCAACTCTTGGGACTCGAAAATGTCCAATGTTACACAAGACCGTTTAAAAAAAGGGGAGTGCCTGGTGCAGTTCATACACCCTTAACATGTACAATTTTCCAGAAATCGATTAGAATTTGGTGAACACAACATTGCACGGAAGTAATTTTCAAAATGTTTTTTGAGGTGGTTTGGTGCAACAGATTTGCAGGAAGTGTAAAATCATTAGAGACACATATACGTAACGCACAGCGAAAGCATCCACCATCTTTCTCAATCGAAGAGGTTTCAGATAGACTCGTGGAGCTCGAAGCCATTCATCAAGCTGTCCTCTCAGGTGGGCGTAAAAGATCCCATGGCACTATTTGTTGAGCAGGGGGAGTTGTCCCCCGATGTCCTGGCCCAATATTTATCCCTCAAGCAATACCGCTAAAAACAGATTTTCTGGCCATTATCACATTGCTTGTTCACGGGAGCTTGTTGTGCGCAAATTGGCTGCCACGTTTCCTACTTTACAACAGTGACTACACTTCCAAAAAGTATTTCATTGGCTGTAAAGCACTTCGGGATGCGAGAGGCGCCATATAAATGCAAGTTGTTTCTTTCTTTGTTGTTCCTCCTTCATTAAAAAAGTGCCTCAAATACTGAGGCAGTGCAACCAAGCAACACGTCTGGTGAAGGCATCCGACACCAATGGTCAAAATTGGAAACCCAAGCATTTCTAAATGGCGTCGAGCAAACTGCGCACCTATTTTCTGAATATTTTCTAATCAATTGGGTAGAAATTCAGGGACTTAGAATGGGAAATCTTCTTTCTCCGATGCTGCTATTAAGCCAACCAAGCTTGCAATATCACCAGTGGACAACTCCACTGAGAAATATCCAAATCCAATCCAGCTGACCAGGGGTTGAATAGGACGCGCTGGTATGGAGCGGAAACATCAAAGTGTTGAGGTCCAGAGATGAGATGCACGGATTCACTCAGGGCTGTTGTGCCGCGGCACTCCATTTCCACCACGAAATGGCACCACATGGCCGTGGACAGCAATTCTTACACCCACGTCAACACCAGCTCCGTGACACGACAATGTACGGCATTCTCGCACACTCTGAAGTGCCGGCTTTTGGTGCACCTGAAGCCAATGAGTTCGTCTACCAGCATCAGCCAAATAGGAGTATTCAACTCTAGACAATGTCAACGTATCTTGGGGGAAAAACTTGGAAGGTAGGGAGGCCCAACGGGATTTAAGTGGATTTGGACAAATTTTAAGTGAACAGGCTAAGGAATGGTCGATGGGAGTTGACAGCCTTGATGGGCCAAATGGTCAACTTCGGCCCATCACTTTCTATGTTCTGGTTTAAGCATTGGCATACTGAGGAATACCCAAAACCAATAGGCGCTCATCACCTAAACTCCACTCAGCAACAGTTCTTGACCAAATCGGTTTACTATGGAATATTCAGTTTGAACCAGTGCTGCTGAATCAATTCACAACATTTAAAATTCAGTGTTCGGCACAAGACTTCAGCATTTACGTTGACAATTCCTTGCACGCGCTTGATGTTTTCCAAAGTTGCTGCCAGTCCCACTGCAAAAACATTGATGCCAAGTTCAACCCATGAATAAAAATCCTGGACTCACTATCCATTGCCAACTGAAGGATAAGGCCACCTTTCCCCCTTCCTCCACCCCCCCACAATCGATGGTGTACTCAAGGCGAAGATTATGCTGGATTGAGAAGCGGCCATCTTCATTTCTCCTTGCGGTCAAGTTTGATTTTGATGAGGTGCCTCATGTAAACCGCCGTGGCAACGCTCGAGGAAATGATCAGCGCGAAACAGACAACCACCAGCCAGGTGGAGTCGCTGTGCCAAACCTGGTAGAAGTGCTGCCTGTGTTTGTAATCCAAGTGGACAGCCTCCAGTTGGGCCAGGGTGCAGAGGACCATGAACGCGTGGAAAATCTGATGCCCCTGCAGGAAAATGTCGCACTTTCCCGCAAGCCACTTCTCAGGATGAGGGCAAGAGAAGAAATGAGCGCTCATGAGGAAGAAGGTGATCTGGCATTCGTGGTACCAAATGGAGGAGTCGGTGCAACCGGAGGAGTAGCAGTTGTATATCCGGTGCACGACAGGACTAATGTCCAGCATGTAGGCCAGCGCCGCTGGCACTACCTGGTAGAGTTTGCGTGCCCAGGGATGCAATACCTTGGCATTGGACTTTGCATAGCAGCATCCAACACAGGACATCCAAGCTAACATGGTAGCCATGGGGAGGTAGAACGTTTTGATGACGTGGTACCACTCCTCTTCAATGGAGTAGTAGTAGTGGACCAAAGCACTAGCGTACTGATAGATGGCCACCCCAACATAGTCCACGAAAAAGAAGGAGTAGTGGGCAAACTCGGAGCGAGCGTGCAAGAGATGCGCCAGGGAGCTGCAGGCCAAGTAGTTGAAGGCGGACAGGAGCAGGATCAGCAGCGGCAGTGCGTGGGGATCAGACAAGAAGTCCACTGTCTCGGAGAACTCCTGCAGTTTGAGGAGGACTATCAGGGCGGCGATCAGGTGGGACCAAACGTTGACGGATTCATTGTGCCGCTGGAACAAGGTGAAGAAGTAGTAGCGCCAGCTCTGCTTCACGGGCCTGTAGCCCGAGTGAATGTAGGGCTCCCGGAATATCCGCGGCACCTCGCAATCCTTCACAGTGCACGGCAGGCTGGGAAAGGACTGCTCCACCAGGCTCGGGATCTGACGGATCTGCTGGATGTTGATGAAGAGTCTGCCAATCTGCTCCATCACAACTGTTGCCATGGTAACACAGGGGACGTTACAAGCACTGGTACCTATATATAATTTTAAAACAAAAAAAAGTCCATTTAATAGGATTAACGTCAACATAACTTTGGAAAAATCAAAGCCAATAGGTGCTCACCTTAAGGCTGAACATTAACTCCATTTTAGGGCAAAGAAAGAACTTGCATTTATATAGCACCTTTCATGACCTCAGGACATCACAAAGCGCTTTACAGCCAATGACATGCTTTAGAGGTATAGACACTGTGGTAATGTAAGAAACGCAGCAGCCAATTTGCACACAGCAAGGTCCCCCAAACAGCAATGTGATAATAACCAGATAATCTGTTTTTAGTGATGTTGGTTGAGTGATAAATATTGCCCCCAGGACACCAGGAAGAACACCCTTGCTCTTGTTCAAATTAGCACCACGGGATCTTTTACATCCACCCGAGAAAGCAGACGGGCCTCGGTTTAACGTCTCATCCGAAAGACGGCACATCCCCTCAGTACTGCACAGAGTGTCAGCCTAGATTTTGTGCTCATGTCTCTAGGGTGGGACTTGAAAGTTCTTTATTTCTATAATTACACTCAGGCTTGTTGCTTCTGGACATGGTGGAAACAGCTGAAATAAAACCAGAACTGATAAGCATCAAAAGGCAACAAAAGAAAAAAAATGGAGTGGGAAGAGTTCAATTACAGTCGACAGCCCACGAGAGAGAATCAGTTATGTTATGTTGTCAGTTAAACAATAGGGCCTTCCCAGCAGAGCTCCTCTTAAAAATTAAATAGTTACCTATCATGGTAAACATTTTCTTACGTCTTTTTTTCTCCTTTAAGGATAGGGGAAAAGAAGTGGAAACCAGAGAGAGAAGTGGATAGTCGAGAGATTTTGCAGCTGGGAAGTTTTCCACAGAGCGCCCGAAGTTCTAACATATTACAATTCCCTCAGTCGGTGCCAGACACGGCACGTAGGTACAGCACCTACCCCACCCCGACCCAGGGTCCTGCAAAATGCTCAGCCCCAGAAATGTATTTCCCCTAGACGGTGGAAGTTTAAATTTTCATGTCAATGCAGGGACGTTAGATGGAGCCTCTCCATCAGGGCTCCTTTTGAAAGTTAAACAGTTACAGTGACCAACACTAACATCCCTTTTCTGTGTTTGTTTTCTGTGTGTCTGTTTAAACAGCGAGTCCGGATGACATCGCACAGGCACTGGTTGGAGTTACTGATCCCGGCTGTTGTGGAGCGGAGTTATCATTGCCAGGAGCAATGTGCGTGGGAGAATTCACCTCCCTCACACTGTCTGGCTCATTAACCCTTCCAAACCAGCATCCCTACTTGTATCAGCATTCACTGTTTAAACACTGAAACAAACAGAACCGAACAGTTAGTGCAATTACATCAAAAATGTGTTTCTATGGATGTTTACAACAGAGAAAATTCCCCCTTTAATTTTTAAAATAATGAAATGAAGGCTTAGAGGATTTAGTAAAGCAAGATCTGCGAGCACTTTGTCAACAGACAAAAGACCTCCTAAGTTTAATGGTTCTACATCAAGTAGGTTTGCACAGTGTCGATCCAGTACCTATTGAGCATGGCTCAACTCAGAACTGCCCTAACTCGCCACTAATTGGCAATCGCATTCAAGCCACAGAATGACTGATGTGGGAAATGGACAAATATCGCATTAGTGCAAATGGGACCGCTTTTCATAGGCTGGGACTGAGGAAGTGTTGGGAAAGTGTAGAGGGAGCTGCATCTAACCCGTGCTGTACCTGCCCTGGGAGTGTTTGATGGGACAGTGTAGAAGAAGCTTTACTCTGTATCTAACCCGTGCTGTACCTGCCTGCCTGGGGGTGTTTGATGGGACAGTGTAGAGGGAGTTTTACTCCGTATCTAACCTGTGCTGTACCTGCCCCGGTAGTGTTTGATGGGACAGTGTAGAGGAAGCTTTACTCTGTATCTAACCCGTGCTGTACCTGCCCTGGGGGTGTTTGACGGGACAGTGTAGAGGGAGCTTTACTCTGTATCTAAAATGACAAGAGAACTTCCATTTATATCAGACCTTTCACATACTCAAGATGTCCCAAAGTGCTTCACAGCCAATTAATTACTTTTGAACTGTTGGCACTCACGCAGGTAAACATCCACACTGCAACAGTCCATGAACAGTAAAATTCTTGGTGGTGTTGGTTGAGGGAGGAATATTGGCCAGGACACCAGAACCCCCTGCTCTTCCAATAGCCTGTGCTATACCCAGGTGCTTGATGTGTTGAAGTGTTCCATGGCCCAATGCGTGGATACCTCCTCTCGACAACCACAAAATCCACAACAAGATTAAAAAATGATTCACGACATGTGGCACAAGGATATAATTGCACCATTTGGCAAGTGAACGGTTTGTGTAGCGGACAAGATTTAATAACTGATGACAGTTCAAGCAGCCTGCTTCAAAACTTTGGCTCTTCCTTGCTCCTGAAGTAGACAAAAAAAGGGTTGGAGTATGAGGAGTAAAGGAAAACTATTTCCCTTCGTGTCCCTGGGGTGCCTTTTGGTCTGGTTGAATTTATTTTGTTGGAGAGGGTGGGGTAAAGAGGGGGAAGATTAGGTGGGCAAGGGCAGTCTTGCATTTACAATTTCACTACAACAAACAGGGCACAGGAAACTTTGCCAAGGGGACAAAGGCATAAGCATTCCTTGCAATGGAGGCCAGTTGGCAGTGAAACCAACCTCCAATCTATTAGAATGGGCGGTTACAAGGATGACGACCAAACAGTTCCCAACAACAACTTGCATTTATGTAGCGCCTTGAACATAGTAAAACGTCCCACAATGCTTCACAGAGCGTAATCAAATAACATTTGACACCGAGCCACACAAGGAGATGTTGGGACAGGTGACCAAAATATTTATCGAGAGGCAGGTTTTAAGGAGCGTCTTAAAGGAGGAGGAGAGAGGCAGAGGGGCTTAGGGAGGGAAATCCAGCGCTTCGGGCCTTGACAGCTGAAGGCACGACCGCCAATTAAAATCAGGGATGCGCAAGAGGCCAGAATTAGAGGAGTGCAGAGATCTCGGCGGGTTGTAGGGCTGGAGGAGGTTACAGAGATAGGGAGGGACAAGGCCATGGAGGGATTTGAAAACAAGGATGAGAATTATTTTTTTATTTTTTTAATAAATCAAGGCGTTGCTGGACCTAGAGCCAATGTACGTCAGCGAGCACAGGAGTGATGAGTGAATGGGACTTGGTGCGAGTTAAGATATGGGCAGCATAGACTTGGATGAGCTCAAGATTACGGAGGATGCAAGGTGGGAGACCGGCCACGAGAGCATTGGAATAGTCTCCTTTAGTCACCAACGTTTACATACAAAATTGATGGGCAGGAAAAGACCATCTGGTCCATCATGCCTGCTCCACACTAATGATGTCCAGAGCATCATAACTAGACACTTCTTTCTTCCTTCCTTCCCTCCCTCCCCCCACAGAAGTGTAATCTCCTGGGAGAGGCGAAAAAACCTAGAGCCAAGAAAGGGAAAAAATACCCTGGAAAATTCCTCTACGACCTGTGAGGCGATCAAAACCAGTCCAGAAGATGATGGTTCATCAAAAACATGGCGCTGCTGCAGTGTGGATGCTATTCACAGAAGTAAGTTAATTAACCAGGCTAGTGATCACACTTACAGTTTAAAAAAAAAATCAGTGCAAATGACTGAACCATTAGTTGAATTCCTGAACAGTGAAGCAGCCACTGGGCAAAGACAGGCATGTTATGACAGTGCTAATACCAACCGCCCCCGCGACAAAGCAACACAGTCGGAATTGGCTTGGCACAACACAAACTGACTCTGCAATGCAACCCTACTGCCGTCACAGCAAATCAGCTCAGTTAATACCACCCTCGCGATTTCCCTTCCTGCCCCTACATCTGCATCTTCCTCAAAGAAGTGGTCAGCCTACTCAGGCTGGAATAAAATGGTGTCCTCAACAGCGGAAACTTTAACAGGTTGGGGCTCTTTTCTCTAGACAAGAGAAGGCGGAGGCGTGACCTGATAGTTCATCATTTTAAAGACTGAGCTCGATAGGGTAGGTGCAGTCTTTAAAATGATGAATGTGGGAAGTCACACAACACCAGGTTATAGTCCAACAGCTTTATTTGAAATCACAAGCTTTCGGAGTGCTGCTCCTTCATCAGGTTCACCTGGCTTCACTTCACCTGACGAAGGAGCAGCGCTCCGAAAGCTTGCGATTTCAAATAAAGCTGTTGGACTATAACCTGGTGTTGTGTGACTTCTCACATTTGTCCACCCCAGTCCAACACCGGCATCGCCACATCATGTTTAAAATGATGAACTGAGCACGATAGGGTAGGCGTAGAGAAGATGTTTCCACTTGTGGGGGAGACCAAAGCTAGGGGCCTTAAGTATAAGATAGTCACTAATGGGAATTCAGGAGAAACTTCTTTACCCAGAGAGTGGTTAGAATGCGGAACTCACTACCACAAGGAGCAGTTGAGGTGAATAGCAGAGATACATTTAAGGGGAAGCCAGATGAGCACAAGGGAGAAAAGAATAGGTCATGTTGATTTTGGGGGGGGGGGGGGGAAAAAGAGAGAGGAGGCTTGTGTGGAGCATAAACTAGTTGGATGATTGGACTGTTTCGGTGCTGTACATTCTATGTAACTTACATTTGGTATCACCGGCACTCTGCCTCGCTTCAACGACAGTACGGCCTCCACATGCATTTGAGTAATGAGGCAGGTTTCCAGGTAGTCGTGTTACCAGGATACTGGGTTCCTAACTGGGACACTCAAAGACCTAGCCCTACTCTTCCATCAACTTTACCACTCAACCACGAGCCTCACCGGTCTCGGGCAGGCTCGCGAGTGGGCGGGTGGGTGTAGGCACAGTGGGTAGCACTCTCACCGGAGTCAGAAGGTCGTGGGTTCAAGTCCCCACTCCAGAGTCTGGGGCACACAACCTAGGCTGACACTCCCAGTGCAGTACTGAGGTGCCGTCTTTCAGATGAGACATTAAACGGAGGCCTTGTCTGCCCTCGCAAATGGATGCAAAAGATCCCACGGCACTATTCGAAGAGGAGCAGGGGAGTTCTCCCAGGTATCCTGGCCAATATTTATCCCTCAACCAACACCTAAAGCAAGTTATCTGGACCTTTGTTTTGTTGTTTGTGGGAGCTTGCTGTGCGCAAATTGGCTGTTGCGTTTCCTACATTTCAACAGTGACTACACTTCAAAAGTACTTCATTGTCTGTAAAGTGCATTGGGGCGTCCGGAGATAGTGAAAGATGTTATATAATTGCAAGTTTTATTCTTAACTTGGGTCTGCAGACTTGTCATCATGCTTGGCAGATACCAAATGCCAATTCAGTAGCTGTAGCACTCCACCCATATGACACGCCAATTATGCAAGGTTTCTTTTCTAACTCAATTGTTGAGATTGGCATCACATGGGAGTAACTGCACGAACAGGTACACATGAGTGGGGAGGAGCAGGCTACTGCACCTTAACTGCAGCAAACCATGTCCTTAGTTAATCTTCAATTTATGCTCCTACACACAACAGCAGGCAACTTATCAGGCATATCACAACATAAATGTTAGGGAGCTTGGCACGTCTGACTGGTGCCCATTACAAGGTTGGTCTCCGCAAACAATGACTACACATCGCAAACACTCAATTAATTTTTTGTTTTTAAGTTAATAAGAGGGCCTAATTTTCTACATGCCCCTCCCCCTTTCCTCCCAAAACTTCTGACCTCCTCTGCTGAAGACACTGACCAGTCCTGAAGTTTGGTTCCACAGATTGAGGCAGCCCTGCCGTACCTTGCCCATTTTGCCACTCTCTGTGTGAAAGCCCGCTCAGCAAGTTCGGTGGGCTATTCGACCGCTCATTTCCTCACCCAAGGTCCAAACAGGAGCATGTTCCAGCACGAGGGAAGGAAGGGTGGTAGGGGTGGGGGATAAAGAGAGAGAATTACAATCTGGAGCAGGAACCTTTGCTTGTTTCCCCAACTCCAGAACACGGAGCTCATCTGTAGCATCAAACCTGAGATCAACTAACAGCACAAACCAGCGACTGAACCTGGCACCTTGGTGTTCTGGATGTCCCACTAATATCTTGCAGTGCATTGCTCAAGTGAGCCACTCCCAGGGGAGAAAGAGGGGATGGTGGTGAAGAAAGAGCAGGGAGATGAAAGAGAGTGGGGGGGGGGGGGGCAGTGGGGCAGAGAGGTGAGGGGGTAGGAAAAGCCCCAATTTTCTCAAATTTAACACTAGTCCCATCAAACCCAACAAGAACCACACTTCAGAAGTAATTCATTGGTCATGGGCAGAACATAATTGCAAGGTCTTTCATGTTTTTGTAAATGCTCTGGGCTGTCCGCACATTTGCGTCATGTTTCAGACTACCGATGTCAGAATATATTTGCATGACAGAAATGACCTGCAATGTAAAGAGACCAGACTCGAACAAAGAGTTCACAACAGGGAATGATGAGAGGACACAGAATCTATTAAGCAAAATATTTAATTGTCATCACCAAGGTCACAAAGCTGTGTTTACAACACGTAATTGCTTAGTCTACAGACAGGCATGTAAATAGTTGACTTTTACTGAAGGCTACATATACTCACTCTTCCTTTGTTTATTAAAATGAAGACTAGATCTCTTACTTAATCATATACGAGCTTTTAAAAAAACACAAACGAACAGCACACAGATAGCAGTTTGCATCTGGCCTCTTGTGCATTCCCTGCCTCCCCAACTCTCAATCACAGAATAGTACAGCACAAAATGAGGCCATTTGGCCCATTGAGTCTGCGCCGGCTCTTTCGAAGAGCAATCCAGTCAGTCCCGCTCCCCTGCTCTTTCCCCATATCCCTGCAATTTTTTCTCCTTCAAGTATTTATCCAATTCTCTTTTGAAAGCTACTATTGAAACTGCTTCCACCACCCTCTCAGGCAGAGCGTTCCAAATACTAACCACTCGTTGTGTAAAAACGTTTTTCCTCATGTCGCCTCTGGTTTTTTTGCCAATCACCTTAAATCTGTGTCCTCTGGTTTTCAACCCTTCAGCCACTGGAAACAGTTTCTCTTTATTTACTCTTCTCCCAATTAGAGCCCGTACCTTCAGCAGCCGAGTCCCTGAACTCTGGAATTTTCGCCCTAAACCCCTCTGCCTCCTTTAAGACACTTTAGGTTACATTTTGAAATCCTCTGGTGTCTGACTCTGTTATTCCAAACCTTTATTAATCTTTGACTAAAGATTTTTTTCTAACATCAATTAGGAAGAGGCTCCAAGAATATCCCCATCCTCAATGATGGTGGAGCCCAGCACGTGAATGCAAAAGACAAGGCTGAAGCGTTTGCAACTATCTTCAGCCAGAAGTGTCGAGTGGATGATCCATATCGGCCTACTCCTGAGGTCCGCACCATTACGGAAGTCAGTCTTCAGCCAATTCAATTCTCTCCATGTGATAGCAAGAAACAGCTGAGCGCACTGGATACAGCAAAGGCTATGGGCCCTGACAACATCCCGGCTATCGTGCTGAAGACTTGTGCTCCAGAACTAGCCGTGCCTCTAGCCAAGCTGTTCCAGTACAGCTACAACACTGGCATCTATCCAACAATGTGGAAAACTGCCCAGGTATGTCCTGGCCTCAAAAAGCAAGACAAATCCAACCCAGCCAATTACCGCCCCATCGGTCTACTCTCAATCATCAGCAAAGTGATGGAAGCTGTCATCGACAGTACTGTCAAGCGGCACTTACTCACCAATAACCTGCTCACTGATGCCCAGTTTGGGTTCCGCCAAGACCACACGGCTCCCGACCTCATTACAGCCTTGGTCTAAGCATGGACAAAGGAGCTGAATTCCAGAGGTGAGGCGAGAGTGACTGCTCTTGACATCAAGGCAGCATTTGACCGAGTGTGGCATCAAGGAGCCCTAGTAAAACTGAAGTTAATGGGAATCAGGGGGAAAATGCTCCACTGGCTGGAGTCATACGTAGCACAAAGGAAGATGGTTGTGGTGGTTGAAGGTCAATCATCACAGCCCCAGGAGATCGCTGCAGGAGTTCCTCAGGGCAGTGTCCTAGGCCCAACCATCTTCAGCTGCTTCATCAATGACCTTCCCTCCAACATAAGGTCAGAAATGGGGATGTTCGCTGATGACTGCACAGTGTTCAGCGCCATTCGCAATTCCACAGATAATGAAGCAGTCCATGCCCGCATGCAACAAGACCTGGACGACGTTCAGGCTTGGGCTGATAAGTGTCAGGTAACATTCGCACCACAGAAGTGCCAGGCAATGACTATCTCCAACAAGCGAGAGTCTAACCACCTCCCCTTGATGTTCAATGGCATTACCATCGCCAAATCCCCCACTATCAATACCCTGGGGGTCACCATTAACCAGAAACTTAACTGGACCAGCCACAAATTTTGTGGCAACAAGAGCAGGTCAGAGGCTAAGTATTCTGTGGCGAGTGTCTCACCTCCTGACTCCCCAAAGCTTTTCCACCATCTACAAGGCACAAGTAAGGAGTGTGATGGAATACTCTCCACTTGCCTGGATGAGTGCAGCTCCAACAACACTCAAGAAGCTCGACACCATCCAGAACAAAGCAGCCCACTTGATTGGCACCCCCTCCACCACTGGCGCACCGCGGCTGTAGTGTGTACCATCTACAAGTAACTCGCCAAGCCTTCTTCGGCAACACCTCCCAAACCCGCGACCTCTTCCACCTAGGACAAGGGCAGCAGGCGCACGGGAACACCACCACCTCCTAAGTTCCCCTCCAAGTCACACAGCATCCTGACTTAGAAGTATATCGCCGATCCTTCTTCGTCGCTGGGTCAAAATCCTGGAACTCCCTACCTAACAGCACTGTGGGAGTACCTTCACCACACGGACTGCAGCAGTTCAAGAAGGTGGCTCACCACCACCTTCTCAAGGGCAATTAGGGATGGGCAATAAATGCTGACATTGCCAGCGACACCCAGGTCTCAAAATAATTTTTTTAATTTTTTCATTTATTAACAAGTTCATGCCCTAGTAGCCTGATTTACCTGGGTTCACCTAACCTGTACCATTTAATACTTAATGTCTCTCCCCCCCACCCAACCTTTTGTGCTGCAGACTACGGAATGTAACCTTCCAAACATAGGAACAGGAGGAGGCCATTCAGCACCTCGAGCCTGTTCGCCATTCAATGAGATCATGGCTGATCTGCGACCTAACTCCATATACTCGCCTTTGCCCCATATCCCTTAATTGGTTCGCAAAAACTTATCAATTTCAGATTTAAAATTAACAATTGATGTAGCATCAATTGGCATTTGCGGAAGAGAGTTCCAAACTTCTACCACCCTTTGTGTGTAGAAGTGTTTCCTAATTTCACTCCTGAAAAGTCTGGCTCTAGTTTTTAGACTATGCCCCCTAGTCCTAGAATCTCCAACCAGCAGAAATAGTTTCTCTCTATCTACCCTATCTGTTCCCCTTAATATCTTGAAAACTTCAATCAGATCACCCCTTAATCTTCTAGGGAATACAACCCTAATCAATGTAATCTCTCCTCATAACTTAACCCCTGGAGTCCAGGTATTATTCTGGTAAACCTACACTGCACTCCCTCCAAGGTCAATATAGCCTTCCTAAGGTGTGGTGCCCAGAACCGCTCACAGTGCTCCAGGTGTGGTCTAACCAGGGTTTTGTACAGCTGCAGCATAACTTCTATCCCCTTGTATTCTAGTCCTCTCGATATAAAGGCCAGCATTCCATTAGACTTTTTGATTATTTTCTGTACCTGTTGCATGATGCAGTTTGTATCAAGTCTAAGAAAGAATGGCAGTTATTCAAAAAGACTTATATGCTTCATTTATTGCTAATAAAAATGGGATTAAAGTATTCTTGGGTTTTGAGCCTTGGGTGGCCCCGGGGAGGGGTGACGTGTGATGGAACAAAGAGGGAGGTGGGAAGAAGGGAAAGGAGAGAGAGGGCAGAGTTGAGGTATGACACTCCCAGGGTTCAGATGTCCATCATGTTAACCCTGAACTACAAAAGGTGGAGTTAGGCTGCTCTGGTACTTAGACAATGACCCAGGACATTGAAAGTTGGACCTGTTGTAGGCCTCATCTTGTACGAGATTCCCAGCAAATTGTGACACACTACAGCACTGACCGTTATCCAGTGCAATAGACTGAATTAAAAGGGAGAAAAAAATCTGAAAATTTCCAATCATTCACGAAGCACCTTAGCATTCTGAACCCCTTTCACCCACTGCCAAATACAATAACTGAAAACCACACCCTTCACCCCAAGACTTGATTGCATTTTACATATGTTATTTTAATAAAGGCTGTGAAGATTTATAGGTGCTAGTTGATGACCTTGAAATTCAGGGAGGGGGGGCAGAGTTTATATGGGGATACTTCAATATGTAAACCGTCAGGTAAATGACTTAAATCGTATAAGCGGCTTTATAAAAAACCCTCGATTCTTCACCCTCCTGTCCTGAAGGGGCTGCTTCCTCCTGATATATTAGTATAATAAGCACCAGCGGTTTCTCCCTCCCACAGCCAATTATCTCCCCCAAGAGGCCCTTCTTCGACTGTGAGCCTAGATTGTGCGCATCTGCAAGCTCTTTTGCCAAGGGGGGCATCACAAACAAGTCTCGCTTTGCCCAATATCCAAATAAGCACACTTGCCAGCCAGTCATTGGACAGAAATAGAAGGAATCCTGGCTGATTTTTCTTCTCTTCTAGTCAAGAGATTGTAGTGTCCATAACCCCATCTCGTCTGAGATCAAACACAGAAACCAGAGACCTCCTGATCTACGTGTGGTGCAGCACACCAGGGATGAGGGGCTTCAGTTATGTGGAGGGACTAGAGGAGCTGCGATTGTTCTCCTTACAGAAAGTCAAGGGGAGGTTTAATAGAGTTGTTCAAAATTGTGAAGGGTGTAAATAAGGAGGAACTGTTTCCACTGGCAGGAGGGTCAGTAACCAGAGGAGACAGGTTTAAGATAATTGGCAAAAGAACCAGAGGAGAGATGAGGATTTTTCTTTTTTTAAACAAACGCAGCGAGTTGCACGGCCTGAAATATTTGAAAAAGAAAAATTTGCAGAGCTATGAGGAAAGGGCAGGGGAGTGGGACCAATTGGATCGCACTGTCAAAGAACCAGCACAAGCACAATGGGTCGAATGGCCTCTTTCTGTGCTGTAAGATTCTAAGACTGAACCACCAGGAGAGCTCCCCTCCCCTCCCCTCACCCAGGCTCAGAAAACAGCAGCTTCAACAGCTTGGGAATAGTTCAATTCTTGGCAGAGGGACAAATGAAGCATCTTAAAGGAATGCCACCACCGTTCACAAAAGAGGCAGCAGAAATAGGGGAAATTCCACACCGTTTGAGTCAGCCACCCACTTCTGAAAGGGGAAGACACATGCAGAGAAAGTACTTTTCATAAAGTACAGATGACAAAGGCCAATTCAGCCCATCATACCTCCACCATCTAAAAAAAAACACTGCCCTCCCCTCACCCACAGCATCGAATTGTGTGCTATGTACAACTAGCAATCATCATGCCTATAAAATCCATCAACGCCTCAATTTTAAAATTCCCATCCTTGTGTTCATCCTCCCTCCCAGGCCCCAAAATCCCACGGCATTGTTTCAGAGAGCAGGGGAGTTCTCCCCGGTGTCCTGGGGCCAATATTTATCCCTCGACCAACATCACTATAAAAAAAATAAAGAGATTCTCTGGGGTCATTAATCACATTGCTGTTTGTGGGAGCTTGCTGTGCGCAAATTGGCTGCCACATTTCCTACAACAGTGACTACACTTCAAGCAAAGTATTTCATTGGCTGTGAAGCGCTTTGCAGCGTCCTGAGCTGGTTGAGAGCAAAACTGCAAGCTCGCTCTTTTTAACTCTGGATTGATTCTGGAGGTTTCATCAGATAACCTCCAGACTCCAACAGCCGCACCCAGTCAAAAACGCACTAAGTATTCAAAGAAAATGAACACAAATTTTTTTTTTAATACCCCTATGATTTTTCTCCCGGTTTTGCTCGTAGCAGTGTTCTGGAGCTCAATCCCATGGAGCCTCCAGGGCAATCCGGAAGGGTTGGCAACCCATGGGTTTTCCCAGTGACATGGGGATGAGACCCAAACATTTTCACCAAGGGGAGCCATGCTCCCACTGAACTGACGCTGCTGAAATGATAAGACCAGCTCCCGACAGCCAGTTAATGGCAATTTCCAGGCGGAAAAGGCAATTCTGCTGCTCAAACACTCACCGTTTTACTGGAAACCCTGTCACTTTCCAGACGGGGAGTTCGGTCTGAACATCACCGTCTCCAAAAGCCGCCCCGGGAGTATCCGCGAATGCATTCACCTACAATTTACAAAAAAAGACAGCCAGTTAACAACAGATGTGCAGGCATGCAGATGCAATTATGGAATAATTAATAGCCTTGTCACAAAAAAAATTGAAAGACATTTCAGAGTTTTCTATGTAGGTTCAAACTTTTTAATGCAGATTTCAAATTAATGGCATTGAAATATATTTCAACAGTTGCATCTAATTTCTGGATACCGTTCAGGGTGTGTCCGGCGGAATTTCGGGCTGAACCCCCCCGCACCGGATACACATCCGCGCTCGCTACTTGTCCGCCGGTTAATACCCGTGCGACCGAGCTGATACATCAGGCTCCGAGTCCCGGGCACGCCCTGTCAATCAACCCGCCGGCCTGTCAATCGGCCGCCGCAGCCAATCGGCCGTCCGCCACTTGCGTCACGCCACCAATCAGCTCGCCCCGCGAGGGATGGGTTGGGTTGGGGAGGAGGCCCCGCCCATTCCTCGGTACCACGTGGGCCTCACTGTGTAACAAAACAAGTGGAGAAAAAAAAATGGCCTGGCATTGGATACAAGGGTGGGGCATTGAGACATTAATTTTATCCTGTTCGAACTGATAATCTGCATAGCAGGGAATTGTGCAATTTATTTTTTTTACATCAACTTCCCACCCCCCCAATCTTCCTGAGCCTGCTTAATGTATAACCACTTCCACCTAGGCTGCTATAGTTGTTAGGTGAAAACCCAACCATCCTGTGACCAAATAGCCAGCAAACACTCCCTGTCTCAAGGCCCGCAGAGGAAAGAATGGCCAGTTGGCCAAGGTAACTGTATCCCAGCGTGAGTCAGTGCCTCCAGGAGAGGAATAATACTGCAGCCAGATTAGCCATTTAATAACAGATGTGAGACTCACTGTTGGGGGTGCCGTCTTTCGGATGAGATGTTTAAACCGAGGCATCCTCGGACGTAAAAAGCTCCCATGGCACTATTTTGAAGAAAAGCAGGGGAGTTCTCCCCGGTGTCCTGGCCAATGTTTATCCCTCAACCAACATCACTAAAACAGATGATCTGGTCATTAACTCATTCCTGTTTGTGGGAGCTTGCTGTGCACAAATTGGTTGCCGTGTTTCCTACATTACAACAGTGACTACATTTCAAAAGAACTTAATTGACTGTAAAGCGCTTTGGGACATCCTGAGGTCATGAAAGGCGCTACAGAATGCAAATCTTTCTTATTAGTTCATTTGATTAGAGTGCTGGTTTTCAAACTTTTTTTGCATGGGAGCCCCATGTAAATATTTGGTATGTTCCCAGAGCCACACTCCTGGGATTCCATGTAATTACTGACGTATTCCTGGGGACCTGTTGTAATTATTGAAGTGTTCCTAGGATTCCCTTGTAATTATGGTGCATTCCTGGGGATCTATAATTATTGACTCACTCTTGGGCAGCTCCTTATAATTACTCTTGGGATCTCTTGTAACTACTAACATATTCCCAAGATTCTCTTTAATCACTGGCACAGTCCCAGGATCCCCTGTAATCACTGACAGATTACCGAGATCCACTGCGATCACTGACACACTCCCAGGATCTCCTGTAGATCCCATTCATCCATCGCCCTTGTGCGCACTGACCTACATTGGCTCCTAGTCCGGCAACACCTCAATTTTAAATTTCTCATCATTGTTTTCAAACCTCTCCATGGTTTCGCCCCATCCCTATATCTGTAACCTCCTCCAGACCTACAACCCTCTGAGATCTCTGCGCTCCTCTAATTCTGGCATCTTGGGCATCCCCAATTTTCATCGCTCCACCATTGGTGGCCGTACCTTCAGCTGCCTAGGCCCACGCTCTGGAATCCCCTTGTTAAATCTCTCTGCTTCTCTCCTCCTTTAAGAGGCTCCTTAAAATCTAACTTTTTGACCAAGCTTTTGGTCAACTGTCCTAATATCTCCTTATGTCAGCCACGGCACGGTTGGTAGCACTCTCTCCTCTGAGTCAGAAGGTTGTGGGTTCATAGTCCCACTCCAGGGACTTGAGCACAGAAATCTAGGCTGACACTCCTAGTGCAGTACTGAGAGAGCACTGCACTGTCGGAGGTGCCATCTTTCGGATGAGACGTTAAACCGAGGCCCCGTCTGCCCTCTTAGGCGGATGCAAAAGATCTCATGGCACTATTTCAAAGAAGAGCAGGGGGAGTTATCCCCGGTGTTCTAGACAATATTTATCCCTCAATCAACATCATTAAAACAGATTATTTGATCATTATCACATTGCTGATTGTGGGAGCTTGCTGTGTGCAAATTGGCTGCTATGTTTCCTATATTACAACAGTGACTACATTTCAAATAGCTCTTCATTAGCTGTAAAGCGTTTTGGGACGTCCGGTGGTCATGAAGGTCATTATAGTTATTTATTTCCTTCCTTCCTTCCTTCCCTCCCTTCCTCCCTTCCTTCCTTCCTTCCTTCCCTCCCTCCCTCCCTCCCTCCCGCTCCCCCCTGCCTTGGAACTTTTTACTATGTTAAAAGTGTAGTGTAAATGCAAGTTTTTATGTTGTAATCACTGAAACACTCCCAGGATCCCCTGCGCAAACTCTGAAGGGCAATAGAGATAAAAAGAAAAACAACCTGCGAAGAACCAATAAAAGACCAAACCCGAAACATGATCCTGTCTTTTCTTTTTTTCAGATGTTGACAGACTTGCTTTGTAACATTTTCTGTTATTTTTTAAAGACAAGAGTCTGCTACCCAAAGGAAAATAGTATTCACTTTACAAAAAAACAGTATTATTACTAAATAGGAGCAAAGGTCAGCACTAGTAAGTCTATAAATGTGGAAATCAGATGGAAGGAAAGAGTGTGCATTTATACAGCATCTTCTCTAATCTCTCAGGATATCCTAAAGTATATCAGATGTAATGAATTAAAGAAAGAACTTGCATTTATATAGCGCCTTTCACAATCTCAGGACGTCCCAGAGGGCCTCACAGCCAATGAAGTACTTTTGAAGTGTAGTCACTGTTGTAATGTAGCAAATGCGGCAGCCAATGTGCGCACAGCAAGGTCCCACAAACAGCAATGTGATAATGACCAGATCATCTGTTTGAGTGATGTTGATTGAGGGAGAAATATTGGCCAGGACACCGGGGAGAACATCTCTTTAGAGATTAGTACCTGTTAGTGAACTAAGTGTGATTTGGTCTTTGAGTATATATAAAAACAAGTTAGAAACAATGAAAATGGCGGCGTCTGGGCAGATCCAGGGCTCTAGAATACTCTCACTAAACCTCTATGTCCTGCTGCCCATCTGTCCTCCTTCAAAAGGACATCGGGAGAACTCCCTTACTCTTCTTTGAATAGTGCCATGTCACCGTTTACATCCGCCTGAACAGACAGATGGTGCCATCGTTTAACATCTTATCCAAAAGACGGCACCGCCGACAGTGCAGCACTCCCTCAGTACTGCACTGGGAGCGTGAGCCTAGATTATGTGCTCAAGTCTCTGGAGTGGGGATTGAAACTCATGACCTTCTGGCTCAGAGGTGAGAGCGCTACCAATGAGCTAAGGCAGATAGACACTTGCTTGGAAAGTAAGGATGTTAAGGGATATGAGGAAAGGGTGTGGAATTGGGATTAAGAAAATTAACAATATGGCAGAGAAAGCTGAATGGGGTAAATATCCTAACCCTGTTTCTACGTTCATGCCTTAGTAATAGTGTATCATTAGTGACAAAGTCCAAGCAAGTTATGGCGATCACCAGGATCTGAATTGTATCCCACAACTCCCAATCAGTTACTCTGCTGATAACGCAAGTTAAGTAATTAAAAAAATCAAAGTTGGAAGTAAATATTCGTTTTAAGTATGTGGTAAACCACTGTTATAACCTGTCTGTGTCTGTATGTGTATTCCACTAGGTACAGGTCTGGACATGCCTCGGCTGACTCCTCCCACTATTCCAGGTATATAAGTGACTACCTCCCAGTCCCTTAGTATTCTGGACGGGTCGACCACTCGAGACAAGACCTTCATTCTTTAGTTAATAAAATTGATGCGCCATCAATTACTCAAAAGACTGAGGTTGAGCGAGTAACAACCAGTCGCCCTCCAGCTCCTCAAGACCCAGTACACGCGCCCTGTGAACGAAGTATACGCTAGGCACCTTCTGGGGAGTCGCAAGCAACAACCTGGGGAATCGACTGAGGAATACCTCCAAGCACTGTCCGTGCTTGGCCGGGCCTGTGGGTGTAAGGCGGTAACGCCCACTAAGTACACAGAGGAACTGATCCGGGATGCCTTCGTAGCGGGCCACAGGTCCAACTACACCCGACAGCGACTGCTGGAGCAGAGTGACCTCACCCTCGACAAAGCCTCCGACATCGCACTAACGCTGGACGCAGCCTTCCGGGGCATGGATGCCTACTCCTCTGCACCGTGGACGCCGCGGGGAACGACAACCTGGGACACGGTAGGACAGCCCCATAGCACCATGCCACCCCAGCCACAGCCCAACAACGGCCCAACTACCACAGCAGTGTCCCAAAGCCAGACAGCAGTATCCCAAGGCCAGAAATGCTACTTCTGTGGCCAGGCCAAACACCCCAGAGCGCGCTGCCCGGCGAAGAATGCGACCTGCTCGGGCTGCGGGAAAAAGGGACACTACGCCAGCGTCTGCAAGGCCAAAGCCACCCCGAACGCCAGCAGCGCCGCGTGTGGGCCGTGCGAGCCGCCATCTTGGGCCCCCAACAGCGCCGCGTGTGGGCCGTGCGGGCCGCCATCTTGGGCCTCCCCAGCCATGTGCGAACCACCGCAGCAGCAGCCATCTTGGACGACTCCAGCCACATGGGAATCATGGACGCCGCCATCTTGGACACCAGCCGGGACACAGCAGATCGCCAACCCCCCCCATCTGATACTCGCAGCGACACACCGACCCCTATGCTGGCCTCTGTGACGCTGGACCAAACGAGACCGCACCAGCTAGCTCGGTCCAAAATGGACGTTAAGGTAAACGGCCATGCAATAAACTGCCTTTTTGACTCCGGGAGCACAGAGAGCTTCATCCACCCCGACACGGTGCGGCGTTGCTCTCTCCCAGTCCTGCCTGCGCACCAGCGGATTTCTATGGCCTCCGAGTCCCAGTCAGCAGACATTGGCGGCTACTGCGTGGTGACACTAGTAGTAGACGGGACTGTGTTCAATAATTTTAAACTCCTGGTCCTGCCCGACCTCTGCGCTGCCGTTCTACTGGGGTTGGATTTCCAGTGCCACCTCAAAAGCGTTACGATGGCGTACGGTGGCCCCCTCCCCCCACCCGCAGCCAGCAGCCTTCAAATTGCCCGCCGCGCACCAGATGCAACCTCTCCACACTCAGAGTCCCACCCCCCCCCACTGTTTGCTAACCTCACCCCCAACTGTAAGCCCATCGCCACAAAGAGCAGGCGATACAGTGCCGGGGACAGGGTTTTCATCAAAACCGAAGTGGAACGGCTCCTGAAGGAGGGGATTATTGAGGGCAGCTCCAGCCCCTGGCGAGCCCAGGTTGTAGTCGTTAAGACCGACGAGAAACAACGCCTGGTCATCGACTACAGCCAAACAATAAACCGCTACACCCTGCTGGACGCCTACCCACTCCCCCGCATAGCTGACATGGTCAACCAGATCGCGCAGTACCGCGTCTTTTCGACCATTGACCTGAAATCAGCGTACCACCAGCTCCCCATCAGCCCTGAAGACCGCCAGTATACTGCTTTTGAGGCAAACGGCCTCCTCTATCACTTCCTTAGGGTTCCCTTCGGCGTTACTAACGGGGTCTCCGTCTTCCAAAGGGAGATGGACCGGATGGTCGATCAAAACGAGCTGCAGGCCACTTTCCCTTACCTAGATAATGTGACCATCTGCGGCCATGACTTGCAGGACCATGACGCAAACCTCGAGAAATTCCTCCGCACCGCCCAACTCCTGAACCTGACATATAACAAGGAGAAGTGCATATTCCGCACAGACCGCCTCGCCATCCTTGGCTGTGTTGTGGAACACGGGGTCATCGGTCCCGACCCGAACCGGATGCGTCCCCTTATGGAACTCCCACTGCCCCACTGCCTAAAAGCTCTGAAGAGGTGCCTAGGGTTTTTTTCCTACTACGCTCAGTGGGTCCCCTACTATGCAGACAAAGCCCGTCCGCTGATCAAGTCCACCTCTTTTCCCGTGATGGCAGAGGCCCGCTTAGCCTTCCACCGTATCAAGGAAGACATTGCCAAAGCCACCATGCACGCAGTGGACGAATCCATCCCCTTCCAGGTGGAAAGCGATGCGTCCGACTTCGCTCTGGCCGCCACCCTTAATCAGGTGGGGAGACCTGTGGCATTCTTCTCACGAACCCTCCAGGGCCCGGAGACCAGACACTCCGCGGTCGAGAAGGAGGCCCAGGCTATCGTGGAGGCTGTGCGTCATTGGAGGCACTACCTGGCCGGAAAACGATTTACCCTGCTCACTGACCAGCGTTCAGTTGCTTTTATGTTCAACAACAAGCAGAGGGGCAAAATCAAAAATGACAAGATCTTGAGGTGGAGAATCGAACTTTCCACCTACAATTACGAGATCTTGTACCGGCCTGGGAAGCTCAATGAACCCCCAGATGCCCTATCGCGTGGCACCTGCGCCAGCACGCAGATCGATAGGCTAAGGGCCCTCCACAATGACCTCTGCCACCCAGGGGTCACCAGGTTCTTCCACTTCATCAAGGCCTGCAACCTGCCTTACTCCATCGAGGAGGTCAGGACCATGACCAAGAACTGCCAAGTCTGCGCTGAGTGCAAACCGCACTTTTATAGACCAGACAGAGCCCACCTGATAAAAGCCACTCACCCTTTCGAACGCCTGAGCGTCGATTTCAAAGGGCCTCTCCCCTCCTCCGACCGCAATGTGTACTTCCTCAACATCATTGACGAGTACTCCCGGTTCCCGTTCGCTATCCCCTGCCCGGACATGACCAGTGCCACGGTCATTAAATCTCTGAACAGCCTCTTCACCCTGTTCGGTTTCCCCAGCTATATCCATAGCGACCGGGGCTCATCGTTTATGAGCGATGAACTCCGCCAGTACCTGCTCGCTAGGGGTATAGCCACAAGCAGGACCACCAGTTACAACCCCCGGGGGAACGGACAGGTGGAAAGAGAGAATGCAACAGTTTGGAAGGCCGCCCTACTAGCCTTAAAGTCTAGGGGCCTTCCGACCTCCCGCTGGCAGGAGGTGCTCCTCGATGCACTCCACTCGATTCGGTCACTGCTCTGCACTGCCACCAATGCCACCCCTCACGAGAAAATGTTTGTCTTCCCAAGGAAGTCCACATCGGGGACATCGTTACCGCCATGGCTGACGTCCCCAGGGCCGGTACTACTGAGAAGACACGTGAGGGCCAATAAAACAGACCCCCTGGTCGAGAGGGTCGACCTCCTCCACGCCAACCCCCAGTACGCTTACATTGTGTACCCGGACGGGTGGGAGGACACAGTCTCCATACGAGACCTCGCACCCTCGGGGACCGCTGTAACCCACTACCCATTACCACCCCCCCCACGACCCGATATCCAACCCCAGCAGCCGGCTCGCCTTGGACCGTCACCCACGAGGACTACACTCCAGGGCCCCAGCCTACACGGGACGCGACGCCGGAAGCTCCACCACCCCTGCCGTCGCCACGTCGATCACAGCGGCAGACAAGACCTCCGGAGAGACTCCAATACACGAACTTTTAAATACACTTCACCCCGCCGGACTCATTTTTAAACAAGGGGTGAATGTGGTAAACCACTGTTACAACCTGTCTGTGTCTGTATGTGTATTCCACTAGGTACAGGTCTGGACATGCCTCGGCTGACTCCTCCCACTATTCCAGGTATATAAGTGACTACCTCCCAGTCCCTTAGTATTCTGGACGGGTCGACCACTCGAGACAAGACCTTCATTCTTTAGTTAATAAAAGCCTGGTTGTTACTCGCTCAACCTCAGTCTTTTGAGTAATTGATGGCGCATCAAAGTACAAGCAACATTAATGCTTGGATAACAGAATGGATTTATTGGTGGCATTGCACTCTGTCCTTCACTCTGCTTCCTGTCCACAAAATTCCACTGACAAGGAATGCACTGGCATTGTGTTTCTAATTTGTCAAAAATTTCCAGCTGGAGGAAATGTTCATGAACATTCTTCAGTCTTAGGGCCCAGAGCGATCTACTCCCGATATTGAGTGTTAGACATGACTTAGTGGTAGCACTCTTGCCTCTAAGTCAGAAGGTCGTGGGTTCAAGACCCACTCCAAAGACTTGAGCACCTAATCCAGGCCGACACTCCCGAGTGCAGTACTGAGGGAGTGCTGCACTGTCGGAGGTGTCATATTTGACCCTGAAATGAGCTTCCAATCACATAGACCGCCTATTTCCACCTCCATAACATCGCCCGTCTCCGCCCTTGCCTCAGCTCATCCGCTGCTGAAACCCTGATCCATGCCTTTGTTACCTCTAGACTTGACTATTACAACGCACTCCTGGCTGGCCTCCCACATTCCACCCTACGTAAACTTGAGGTCATCCAAAACTCGGCTGCCCGTGTCCTAACTCGCACTAAGTCCCGTTCGCCCATCACCCCTGTGCTCGCTGACCTACATTGCCTCCCAGTTAAGCAGCACCTCGATTTCGAAATTCTCATCCTTGTTTTCAAATCCCTCCATAGCCTTGCCCCTCCCTATCTCTGTAATCTCCTTCAGCCCCACAATCCCCAAGATATCTGCGCTCCTCTAATTCTGCCCTCTTGAGCGTCCCTGATTATAATTGCTCAACCATTGGTGGCCGTGCCTTCTGTTGCCTAGGCCCTAAGCTCTGGAATTCCCTGCCTAAACCTCTCTGCCTCGCTACCTCTCTCTCCTCCTTGAAGATGCTCCTTAAAACCTACCTCTTTGACCAAGCTTTTGGTCACCTGCCCTACTTTCTCCTTATGTGGCTCGGTGTCAAATTTTTTGTCTTAAAATACTCCTGTGCCGCGCCTTGGGACATTTTACTACGTTAAAAGCGCTATATAAATACAAGTTGCTGTTGTTGTTGAGGTGCCATCTTTCGGATGAGACGTTAAACCGAGGTCCCGTCTGCTCTCTCAGGTGGACGTAAAAGAAGAGCATCGGAGTTCTCCCTGCGTCCTGGGCCAATATTTATTCCTCAACAAACATCATTAAAAACAGATTATCTGGTCATTATCACATTGCAGTTTGCGGAAGCTTGCTATGTGCAAATTGGCTGCCATATTTCCAAATTACAACAGTGACTACACTTCCAGAAAGTACTTCATTGGCTGTGAAGGGCTTTGGGATGTCCTGAGGTTATGAAAGGGGCTATATACTGTAAATGCAAGTCTTTCATTCTAATATATCATAGTAATAACATCACAGTGTTTGGCATCATCTAGTTATGGAAGCTATTAAAGTATAATTGTAAATACTTCTAGTTATATTTCAGTATCATTTCATTCCATCCCATAGCGTGACTTAGTATTTCCCATAATCGCACATGGTGCCTTTCATTTCTTTTCTGGTTCTCGGTCACCAGCTTGAGGAGTCACTGAGGTAAAGGAAGCAGAGTTGGCCAACTTGTGCTGTCGCACTGCCAAGTAAATGGTATAATGAGCTTTCCAGGAATCCCAGTATAGCAATCTTAATATAAAATGCTGCTTTTTTTCCAAATCCAGCCCAGACAGACAAGATAGACATCTCCCCTAAGAATTTTACATGATGAGTTTAAGCAACAACAACTTGCATTTATATAGCACCTTTAACATAGTAAAACGTCCCTAGGCACGTCACAGGAGCGATTATCAAACAAAATTTGACAACGAGCCACACAAGAAGATATTGGGACAGGTGACCAAAAGCTTGGTCAAAGAGGTAGGTTTTAAGGAGCGACTTAAAGGAGAGAGGTAGAGAGGCGGAGAGGTTTAGGGAGGGTATTCCAAAGCTTAGGGCCTAGGCAACAGAAGGCACGGCCGCCAATGGTGATGTGATGGAAATCAGAGATCCAGTGTAGGCCAGTGAGCACAGGGGTGATGAGTGAACGGGACTTGATGCAAGTTAGGACACGGGCAGCAGAGTTTTGGATGAGGTCACATTTACGGAGGGTGCTTGATGTCACTAGGGTTGCCAACTTTAGTTGGATGTATCACATACCCTCCTGCCTCCAACCATCCTGCTCAGTCAAGAGTCTTTTCCCCATCTCCAATATTTTTATAACTAATAATCAAAAGTGTTGGAAGAAAATGAATTTTGTTTAGATACCCCTGTGATTTTTCTCCCTGGATTTGCTCGCAACTGTGTCCGGGAGGTTAAACTTTAATTCTTGGACACTCCAGGGCAATCCTAGAGGGGCGGCGACTCTAGATGTCACCCAAACACCAGTTCTTGATTTACCTCATTTTCTTTCCTACTCTTCCCAACCTGGATGCTGTCCTGCACCATGGGTCTTGGCCCTTCTGGGTTTGTCAATTTAAAAAACAGAGTGAGTATTGACACCACTGTGTCAGCCAATGAGTTGGAGGTGGGGTGGGACTTACAGTGGGACTTACAGCAGAATCTATTTTATAGCAAACAGTGTCTATTTAAACTGAGTCCCTACGAACTACAGCAAACAGAACTCATGACCAAAACTGCAGCAGAGTCTCCCGATAAAAGCAGGATTATTTCTCCAGCAAAATGCAGTGAGTGGAGGATAGTTACATAATACAAATTATGTTCGTAAAATCAATTCCAGCCACTTACAGCAGTGCGGTCTCCAGGCGTGATTGATGGGGAAATTACCCAATCAGCTCCATTCCGACTGGGACTTGTGGTGTCTCTATGTGCAGCCTTTAAAAATGGCAATCTCATATTTACTCTTAGAAAGCAGTCTCACTATGCTCCTTGAATACACATGTCTGTAAGTGCATTCCACACGAATGCCCCCATTGGCAAAAAATCCTGAAAAACCAGTACTGTACTAGATGCTATTTAGTAGCTATGGGAGAAAAATTCGGTTGGTTAGCGCCTCCCGTTAGCGCCTCCAGGTGGCACTAACGGAGCACTAACGACTTACTGCCCATGCGCGGCGATTTTAGCGCCGCCTGCGAAATTCAACTGGCGGTTTGCGGTGGCGCTAAACACTACCGCCACAATCTCTTGCACCCGGAGATCATGACGTGATCCAAGCGCGCATCACCCTGGTAGCGCCCTAGACCGGAAATTGATTTTCGCCCCCTGCCTCAGCGCCTGCCGCTAGGAACGACATGTTGAGGGGGACGGTTTGCAGTCGGCTGGGAGAGCGCTATTTAAAGGCGTGCACTTCCTGTTTTTTCTTGTCGGCAATCAATTCTGCCTACGCAGGTTGAGAGAGGCGTTTGGAGAGATTTAACGGTTTCCTATTTGAAGGAGTTTTGGTCGTCAGCAAGACTTATCAGGTTCCCATTTCTGTTATCTTTGGTACTACTACATTTAGAAGAGTTAATGGGGGCTGTACTGGCATGGGCCCTCGCCCTCCAGCGTCACCGTCGGAGGCAGCGGAGGAGGAGAGAGAGTGTGGAAAACATGGCCAGTGGGAGGAGGGCCAACAGGGCTCCCCACAGGAGATCTTACCCTCCCAGGGTATTCCAGGAGAAATTCTCATACATTCATCTGTCAGAGGAGCAGTGTATGAGAAGGCTCCGCTTCAGCAAGGAGGTGGTCACAGAGCTCTGCCACCTCCTGCAACCAGAGCTCCAGCCTCAGCTCAGGACCAGGACGTCTCTGTTGGTGGCAGTGAAGGTGACAGTGGCTCTCAATTTCTACGCCAGCGGCTCCTTCCAGGCTTCAACAGGGGACATTGCGAACATCTCCCAGTTCGCTGTCCATTGCTGCATCCGGGAGGCAGCGTCCACGATTCATTCATCCTGCGCCAGACTGGTGTCCCAGCACTGTTCCAACCACCGCATCAAGCTCGCAGCTGGCTCCTCGGGGACAAGGGTTATCCACTCTGCACCTGGCTGATGACACCCCTCCATAACCCCAACACTCCTGCTGAGCTCGTCTACAATGAGAGCCATAGTGTCACTAGGAGCCTCATTGAACAGAAACCCGGCGTGCTGAAGCAACGGTTCCGGTGTCTTGACCACTCTAGAGGAGCCCTGCAGTGCTCCCCCGATCGAGTATTGGTTTTCATAGCTGTGTGCTGCATGCTGCACAACCTCGCCATTCTGAGGACCCAGCCATTGCCACCGGGGATTGGTGGACCAACCTCAGGAGGAGGAAGAGGGAGAGGAGGCGGAGGAAGTGGAGGAGGAGGATGAAGAGGAGGAGGATGAAGAGGAGGAGGATGAAGAGGAGGAGGATGAAGATGAGGAGGAGCAGCAACAACACGGGAGGGAGGCACTCAATGTTGCTTCTGCAAGGGCCATTCATGAACGCCTCATAACACAGCGCTTCCGATGAATGAGAGAGAAGATGGCATTTGGTCTCAACCACCACATCATTACAGCCAGCCTGCAGCCCCTATGACCGGCCAATGTTCCAATGAGAAACATGAGGAAATTTGTAACATTTAAATAACAACTGTGTCTTATTAAGCACAACCAATATCAAACAAACACAATGTTATAAATCTCATCATCAAGAAACTACTTATGAAATAACGCTGGACGGCCAGCTGGTGGCGCTGTCCAAGGAGTATAAATACTCGGGCGTGGACCCCAGCCATCCAGGGACATTTTGTAAGACAAGGAACTAGTGAAGTACAACTAGACCTCCATGTTCTGAAACAAGTTGATTAAAGTCTTGCTTTATGCTCAAACCAAGTGTGTAGTGAGTTTTATTACATCACACAACAATTTATTAACCAACACAACTGGTTTTTAGCACATCGAAATAATTCTTAACAAAGTGAACAATATATTTACAAACACATCCAACTTTGGTACAAACACTCCCCCCATTTGGTCTGAAAATTTTAGTTAGTGGGCCTTCCTCAATGATCTCCCTCCCCTTCGCACTTCCCCCCTCCCAACCCTACTGCTCCTCCGTAATGTGGCCCCAGTGGCTGCAGCAAGGCTGATGGAAGGCTGCTGAATCTGGGAGCCAGAGACTGCAGATGGCCTTGCAGGACGACCTCGACCAGCTCTGGGCCTGGAGGGCCCGGCTGCAGACTGCACCAACTCTGCATGGGTGGCAGCAGTCTGTGCTGGCTGGGTTACAGGCTGTGGCAAGTGCAATGGCGGAGTGGCAGTGGTGGGAGCAGGAATGCTGTCATCCTGGGAGAGAACAGCACCTTCCTGCTCGACCGACACACTGCCACTCCCCCGGGGCAGAACCACAGCATCCGAAGCAATCTAATCGAGCACAGATTGCTGGCCTGCTGCAGCACCATCAGTTCCCCGGTGGACTGTGGTTGCCCCAGCTACGATGGCAGCAGCCAGCGCTTACGTGGCATCAGTCTGAGATTGGATGGCACCAACCACTGACTCGATTCCAGCACTAAGCCATTGCGTTGCCTCGGCCTATGCTGCAATAGATGTTGCCACCTCACCCATGACATGCGGCATGAGGCCTGGGTTCCCAAGGTCTCCCTGCAAGTCAACCATCCTCTGCAAAGAGGCAAGGATGGGGGTTGAGGGTTTGCGCACAGATGACAGCTGTGCTGGCGACGGACTCCTCCACGCTCCTAGCCAGTGCATCCATGCTCTCAGGCACCCTTGCCATTGCACCCATGAGCTCAGTATGCATGCTCATCACCTGTGTGTTCATCGCCACGATATAGAGTTCCTCCTCCGAGTCCTGTGCAGCAGAACTCGTGCGCGCACTCACCCTCCGGGGAGATGGCCCCCGAGCTTCCCTTTCCCCATGGTGTTGTTGCAGCCCCGCTGGGTCCCGGAGATTCACCCACATCAGAGCCAATTCCTCTGCTCCCCTCCAGTGACCGTGTGGCCCCATTATCGGATGTCTCACCCTTGGGAGACACAGGTCGTGAGGCTCCGGCTTGGTGTTCCTCCTCCTCTCCCGCATCGCTGCCACTGGGAGGCTGAGGGACAGGCTGTTCAGATGGTGGCTCACTATCTGAAAACAGGAAGGCACAAGAGTGGGTTTAACGTGAGGAGAGGAGGGCAGGAAGGGAGCAAGGAATGGAGACAGTATAGTTAGATGGAAAGTGGGAAGGGCTCATGTTGTGAGGGGGAAGTGGTATGAGAAAGGAGGGAGAGATGATGAACATACTGTGGCTGTCCCCAAGGGAGTCGACCTCTCCCACTGCCACAACGCCAACGATATGGCTCGTGATGATTCTGTGCACTCGCTCCTCCAGCTGTGCGAGGGGGTGCAGCTCAGCCTGACCTCCTCCCGTGCATTGCTGCTCCCTCTTGTTATGAGCAAGCTTGACCTGTAAGAAAAAGGACAGCGTGTGAGTGAGTGTGCAGCCATGTGTTTGGCAGATGTGCCTACCACAGTTGAATAGCCCTTAATGTCTGCAAGGTGTGAGATGTAGATGGCCATAGTTTTTGGGTGAGTGTTGGGGATTTGACAGTTTATACCGTCTGTGCACAGAGTGAGTTTGAGATTGATCTACTCACCCTGACTACCCGAGTGAGGTCGTTGAGCTTCTTGCGGCATTGGGTGTGAGTTCTTTGGGCCAGGCTTCTGGTCGAGACGTAATGTGCCACCTCCCTCCACATCCTTGTGAACTCCTGGGGTAATGGCCTCCTGACAGTGTCTGGGAACAGCACAGCCCATTGGCGTTCCACACCCACAACCGGAGCCTCCAATGCCTGGTCGCTAAACTGGCGAGCTCTCTCCCTGGGCCTCTGAGCAGCCATGATATTCCTGGATGAAGAATTGCACCTCCTTGCAGGCCCGGGTCACAAGCAGTAATGATCAGGGTGAGGCTGTGCGGCATGATGGACTCTCCCCTTTAAGAACTGGAAGGCGCCAGTCTGTCTGAGTACTAGGTAATTGACATCGCCTGAGCTTGAGTAGCGCTCTGAGGTAGCGCCCCGTTCCCCGACATTAGCGCCCTAAGAGAAGTGTTGTAGGGCTTGAATTAGCACTCCAGTCACCTCCAGGGGCGCAGGTGATGAATTTCGCGGTCGCCGGCGCTAAAGTTTGTGGCTGGCCAATGTTAGCGCCCCAAAATGGTCAATACCGAATTTCTCCCCCTATGAGTCAGCATCAGTCTCGGCTTGTTAGCTATCAAATAACTCTTCCAAAAAGCACAATTCAGCTAAGGCAATAATTCATGCATGTGGAACAGGACTGAGTGCTCGAGCTATGTCCTGTGGGAAACACAAGCCCTGGCAATATCAGCCTCAACGTCCAGGAAACAGTCCTATTTGCGCTTATATTTCTTATTCACTGATTTGTCCTGCTTGAATTTTATGGGCCTGGAGGTTTGAATAGGGCTGTTCTTAGCCCTATCTGATTGTAGTCAGAGCATCTCCAGCAATGGCTTCTTTTCCTATCCTTAGCCCCTTTCTCTTCTTCATCTATAGGCTGCCCTTGGAGTCCTTGCTGTCCTACATTGGCTTCCAGTCCTCCAATGCCTTATAGCTTTTCCCCTCCCTACCTCTGTAACCTCTTCCAGCCCTACAACCTCACCAGAACTCTCTGTTCCTCTATCTCTTGTACAACCCCCTTCCTTCACCTCACTATTGGCAGCCGTGTCTTCAGCTATCTAGGCCCCATGCTCTGGAATTCACTCGCCTTTCCATTCCTTAAGACCCTCCTTAAAACTTATCTCATTGAACAGGTTTTTGGTCAATCTTCCTAATATCTCCTTCTTTGGTTCAGTTAAACTGTTCATCTAAACAAGTTGATTTAGCAGTTCATTACTCACAATTACTGTTTAAAGAAAGAAAGAAATTGCATTTATGTAGCGCCTTTCACAACTTCAGGACATCCCAAAGCGCTTCACAGCCAATGAAGTACTTTTGTAGTTTAGGGGACACCAGGGAGATCTCCTTTGATATTCTTTGAAGAGTGCAATGAGATCTTTTACATTCACCTGATATGGCAGATAGTTGGTTTAACATCTCATTCTCTTCCTTCTGATCCATCTCCTGGGTGTCGCCTGAGTTTTTCCTGGAGTCATCTATGCTGAGAGTGAACCAAACCCATTAAGGTATGCCCCACGAACCGGAACCACAGAAAAATCCATTCAATCATGTATCTGCCATAGCCCAATTCTACCCAATCATGAGCCTGGTAACCTCTGTCTCCAGCCATAGGTCATGGACCTTCTCATCTACCTCAGTACAAGCTTTTGATGTTCTTTGTTTCCGGACGGAATTTTCCCGTTGCCGAGCGTGTGGCTTTGGGGGGCGGGTCAGCAATAAAAATAGCGAGCGCGTTGGGAACCTGCCATCATCCCATCACCTCGTGCATTTAACTTGGGCAGCTTTGAAGGCGCGACACGAACCTGATCGGCAGAGGCGGGCAACCTCATTGAAATCATTAAGTGCTTGTTGAGAGACCCTTAAGGGTGATTTTAATGCCAGCTTTTGAGTTTAACTTCAGGTGTACGGGATTCATGGAGGTCGGGTACCTCGCCTGTGAAGGGGAGGCAGAAGCTCAGTGGTCATTGGCGAGTTCATTCATTGAGAGTTGGGAAAAGTACATAAATACTGCAACATTACACCTCATTACTTGCCTCATGGAAAGGCTCTTGCTAACTCCATTTTGTCCACAGATTTTGGTGTCTGCAGCTTGCAGGTCATTTTTGAAACCTCGGAAGCCACTCTCACCAAATTGCTACTCACTATCACAACATTGAAGGATTGGCCCTCTCATCTCCACTTTACCTGCCATCTACTGCGTCAGCATGGGTGCCACTTATACTGTCTCACCTTGGTCCTCAGAATCGGACCAAGATGAGCCCCACCACAAACAACACCAGCCACACCAGCAGCAACCATAACAGCAGCCTTCTCCTCAATGATCTGATGCTCCACAGGAGAGAGGTGGGCACCACAAGGCTGCAGTGCGCTGGAGGCAATACCCCCAACACAGGGTATAGAGGTAGAGGATGAACTTCCTCAACATGACTGAGCAGCAGTGCTTCAGGAGGCTCAGGCTATCGCCCCAGGTCATCGCAGACATTTATAGTTTGCTGGAACAAGACCTGCTGCCCAGAGGTCCTGGTGGACACTCCTTACCAGTGACTGCCAAAACTACCACTGCCCTCAACTTCTTCGCCTCAGGTTCCTTCCATGGATCTGTAGCAGACATTTTCGGGATCTCGCAGTCGGCCGCCCACAGATGCATCACCCAGGTGACCGATGTCATGTTTCACAAGTCAGCCAATTATATCAACTTTGCCACTGATGAGGCCAGTGTTACTGAGAATGTGCTCAGCTTGGCAGCTCTGGCTGACTTCCCACTGGTGCAGGGCGTCATCGGCTGCACACATGTGGCCATGAACGCACCCCCTAATCACCCAGGAGTGTTTGTGAACCACAAGGGCTGCCACTCCCTCAATGTGCAGCTTGTCTGCACCATAAAAAGATGATTATGCATGTGTGCGCCAGATTCCCTGGCAGCTGACTCTTCCGTGCTGCACCAGTCTACCCTCCCTCAGCTCTTCGCACCTTCAAACAGACTTACCAGCTGGCTGCTTAGAGACAAGGGCTATCCACTGAAGACGTGGCTCATGACACCCCTGAGGAGGCCAAGTACTGAGGCCGAGGAACATTATAATGAGAGCCACATCTCCACCTGATGTGTCATAGAGTAAGCAATAGGCATGCTGAAGATGCACTTCAGATGCCTTGACAGATCTGGAGGAGACCTTCAGTATGTGCTAGCCAGGGTCTCCAGAATTACTGTCGTCTGCTGCGCGCTACACAACATAGTACAGCAGCGAGGATTGGAGCTGCAGGAGGAGCATGGTGCAGAGTGCACAGACTCTTCAGAGGAGGAGGAAGACAAGGAGGAGGAGAAGGAGGAACCTGAGGTGCAGATGGCACCAGCAGCGGCGCACATTACTGTCCGGGAGGCCTGCAATGGCCTCATCATGGCCAGATTTACTTAACTTACTCCAATGCGGCCACATGCTTGCCACATGCTGTACTAAGTTCCCCCTCCCCCCCATCCAACAACACCATAAAGCACCCTTACAATGACCAATCCATTCCTCTCACCCAAACCCCCAATGCTCGAGGTTAAATAATGTCTCACCATTCACTCCAAGTTGATGGACCTGTGGAAGATTAAAGAAATGAATTAGAAGTCTTATAATAAGAATGGGTAATGTTACCATTATGCACATGATGACATTTCATTGGCTGCTGACATCAGTCACCATATGAGTGACTGTTGTATGCCATGTGGCTTAATGAGATAAAATTCTGTCACCAGGTTGCTGGGAATGTCCCCCTCTCTCTGTCTCCCACCGCCAGCATCTCTCAAACTCCCGAGATCTCTAGAGCCCCCTCCTCTGCTGCTGTTAGTTGTGCGAAGACTGGAGGGCCACCTCCGGTTCTCTCCCTCTCTCTGTTGTTCTGGGTTCTTTTCTCCTGCAAGGAGGGAAAGAAGAGAAGTTTGAGTGAGAGTGATGGAATGAGTGTAAGGAATGAATGGGTTACATCTGTTGAGGGTGACTATGAGGAAGTGGGGTGCCAATGCCAATTGGCCTCCTTCTGTGATGTTATTTGCTACGATTGCATTAGGATGAGTGTGCGTGTGAGGGGTGGTTAGTCAGATGGGGATGTGAGTATGTACATAGAGAGAGAGGGATGGGTGGACCTGGAAGGTAGGTTGGTGTGAGACATGATGTGCAGATGTGGGCTTGGGAAGGTAGAGTGATGGGGAATGGGGATGTGTTGACAGGCACATCAGGATGAAGGTGAATGTGGCATTGCACTCACTTTTCCCGACCTCTTGAGATCATTGAAGCATTTCCTGCACTGTATCCCTGCTGCTGGCCTCCTCAGCTATATCCAGCCAGGCTCTTTTTGTTTTGTGTGGAGGTCTCCTTCACCTATCAGCAGGGAAGAGGACCTCCCTACATGCACTGTCCCTTCTCGTATCAATTATTCTTACAGTCGTGGCTTCTACCCAGGACACAACGGCATAATATAAGTCTCAATTGTACTCTGTAAACTGCTGCTCTAATATTGTAATGTATTAAGTCTTGCTTGAGCTGAATAAAGTTAAATCACCGTCACCAATACAGGTCAACTTCGAATAATTTGGAACCGGGGTCTCTCTGGGACCCTTACAGAGCACTGCATTGTCAGAGGTGCCGTCTTTCGGATGACATTTTGAACCAAAGCCCCGTCTGCCCTCTCAGGTGGATGTAAAAGATCCCACGGCACTATTTCAAAGAAGAGCACTGGAGTTCAACTGGTGTGCCTCAACCGACACCACCAAAACAATACTTACTTCAACAGCACCTCCCATCCCTGCAACCTCCAGCCTGGATGACAAAAGCAGCAACGTCATGGGAACACCTGCAAGGCAAACACCACCCTGATTGGATACAAACCTCCATTCCTTCATCGTCACTTGGCCAGAATTCTGGAATGCGCTTTGTAGCACCATGACAAGGACTGCAACCGTTCAAGGAGAAGGCCCACCACCACCTTAGGTCAACTAGGGATAGATAATAAATGCCGGCTTTGCCAGCAACACCCGTATCCTGAGAACAAATTTTTTTTTTACAGGAAACTTTGGTTTATCCGGAGGTTGTATGTCCGGAAACCTCGATCTAACGGCAGAAATCAGCAGCCGTTTTGGTTAGGTTTTTTTTCTTCTCCTAGCATTTTTTTAACAGTCAGGCTCTGGAAAGCGTCTCTGTAGCTTAGCAACAGCTTCAGAGACACTTCCAAGGTACGGGCCGAGTGTTTACAAGCTGTTGCTAAGCAACAGTGTTTGTTGTCAGATACGGAGATGAAAACCTCCGTATCCTTCAACATTAGCGCTGGTCTATCCGGAAGTTTTGATAGATCGGCAGCAGCTCGGTCCCGTCAGTGCCGGATATCGCGAAGTTTCCTGTAAATTCAAAAGTAATTCATGAAGTTGGCTTAGGACATCCTGAGGGAAAGATCAGACATTATATAAACTTTACTTTTCTGTTTTTCTTTCTTTCTCTCTCTCTTTCTTCCTTCCCGAATTGCCTCACCTAATTTCTCTCGTCTTCCGCAGGCTGTTCTTCTTCATTGTTCGACCTAATTTTGTGTCTTGTGTCTGCCTGTCCTTGTTGGAAGTTGGCGCAGTGCCTTCGCTGGCCTTCGATTCCTTGCTTCCAGTGGCGCTCAGGGTCTCTCCTGCTTCCTTCTTGGATTCTCTTCACTTGACAGGCAGTGGCCCTGCCTGCGGTTTAATGAGTTCGCTCAGCAATCGACTGCACACGACTTGTTTCTGTCGCCCCTTCACTCTCAGTTTTTTTCTTCTAATTTCCCCCATTTGGAAATGCTCAAGATTTTATTAGTTATTTTATTCTGACTTATGCTACTGCCTGTCTCTGAATTGTTACAATAGCAGTCTGTAATTGGTTGGAATTTACAAATAAAACTTACATATTTTACTGTTTTTCCTATCAAATATTGTGAAACCGACCAAGATGGCAGGAAATTGCTTGTCAGAGACTTGGAATAAAAAAAACAACTCCGCAAACTCAAATGAATCTCACCGTCCAGCAGGAGCAGTGTATTTTTCACCATAGTCCGTGAATTTAGTTCCTATTTACTTTCAAAATCGTATCAGTCTTTAAAATAGATGTCAGTATTCACAGAATCACAGAAACCCCACAGTGCAGATAGAGGCCATTTCGGCCCATCGAGCCTGCACCGACACATATCCCACCCGATCCCCGTAACCCCACGTATTTAATCCCCCTAACACTAAGGGTCAATTTATCATAGCCAATCAACCCAACCCGCACATCTTTGGACTGTGGGAGGAAACTGGAGCACCCGGAGAAAACCCACGCAAACACGGAGAGAATGTGCAAACTCCACACAGACAGTCACCCGAGGCCGGATTCGAACCCGGGTCCCTGGCGCTGTGAGGCAACAGTGCTAACCACTATGCCACCGTGCTGCCCAAAATAGAGTGGAGATGCCGGGGATTGAACCCGGGGCCAACAGTATTGGTACTGTGTGTGTTCCCAGGGTTAGACAGGAACTCCAGGTTCCCAGGAGCAGTATCACATGATTTCCTTCCGGTCGTGACCAGCAAAGAACTCAGGAACTCTGAAAAGATAAACAAGAACTTGCGTTTATATAGCGCCTTTCACGACCTCGGGATGTCACACAGCACTTTACAACCAATGAAGTACTTTTGAAGTGCAGTCACTGTTGTAATGTAGGAATGGTGGCAGCCAATTTGCGCACAGCAAGATCCCGCAAACAGCAATGTGATAATGACCAGTTAATCTATTTTTAGTGATGTTGGTTGAGAGATAAATATTGGCCCCAGGACACCGGGGAGACCTCCCTTGCTCTTCTTCAAAATAGTGCCATGGGATTTTTTGCACCCACCTGAGGGTGGACAGGGCCTTGGTTTGGAATCGTAGAATGATACAGTACAGAAGGAGGCCGCCTATTCAGCCCATCATGCCTGTTTGGGCTCTTTGAAAGAGCTATCCAATTAGTCCCCCTGTCCTCCTCTTTCCCCATAGCCCTGCAAATTCAAAGGGCAGTTAAGAGTCAACCATGTCGGTGTTGGACTAAGAAAAAGAGTCACATATATGCCCAGACCAGGTAAGGACGGCAGGTTTCCTTCCCTAAAGGACATTTATAAATTTGTTGGGTTTCTATGACAATACAACAGCTTCATGGTCACTTTTACTGATACCAGATTTTTATGTGTAAACTTCTTGTGCAAAGCAAAAGATCGTACTTGAAGAAGAGCATGAAGCTGTCCTGGTTTCCTCGCCAACATTCTTCCCTCACCCAATACCCCCATTAATTGGCCATTTGTCTCATTGCTGTTTCTTGCTGGATATCGGCCATAAATATAAGATAATCACTGACATGAATCAGTCATTCATGAAAGACTTATGAAATAATACTGAGCGGCCTGCGGGTGGCGCTGTCCAGGGAGAGTATAAATACTTGGGCCCGGGCCCAGCTTGCGCAGGACATTTTTAACAGGAATGAGTGAAGGACACAACTAGGCCTCCATGTTGTAAAACAGTTGATTAAAGCTTTGTTTAACGCTTAGACCAAGTTCCTAGTAGTTTTCTTATGTCAGTCACTAATAAATCCAATAAAGAATTTAGGAGAAACTTCTTTACCCAGAGAGTGGTGAGAATGTGGAACTCGCTACCACACGGAGTGGTTGTGGCGAATAGCATAGATGCATTTAAGGGGAAGCTAGATAAGTACATGAGGGAGAAAGGAATACAAGGATATGCTGATAGGGTGAGATGAAGAAGGGTGGGAGGAGGCTCATGTGGAGCATAAACACCAGTATAGACCTGTTGGGTCGAATGGCCTGATTCTGTGCTGTAAATTCTATGTAATTCTATGAGTATAACAGCTGATGTGTTCCGCCACGTATATGACGTGCAATGTTTCAAAGAGTTGCAGTAAGGTGCTATATAAATGTACGTGTTTCTTGTTTTAACTACATGTGCTATTTGTGAAAGACTAGCCTGCTGTTTAAGTACTAACGCCACAGTTGTTCTGTTCTGCAGAGTGATGCAGCTTCTCTCTTGGCTTCTCCGAGCTTATTCCAAGGCACATCGTGCCCCAGCCAAGGATAACTTCAATCAGGAAATGAACAGGATTTTTGCTTCAATGGGACTGGCCACTGGGTCAGGTCAAGGCTTAGCTTGTAGCTTCTTCTGAAGTGCACAGATGTCTGCGATTCTTTTAGTGCTCCATATTGTGAGCACATGTGTGAGACCAGGGTTCTAATTCCTCCCAGGTGGCTAGATTCGTTACATGACATACATTAAAAGCGTCGTCAGCTGTGGCTCAGTTGTAGCACTCTCGTCGCTGAGTCTGAAGGTCATGGGGTCAAGTCCCAGACCAGAGACTTGACCACAGACACTCCAATGAAGTCCTGAGGGAACACTGCACTGTTGGAGGTGCCATGTTTAGGATGAGACATTAAACTGTCTGCCTGTTCAGTTGGATGTAAAAAAATCCCAAGGCACTATTCAAAGAAGGGTAGAGGAGATGTCCTGGGCCAACATTTATCTCTCAACCAAAGTTGAAAACAGATTACCTGGGTGTTTATTCTCAGTGTTGTTTGTGGGAGCTTGCTGTGCACAGATGGGCTGTTTTGTTTGCTACATTACAACAGTGACTGCACTTCAAAAATAAATAATTGGCTGTTAGGCACTTTGGGATATCCTGAGGATGTGAAAGGTTCCATATAAATGCAAGTTCTACTGTTCTTGTTTACGCTGCTGATGTAGATTACCAGCAGTTAAATGATGGTTGTGATCAGGACCACAATAAGGAAGTTCAGAAGCCCAAGTTGTGCTCAATCATGTAAAGGATACATTTGCTCAAAGCACATTGGTATGTACCTTTACCTACTGCACTACTTATTGCCCCTTCTTGCAAGATCATCTGATCTCAGCACCTTACACATTTCTCCATTAAATTAAATGTTTCAGGTATAAATTGGGGAGGTGGAGTAGCTGTACTTATTAGGGATAACATAATGGCAGTAGAAAAAAGTGACACAGCTATCAGCAAGACAAAAATAGAATCCATATGGATAGAGATAAAAGATAATAAAGGATCAATCACACTAATAGGTGTAGTCTACAGACCACCTAATAGTGGAAAGGAGGTGGCGGAAGAAACATGCAGACAAATTAGGGAAATGAGTAAAAAAATAGAATAATAACCATGGGGGATTTCAACTACCCCGCTATTAATTGGACAGAAGAGGTAGGTAAAGAGGATAAGGGAATGGAGTTCCTACAATGTGTACAGGACTCCTTTCTAACCCAATATGTAAAAAGTCCAACAAGGGAGAATCTGTTATTGGATCTAGTAATGGAGAATGAACCACAGCAGATAAGAGAAGTAAAAGTAGGGGAACATCTAGGCAATAGTGACCATAATATAATAAGCTTTAAGATGATAATTGAGAAGGACATAAGTATGATGAAAACCAGGGTAATAGATTAGAGAATAGCTGATTTTAAGGGGCTGAGAATAGAACTTGGGAAAATAAAATGGGCAACAATATTGGCAAACAACAATGTAGAACTGCAATAGGAAACATTTAAAATTGTGTTCAACAAAGTGCAGGAACAATATATCCCGCTAAAATGAAAGAACAAACTAAACACTAATGAGACTCCATGGATGAATAAAGCCATAACGGAACAATTGAGGGTAAGGAAAGAGACATACATTAAGTACATGGATAGCAGGGGAGTGCATGATAAGGTAGAATATGAAGGAATTAGGAGAGAAGTCAAAAAACAATTAGGAAGGCAAAGAGGAACTATGAAATTAAATTATCAAGGAACATAAAACAAAATAGTAAAGTATTTTACAGGCACATCACTAAAAAAAAGGAAGGTTGGGATGGGAATAGGGCCATTAAGGGATAGACAGGCTAATACCACAGGTAATGATAAAGAAATGGCAGACACATTAAATAATTATTTTGCTTCAGTATTTACCAGGGAGATAGAACAGGTGGACATGACATTGGATGATGAGATAAGTGCATTTAAAATAAAAAGAGGGGATATATTAAATAAACTAATCAAACTCAAAGAGGATAAATCCCCTGGGCGGATGGATTGCATCCGCGCATTTTAAAAGAATCTAGGGAAGAGATAGCATAGGCATTACTACACATATTTAATAATTCATTAGAAAAAAGTGTAGTGCCAGAGGACTGGCAGATAGCTATTGTAATACCTATATTTAAGAAGGGAGATAGAACATGTCCAGGGAATTATAGACCAGTCAGCTTAACATCAGTGGTAGGAAAAATAATGGAATCCCTACTAAAGGAGAAAATAGAAGAACATCTAGAAACCAAAAACATAGTAATGAATAGTCAGCATGGATTTCAAGGGAAAGTCTTGCTTGACCAACCCCACTGAATTTTTTGAAAAGGTAAGAGAGAGAGTAGACAATGGTAATGAAGTAGATGTAATTTATCTAGATTTTCAAAAGGCCTTCGATAAGGTACCCCATAATAGACTGATGAACAAGGTGAGAGAATGCAGAGTCAGGGGACAAGTAGCAGAATGGATTGCTGGCTGGCTTCAAGACAGAAAGCAGAGAGTGGGAGTAAAGGTTAGCTATTCACAGTGGCAGAAGGTGGGTAGTGGTGTTCCATAAGGATCAGTGCTGGGACCACTGCTGTTCACAATTTATATTAACGATTTAGACTTTAGAATCAAAAACACAATTTCTAAATTTGTGGATGACACCAAATTGGGGGGGATAAACAATACTGAGGAGGACTGCAACAAATTACAGGAGGACATTAATAAACTTGCAGAATGGGCATATAATTGGCAAATGAAGTTCAACACAGATAAATGTGAGGTATTACATTTTGGTAGGAAGAATAGGGAGGTCACTTATCACTTGGAGGGTGCGAGTCTCGGTGGGGTAGAGGAACAAAGGAATCTCAGAGTACAAATACACAAATGACTAAAAGTTGCGACACAGGTTAGCAAGGCCATAAAAAAAGCAAACCAAGCACTAGGGTATAGAATTGAGAAGTAGGAAATTTATGCGAAACCTGTATCGAACCTTGGTTAGACCACACTTAGAGTACTTTTTTTTATTCGTTCATGGGATGTGGGCATCGCTGGCAAGGCAAGCATTTATTGCCCATCCCTAATTGCCCTACGTACAATTCTGGTCGCCATATTATAAAAAGGATATAGAGGCACTGGAGAGGGTGCAGAGAAGATTTACAAGGATGATACCAGAAATGCGAGAGTATACATTTCAGGAAAGGATGAACAGGCTGGGTCTCTTTTCTCCAAAAAAAGAAGGCTGAGGGGTGACCTAATAGAGGTCTTCAAAATTATGAAAAGTTTTGATAGAGCGGATAGAGAGAGAATGTTTCCACTTGTGGGGAAGAGCAAAACTAGAGGCCATCAATATAAGATAGTCACCAAGAAATCCAATAGGGAATTCAGAAGAAACTTCTTTACCCAAAGAGTGGTGAGAATGTGGAACTCGCTACCACAGGGAGTGGTTGAAGCAAATAGTATAGATACATTTAAGAGGAGGCTAGACAAGCATATGAGGGACAGAGGAATAGAGGGTTATGCTGATAGATTTAGATGAGGAAAGACGGGAGGAGGCTCGAGTGGAGCATAAACGCTGGCATGGAGTAGTTGGGCCGAATGGCCTGTTTCTGTGCCGTATGTCCTATGTAATCCTATCTAAATTATGGTGTCAGCCGTGGCTTTTTTTCTTACTTATTCATTCATGGGATGTGAGCATCGCTGGCAAGGCCAGCATTTATTGGCCATCCCTAATTGCCCTTGAGAAGGTGGTGGTGGGCCACCTACCTGAACCACTGCAGTCCATGCGGTGAAAGTAGGGAGTTCCAGGATTTTGACCAATGTTCCCCCTAATGTTTTTTGGGTGCGCCGCCCCTTTAAGGGGCTGCACAGCCCATTCAGTTTCGCGTGGAGGTCACCTCGTACAAGTAGTAGGGACTGCATCAAATTACAGGAAACTTTCGTTTAAACGGAGGTTAAATCTCCAGAATGCTCTCTCCACTGGCAAAATTCAGGAGTCGGTTCAGATAACTTTTTTTACTTTTCATTGCTTTTTTTCTCCATTCCTGGCTCTGCAAGCGTCTAGCTGAAGCTGTTGCTTAGCTACAGAGACACTTGCAAGCTGCGCCGACTGTTTTGAAGCTGTTGCTAAGCAACAGGGTTTGTTGCTAGATACGGAGCTCGGAAGCTCCGTATGTTTTAACATTAGCGCTGGTTTCTCCGGCAGTGTTGATCGACCGGCACCAGCTCGGTCCCGTCAGTGCCGGATAACAGAAAGTTTCCTGTATCAGGGCCAGAGTGATCTCCTGGACTAGTTTCAATCGCCATGGGGAGACTGAGAGAGGAATTTCCAAGATTTTTTCCCCAAAGTGGCCTGGGTTTTCATCTAGTTTTTTGCCTCTCCCAGAAGATCTCATGGTTTCGGATGGGGTGGGGACTGTCTAGATTGTAATGCACAAGGTATCACAATTGTATGGGACAGATTGGAAGGACCAGAGGGTCTTTTCCTGTCTGTCATTGTATGTATGTTCATATTATCTGTCACTCCAATCCTAACTTCTGCCCCCTCACATCCAATGATGTTAGAAGGCATTTTGGCACTTTGCAACGCAGATTGGAGGATAGCAAGGCCAGGATCAGCTCACCATTGTTGTGAGAAACCTCGGACAACCCACCCTGTCCTGCAAATCAATCAGTCAAGGGGTCAGAGGGAGGAAAAATAAAGACTTGCATTTCTATAGCGCCTTTCATGACCTCAGGTTGTTTCAAAGCACTTCACAACCAATGAAGTACTTTTGAAGTGTAGTCACTGTTGTAATGTAGGAAATGCGACAGCCAATTTGAGCACAGCAAGCCCCCACAAACAGCAATGAGATAATGACCAGATAATCTGTTTCAGTGATGTTGGTTGAGGGATAAATATTGACACCGGGGAGAATTCCCTGCTCTTCATCGAAATAGTGCCATGGGATCTTTTACATACACCTGAGAGAGTTTAATGTCTCATCTGAAAGACAGCACCTTCAACAGTGCAGTACTCCCTCAGTGCTGCACTGGAAGTGTCAGTCTGGATTTTGTGCTCAAGTTCTGGAGTGGGATTTGAACCCATAAGCTTCTGACCTAGCGGTGAGAGTGCTACCACTGAGCCACAGCTGACACCTAAGTTACCGTCAATGGCCAAAGGGAATTCCAGAGCTTCCAAATCATGGCAACAGGATGCAGTAACAGGCACCGAGCAGGTTAAACTCAGAAGACAAAATATCTTTCGCAAAATATTTCTGAAGGTTCTCTGCAACTTTAATCGATCAAATGGAGACAGACAGAGCCAACAGTTACCCAGGCATTTTTTTTCTGCTTTCAATGTCAATTGATTCAAGTGATTAATTGAAGGATTGAGGTGACGGAATTATAAATCTTCCCAAAGATCTTTTTTTAAATTGCACAATAACCTGTCAGAATATGTAGAATAAGAAAGATCGAGCACAATCAGTGCAACCCGGAAATCTGAGTAAAGATATAGGCCCAGAACTTGGTGTCGGGGGCTTGCTGCGCGTGCAAGCCCCCGATGTGCGCTCACCCTGCGCGCCGACATCTGAAACCTGGCCCGCAGTGGATTTCCTTTCAGTGGCCAGGTTCTGATGTCAGCGCGCTGTGCTAACCTGACACAGCAGCGTAGTTAGTGCGATGTGCCGGCTGGGATCAGGTGAGCACTGTTCAGCCAATCAGGGGAGGGGAAACTTCATTCATAAGTTTGAGAGTAAGAACTGTCAAACTCATGAGAAGTACTGCACCCCAAAACACTACTTAAACTTTAAATAACATTTAAAAAAAACATCCCAATCATTAAATTAAGTATAAATAGTTAAAAAAAATAATTTAAACAATAATTTTTCTTTTTGAAAAAAATAAATTTTTAATAAAAAGGGTCTAAAACTAAACTTACCTTATTGTAGATTCTTTAAAATAATAAACCTGCGGAATTTTTTTTTCTAAATTGCACTAAAACACCATTTACCTGTAAAAATAAATACTTACGTGTGCTTTTTACAAGTGTAAAGACCGGAGGCCTTTACACATGCGCAAATCCCCCAAAACAGAGGAAATCCAAGATGCACGCGCTGCCCCCTACAGCGCATGCGCTAGCCTCTTCACCTCTTGGGTTAGAGGAAAGGAAATGTCGGTTTTCAGCGCATGCGCTGTGCATGCTGAAAACCGGCATTTCCTCCGGCCAGACGCGTGAGTACCCCTTCCGTACTCACGCGTTTGGGGAGGAATTACTGCCCCAGAAAGATCCGAGATCACAACACTCCGACATATATCGGAGAATCGGGGCATGCAGGTCAATACAAACTGATTCTCTGGCCATTGAAATTTAATCTAAAGTGCAGAAAATTGGGTGGCCAAACAGGAGCCCAGTTCATGGCTTCAAACTGGTTTCTGAGGCGGTTTCTTTCTATTCTCCCCATCTCTCCTGAAGGTGCTGACTCTCACTGGGCTTCAGGTCCCCTCCTCTCCTGAAGGTGCCGACTCTCACTGGGGTTCAGGTCCCCTCCTCTACTGAAGGTGCTGACTCTCACTGGGCTTCAGGTCCCCTCCTCTCCTGAAGGTGCTGACTCTCACTGGGGTACAGGCCCCCTCCTCTCCTGAAGGTGCTGACTCTCACTGGGCTTCAGGTCCCCTCCTCTCCTGAAGGGGCTGACTCTCACTGGGGTACAGGTCCCCTCCTCTCCTGAAGGTGCTGACTCTCACTGGGCTTCAGGTCCCCTCCTCTCCTGAAGGGGCTGACTCTCACTGGGGTACAGGTCCCCTCCTCTCCTGAAGGTGCTGACTCTCACTGGGCTTCAGGTCCCCTCCTCTCCTGAAGGGGCTGACTCTCACTGGGGTACAGGTCCCCTCCTCTCCTGAAGGTGCTGACTCACTGGGCTTCAGGTCCCCTTCTCTCCTGAAGGTGCTGACTCTCACTGGGGTTCGGGTCCCCTCCTCTCCTGAAGGTGCTGACTCTCACTGGGCTTCAGGTCCCCTCCTCTCCTGAAGGTGCTGACTCTCACTGGGCTTCAGGACCCCTCCTCTCCAGAAGGTGCTGACTCACTGGGCTTCAGGTCCCCTCCTCTCCTGAAGGTGCTGACTCTCACTGGGGTTCGGGTCCCCTTCTCTCCTGAAGGTGCTGACTCTCACTGGGGTTCGGGTCCCCTTCTCTCCTGAAGGTGCTGACTCTCACTGGGCTTCAGGTCCCCTTCTCTCCTGAAGGTGCTGACTCTCACTGGGGTACAGGTCCCCTCCTCTCCTGAAGGTGCTGACTCTCACTGGGGTACGGGTCCCCTCCTCTCCTGAAGGTGCTGACTCTCACTGGGCTTCAGGTCCCCTTCTCTCCTGAAGGTGCTGACTCTCACTGGGGTACAGGTCCCCTCCTCTCCTGAAGGTGCTGACTCTCACTGGGGTACGGGTCCCCTCCTCTCCTGAAGGTGCTGACTCTCACTGGGGTACAGGTCCCCTCCTCTCCTGAAGGTGCTGACTCTCACTGGGCTTCAGGACCCCTCCTCCCCTGAAGGTGCTGACTCTCACTGGGGTTCGGGTCCCCTTCTCTCCTGAAGGTGCTGACTCTCACTGGGGTTCGGGTTCCCTCCTCTCCTGAAGGTGCTGACTCTCACTGGGCTTCAGGTCCCCTTCTCTCCTGAAGGTGCTGACTCTCACTGGGGTACGGGTCCCCTCCTCTCCTGAAGGTGCTGACTCTCACTGGGGTACGGGTCCCCTCCTCTCCTGAAGGTGCTGACTCTCACTGGGCTTCAGGTCCCCTCCTCTCCTGAAGGTGCTGACTCTCACTGGGGTTCAGGTCCCCTCCTCTCCTGAAGGTGCTGACTCTCACTGGGCTTCAGGACCCCTCCTCTCCAGAAGGTGCTGACTCTCACTGGGCTTCAGGTCCCCTCCTCTCCAGAAGGTGCTGACTCACTGGGCTTCAGGTCCCCTTCTCTCCTGAAGGTGCTGACTCTCACTGGGGTTCGGGTTCCCTCCTCTCCTGAAGGTGCTGACTCTCACTGGGCTTCAGGTCCCCTCCTCCCCTGAAGGTGCTGACTCTCACTGGGGTACAGGTCCCCTCCTCTCCTGAAGGTGCTGACTCTCACTGGGCTTCAGGTCCCCTTCTCTCCTGAAGGTGCTGACTCTCACTGGGGTACAGGTCCCCTCCTCTCCTGAAGGTGCTGACTCTCACTGGGGTACGGGTCCCCTCCTCTCCTGAAGGTGCTGACTCTCACTGGGGTACAGGTCCCCTCCTCTCCTGAAGGTGCTGACTCTCACTGGGCTTCAGGACCCCTCCTCTCCAGAAGGTGCTGACTCTCACTGGGCTTCAGGTCCCCTCCTCTCCAGAAGGTGCTGACTCACTGGGCTTCAGGTCCCCTTCTCTCCTGAAGGTGCTGACTCTCACTGGGGTTCGGGTTCCCTCCTCTCCTGAAGGTGCTGACTCTCACTGGGCTTCAGGTCCCCTTCTCTCCTGAAGGTGCTGACTCTCACTGGGGTACAGGTCCCCTCCTCTCCTGAAGGTGCTGACTCTCACTGGGATTCAGGTCCCCTCCTCTCCTGAAGGTGCTGACTCTCACTGGGGTACAGGTCCCCTCCTCTCCTGAAGGTGCTGACTCTCACTGGGATTCAGGTCCCCTCCTCTCCTGAAGGTGCTGACTCTCACTGGGGTACAGGTCCCCTCCTCTCCTGAAGGTGCTGACTCTCACTGGGCTTCAGGTCCCCTCCTCTCCTGAAGGTGCTGACTCTCACTGGGGTACAGGTCCCCTCCTCTCCTGAAGGTACTGACTGTCACTGGGGTTCAGGTCCCCTCCTCTCCTGAAGGTGCTGACTCTCACTGGGATTCAGGTCCCCTCCTCTCCTGAATGTGCTGACTCTCACTGGGGTACAGGTCCTCTCCTCCCCTGAAGGTGCTGACTCTCACTGGGGTACAGGTCCCCTCCTCTCCTGAAGGTGCTGACTCTCACTGGGGTACAGGTCCCCTCCTCTCCTGAAGGTGCTGACTCTCACTGGGGTACAGGTCCCCTCCTCTCCTGAAGGTGCTGACTCTCACTGGGGTACAGGTCCTCTCCTCCCCTGAAGGTGCTGACTCTCACTGGGCTTCAGGTCCCCTCCTCTCCTGAAGGTGCTGACTCTCACTGGGGTACGGGTCCCCTCCTCCCCTGAAGGTGCTGACTCTCACTGGGGTACAGGTCCCCTCCTCTCCTGAAGGTGCTGACTCTCACTGGGCTTCAGGTCCCCTCCTCTCCTGAAGGTGCTGACTCTCACTGGGGTACGGGTCCCCTCCTCTCCTGAAGGTGCTGACTCTCACTGGGGTACGGGTCCCCTCCTCCCCTGAAGGTGCTGACTCTCACTGGGGTACAGGTCCCCTCCTCTCCTGAAGGTGCTGACTCTCACTGGGCTTCAGGTCCCCTCCTCTCCTGAAGGTACTGACTCTCACTGGGCTTCAGGTACCCTCTTCTCCTGAATGTGCTGACTCTCACTGTGGTAAGAGTTGCACAGGTGCCAGGAACTTCATTTAATTGTCCATATTCATCTGTGAGCCTAGGCAATGAGTGCTGGCAGACTAATCTCATCCTTGTTTTCAAATCCCTCCATGGCCTCACCCCTCCCTAACTTTGTAACCTCTTCCAGCCCTGCAACCCTACGAGATCTCTGCACTCTTTCAATTCAATCAGTATTTGTAGGGAAATGGTGTTAGGGAAATTGATGGGATTGAAGGCCGATAAATCCCCAGGGCCTGATAATCTACATCCTAGGGTACTTAAGGAAGTGGCCCTACAAATAGTAGATACATTGCTGGTCATCTTCCAAAATTCTATAGACTCTGGAATAGTTCCCATGGATTGGAGGGTAGCTAATGTAATCCCACTATTTAAAAAAGGTGGTAGAGAGAAAACGGGGAATTATAGACCGGTAAGCCTGACATCGGTAGTGGGGAAAATGCTAGAGTCCATTATAAAAGATGTAATAGCAGAGCACTTGGAAAACAGTGACAGGATCGGACAAAGTCAACATGGATTTACAAAAGGTAAATCATGCTTAACTAATCTACTGGAATTTTTTGAGGATGTAACTGGTAGAATAGATAAGGGAGAACCAGTGGATGTGGTGTATTTGGACTTTCAGAAGGCTTTCGATAAGGTCCCGCATAAGAGATTGGCGTGCAAAGTTAAAGCACATGGGATTGGGGGTGAGGTACTGAATTGGATAGAGAACTGGTTGGCAGACAGGAAGCAAAGAGTTGGAATAAACGGGTCTTTTTCCGAGTGGCAGGCAGTGACTGGTGGGGTACCGCAGGGATCGGTGCTAGGACTCCAGCTATTCACAATATATATTAATGATCTAGACGATGTGAGGGTGCCGGTTAGTTCCCTCAGTAACCCTTAGATGGCACCTTCACTTGTTTGTTTCCTTTTGCTAAATTGTTACTAGTTTACTTAACTGCCTTTTATCAGGTTTATTGGTTTCACCTGTTTTTGCTGGTATTTAAGTTCTGTGGTTTCTTCCCTCTGTGCTCAGTCTTGACAAGCTGTTTGCCTAGTGGTAGCTTGTCTTGAGCTCCTATGTTTGTAACTGTTTACCTGTGTGATTCTAGTAAAGAACTTTTATTTAAGACTGCATACCTGCTTCTCGCCTCGTCTGTCTGCACTTGGGTCCAGAACCAGCCTCGCCCTGACAGATGAGGGAACTAGATGTAATATCTCCAAGTTTGCAGATGACACAAAGCTGGGTGGGCATGTGTGCTGTGAGGAGGATGCAGGGAAACTCCAGTATGATTTGGACAGGTTGGGTGATTGGGCAGATGCATGGCAGATGCAGTATAACGTGGATAAATGCGAGGTTATCCACTTTGATGGCAAAAACAGGAAGACAGATTATTATCTGAATGGCAATAGATTGGGAAAAGGGGAAGTGCAACGAGACCTGGGTGTCCTTGTACACCAGTCGCTGAAGGTAAGCATGCAGATGCAGCAGGCGGTTAAGAAGGCAAATGGTATTGTTAGTCTTCATAGCGAGAGGATTCGAGTACAGGAGCAAGGATGTCTTGCTGCAGTTGTAAGGAGATATGAGGACGGGTGTCCAAAGCTTGGTCAAAGAGGTAGGTTTTAAGGAGCATCTTAAAGGAGGAAAGAGAGGTAGCGAGGTGGAGAGGTTTAGGGAGGGAGTTCCAGAGCTTAGGGGCCCAGGCAGCTGAAGGCACGGCCACCAATGGTGGAGTGATTGAAACTGGCGAGATGCAAGAAGCCAGAATTGAAGGATTCCAGAGATCTCAGAGGGTTGTAGGGCTGCAGGAGGTTACAGAGAACAGGGGGTGGGGGGGCGAGGCCATGGAGGAATTTGGAAATAAGGATGAGAGTTTTGTATCGAGGTATTGCCAGACCGGGAGCGAATGTGGGTCAGTGAGCACCGGGTTGGTCGGTGAACGGGACTCGGTGCGAGTTAGGACACGGGCAGCAGAATTTTGGATGAGCTCAAATTTATGGAGGGTGGAAGATGGGAGGTCGGGCAGCCTGGCGAGCGCTGGAATAGTCAGCAACTGCTTGACGTAGCAACAGAAGGTGCTCGAAACACAAACAGCAGGTCTGCCGGCATCTGAAAAGAGAAAGGATGGAGTCACAATTGGGGTGTAACACTTCATCGACCAGCTTTCTGATTTCATTGAAGCGAGTAATCTCCTTTAGCAGAAAAACAAGCAATTGACTCCACTCGATGGCTGACTGAGTTTAATGAGTGGGCCGGTGAGCCATACAGACTAGGCTGAGCCTGATTCTGACCTTGCCTGACTACCACACACGTACACTTTCCAGTAGGAATAGTTGGGCTTTGATCAGTGGGATTCCTCTCCCTACTCATGGGCACTGAAAAGAACTGATGGCCCGTTGGCCATCCCAGCTAAGATTAGCTAACTCAGCACAGACCAGGGCAGGACCCTTGACACCTCCCTGGTCTGTCCTGGGCCAACATTCGTCCCTCAATTAACGCCACCAAACAGAAACTAATTGCACATTCACCAAATTTTCTGTGGCGGGGGGGAGTTCTGGGATCTTGCTGTGTGCAAAATGGCTGCCATGTTTGCCTACATAAACAGGGCTATGGGGAAAGATCAGAGGAGTGGGATTAATTGGATAGCTCTACCAAAGAGCCGGCACAGGCATGATGGGCCGAATGGCCTCCTTCTGTGCTTTATCATTCTATGATTCCATAAAGAAAGAACTTGAATTTCTGTAGCATCTTTCACGACCTTGGGACGTCCTAAAGCACTTTACAGCCAATGAAGTACATTTGAAGTGTTGTAATATAGGGAAGTGGGGCAGTGATTGCAGGTTCAAAAGCAATTCATTGGCTTTGTGAAGTTTCGGAGAGATGTGATAAGACACTGTATCGATGTAAGTCTTTCCCAAAACTAGGATAGCCCCAAATTAAATGAGAGCCAATGATAAGTAGGACAGTGATGATACATGGGGCCCCTCTGTGTTAAACGGCCTGTAAACTCATTGAAGGAAATAAAAAAGATATTATACAAACCTCAGTGAAGCATCCTGTACAGCTCACTGCTCACATGTCGTCACTCATACTCCATGGAATTCTTTGCAAGGTCACACGGTAACAGCCTGGCACAATCTTTTGTTCTCACTGGAACTCCTATCAGCCTGTGTTTGTTGAACAATTTGCACCTCTCTAGAAATCTATTTAATCCAAAGTATTTAGTCACTGGCTACTCACAGTCTGAGGGTCACCGTTTATACATTCACAATGTTCGCCCTCATTTGTACTGCCATCCTAATGCGCAAAACTTACATTGGAAAAGCAGGGCTGCGCGGGACCGGCAGAGAGGTGCGTGGCTGCGCAGCTCAGAGGAAACACTGATTTTGACTGAGCAATGATGAAAAAATGGTGATATATGACCAAGTCAGGAAGGTGTGTGACTTGGAGGGGAACTTGGAGGTGATGGTGTTTCCATGCACCTGCTGCCCTTGTCCTTCTAGGTGGTGGAGGTCGCAGGTTTGGGAGGTGCTGTCGAAGAAGCCTTGGTGAGTTGCTGCAGTGCATCTTGTAGATGGTACACACTGCAGCCACGGTGTGCCGGTGGTGGAGGGAGTGAATGTTTAAGGTGGTGGATGGGGTCCCAATCAAGCGGGCTGCTTTGTCCTGGATGGTGTTGAGCTTCTTGAGTGTTGTTGGAGCTGCACTCATCCAGGCAAGTAGAGAGTATTCCATCACACTCCTTACTTGAGCCATGTAGATGGTGGAAAGGCTTTGGGGAGTCAGGAGGTGAGACACTCGCTGTAGAATACCCAACCTCTGACCTGGACCAGCCACAGTATTTATGTGGCTGGTCCAGTTAAGTTTCTGGTCAATGGTGACCCCCCAGGATGTTGATGGTGGGGGATTCAATGATGGAAATGCTATTTGTTGTGTATGTACCTTTAAGGGAATAACTGGTCTCAGACTGCAGTACCGGCAGTGACCACCCCTGTATAAAAGGCCCTAGCAGGCTTCTGTAGTTTCAGTTTCCAGGTTGTCTCCATTCAGTAAAGACTTGTTATAATCAACTCCTGCAGTTCGTGTCTCAATTATACACGGACATAATACTGGCGACGAGTAAGAAACGAACTTACCTGCAACTCGGCAGCACCTCAGACGACGTTATTGAAGGTCGAAGCCAGAAGAAAGAAAAAAAAAAAAATAATCCAAAGAAACTCGAGAAACGGGCGTCGACCGTGGGCAACCGCCCTCCAAATCATCGAATTGAAAAGTGCAGGAGAGACTGTCGAGAGCCAGGCTTTGCTCTCCAGTCTGTGGTTTCCCAGCTAATCGGGCTGGTGGCAGGTAGTGCACTGATCCTTCCTGGGCTGCGGCAGGCTAGAGCTCGATCGGGTGGCTCTGCAACGGGGCCGGGCAGCGAGTCGGGAAGCAAAGAGAGAGAGAGAGGGTGGAGCAAACAGGGCGCGGCCGGTGCTTCAAAGCCGGGCAGCGTTCGGACCTAAGAAGAGGGAGGGAAGTGTCCCAGAGGGTCCGCTCCACGACGGGAACGGTTCTTCAATTAACGGAGCAAATATTGAAGCGCGATAGAAAAATAAAAATACCGCGGAGAGCGGCGTTGGCAGCAGCGATCGGGGAGGTGCGAAGACCATAGGGCGTCGCCATTACAGGATAGTAAAATAAATATAATTGCCAACAGCAGCATTGGCAGCAGCGGCAGTGGCGGAAAAGCGCGGGAGGCGCCATTTTGATCCATCGGGGACAGAGGCAAAGCGCGGGAGGCGCCATCTTAGATTTTCAAGATGCCAAAGACTGGCGATATCACTGCCTTCGATAATGCAATAGAAGACTGGACCACGTATGTGGAAAGAGTCGAGGTATATTGCGAGGCAAACGAAATAGCCGATGAGAAAAAGGCATCGGTATTGCTAAATTTAATGGGCGCAAGAACGTACGGCCTATTGCGGGACCTGATTACTCCAGCCAAACCGAAGGCGAAGAGTTTTAACGAAATTGTTGCTATCCTACAGGAACACCTAAATCCTACACCACTGCTGATAGCAGAAAGATTTAAATTCCACAGGAGAAATCAGCATAAAAATGAGAGCAATGCTTATTACCTTACGGAACTACGCAAGCTATCAAAGCACTGCCAGTTCGGAGCAGGACTGGCAGATACCTTACGGGACAAATTTGTCTGTGGACTCCTGAGTGAAGGAACCCAGAAGAGGTTACTCTCAGAGAAAGAGCTGACGCTAGATAAGGCTTTCAGCGTGGCAGTATCGTACAAAGCAGCAGCAAGGGGAGCTGCGGAAATACAACAAAAGCCACAGGAATACGGCACCCACGAAATGACACGGGGATTTGCAAAATGTTATCGCTGCGGCAGAACAAACCATGACCAGAAGGACTGCTGGTCCAAGGACAAAATATGCAGACAATGCGGAAAGATAGGACACATTGCACGAGTTTGCAGGTCTGGGAAGAAGACCAACGACAACAAAAAGGCTACTAAGGAACCGTACAGGAAAGTACAAAAGATGACGGACAGTAGTTCTGAAGACCAGATGAGCGATAGTGAATCCGGAAACAAGAGACTAAGCTGTCTCAAATTTCACAACGTAATCGCAAAAGAGGATCACCGAACCATTTGGGTCACCCTCACGATAGCAGGGTCCCAAGTCAAAATGGAATTGGATACAGGATCAGCTCTAACCGTCATGAATCGACGAGACTACGAGCGGCTATTCTCACACATACCCTTGAGACATCCATTGTCTTGAGGACGTATACGGGGCAAAAGTATACCCCAGAGGAAAAATAAGGGTGCCTGTCGAATACAACGGCAAGAAAATACGGAAATTGTATCTCTACATTCTGCAAGATGGTGGGCCACCGTTATTGGGACGTGAATGGATTAGAAAGATAAGTTTAGACTGGCACTCCATTCAGGTACTGACGGTGGCTGGTAAAAAGGATGACGACGTCGCTCCTGGACGATTGTCAACAATCTTAGCTGACGCCAAAGAGGTATTTCAACAAAACTGGGCACTCTTAAAGGCGTAACCGCCTCGATAAAAATAGAGGAGAATGCAATTCCCAAGTTTTTCAAAGCAAGACTGGTACCATATGCAATTCGCCCAGCCGTCGAGGCAGAGCTGGAGAATCTGGAGAATGCAGGCGTGTTATCTAAGGTAGACTGGAGCAAGTGGGCGACACCCATTGTTCCTGTCATGAAGAAAACGTTAAACAATAAGTCTGAGGAGCCAAGGAAGGTTCGCATCTGTGGGGACTTCAAGGTGACGGTGAACCCAGTCCTTCACACAGTACAATATCCTCTTCCAAGGATAGAAGATATCTTCGCCTCACTATCTGGAGGGAAGAGTTTTACAAAAATTGACCTAGCACAAGCATATTTGCAGATGGAGGTTGAAGAATCCTCTAGGAAGCATCTCACGATAAACACTCACAAAGGTCTTTACCAGTATAATCGACTGGTATTCGGAGTAGCATCAGCTCCGGCGATATGGCAAAGAGCGATGGAACAAGTCCTGCAAGGCATTCCGGGGACTCAGTGTTACTTGGACGACATCCTAGTGACAGGTGAAGATGACAGTGAACACCTTGCCAACCTAGAGCAGGTGCTCACTAGACTACGTGAACATGGGCTACGAGCCAATCGCCCCAAGTGCGAGTTTTTTAAGAAACAGATATCGTATTGTGGCCACGTGACTGATGAAGAGGGGTTGCATAAGTCCCCTGACAAAATTGAAGCGGTAGTTAAGGCTCCAGCGCCTGAAAATGTGTCGCAACTGAGGTCATTCCTCGGATTGGTGAATTACTACCATAAGTTTTTGCCGAATTTGTCCACAATTCTGCATCCACTGAACGCCCTACTACGAACGGGAGTAGCATGGAAATGGAGCGATGAATGTAAGCGGGCCTTGCAGAAGAGTAAGGACCTAATCACTTCAAGAGAAGTATTGGCTCACTACAACCCATCACTACCGATAAGACTGGCGTGTGATGCGTCTCCCTACGGCATTGGGGCGGTACTGTCACATAAATTCCTTGATGGTTCAGAGAGGCCGATAGCTTTTGCGTCACGCTCGTTAACTTCAGCCGAGCGTAACTACGCCCAGATTGACAGAGAGGCCCTCAGCCTGGTGTGGGGGGTGAAGAAGTTCAATCACTACCTGCACGGTCAGAAATTTACTCTACTAACTGATCATCAACCTCTCGTCTCCATTTTCAACCCTCAGAAGGGCGTACCGATAATGATGGCACAACGGCTACAGAGGTGGTCCCTGTTCCTAGGGGCACACCAATATGACATCGAGTACAAAGGAACTAAACAGCATGGGAATGCTGATGGATTGTCGCGCCTACCGTTGCCGATGGTGGAAGAGGAACTGGCAGTGGATCCAGTGGAGTTATTCCACTCGACTATAGTCGAATGTCTCCCTGTGACGAATGCAAACATAGAAAAGGAAACACGAAATGACCCGACACTCTCCTGGGTCTATGATTTAAAGGTGAAGGGATGGCCAGCACATGGCGAACCACTGCTGCCAGCATTCTCGCCGAGAAGAGAACAGCTGTCAGTGTGCAGAGGAACCTTGATGTGTGGATCCAGAGTAGTAATTCCACCCAAATTGAAGGATAGAGTGCTCAATGAGCTTCATGAGGGTCATCTGGGAGGGGTAAAAATGAAGAACTTAGCCAGAGCATTTGTGTGGTGGCTGGGAATCGATAGAGAAATCGAAGAGATGACCAAGAGATGTACTGGATGCCAGAAGGTCCAAAACGCCCCACCACAAGCCCCTCTACATCCATGGGAGTGGCCCTCATCTCCATGGCAAAGGGTGCACATTGATTTTGCTGGTCCCTTTATGGACTCGATGTTTTTAATTGCGGTGGATGCACATTCAAAGTGGCCAGAGGTAATAAAAATGTCCTCAACCACCACAGAAAAAACTATCACAGTCTTACGAACCATATTCGCCAGGAATGGGCTGCCTGAACAGATTTGCTCTGACAATGGACCACAGTTTGTGTCTGAAGAGTTCCGGAGGTTCTTAAAGAACAATGGTGTTAAGCATTACACATCCGCCCCATATCATCCAGCCACTAATGGATTGGCCGAGAGGTTCGTTCAAACATTCAAGAAGGATATCAAGGCAATGTGTAATGAAGATATACCCCTACAACACAAGGTGGATAACTTCTTGTTTGCCTACCGGAATGCGACACATGCGGTTACCAACCAAACTCCAGCCATGATGTTCTTCAATCGAAGACTACGATGCCGCTTGGATTTGGTTAAGCCAAACGTCAGAAGAGATGTGGAGAACAGGCAGTTTAAGAATATGAATGAAAGGCCGACCAGGAGTTTTAAGATAGGTCAACCAGTTTTGGCCCAGGACTACCGCACAGAGAAATGGCAGCCAGGAACGATCTGTACACGGCAAGGACCTCTAATGTATACCGTGGACGTTGGAGAGAGCATTGTAAGACGCCATGCTGACCAGATTCTAGAGTCACTGGAAAACGTCAACTCCACACCACGATCTGATACACCTGGCGATGAAACCGAAGTACCAATTGCATCTACCGCAGAATCGATGATATTGGAAGCAGACGAACCAAGCAACGACATTGATCCCGACTCAACCCTGCCAGAAGAACCTGATATCCCAAAGAGGCGTTATCCAGACAGAATCAGGAAGCCTCCTCAAAGACTGAACTTATAATTGCTTAACTTCAACCAATGTATCTAGCAACTGTAATTGTAATTAGTTATTATTTAGTTGTTAAATGAATGTTATGTACTGTTTATCTAAAAGGGGAGGAATTGTTGTGTATGTACCTTTAAGGGAATAACTGGTCTCAGACTGCAGTACCGGCAGTGACCACCCCTGTATAAAAGGCCCTAGCAGGCTTCTGTAGTTTCAGTTTCCAGGTTGTCTCCATTCAGTAAAGACTTGTTATAATCAACTCCTGCAGTCCGTGTCTCAATTATACACGGACATAATACTATTGAATATCAAGGAGCAGTGGTTAATCTCTCTCTTGTTGGAGATGGTCATTGCCTGGCACTTGTGTGGCATGAATGTTACCTGCCACTTATCAACCCAAGCCTGGATGCTGTCCAGGTCTTGCTGCATTGTAGCAGTGGTAGCACTCTTGCCTCTGAATCACAAAATCTAGCCTGACACTTCAGTGCCAGTACTGAGGGAGTGCTGCACTGTCGGAGGTGCCGTCTTTCGGTTGAGACGATAAAACCGAGGCCCCGTCTGCCCTCTTGGGTGGACCTAAAAGATCCCAGGGAACTATTCAAAGAAGAGCAGAGGAGTTGTCCCCAGTGTCCTGGCCAATATTTATCCCTCAACCAACATCACATCCAATGAAGAAGTTATAATTATTGGCATTTTCTTGGAGAGAAAAAAAGCAAAACGAGGAGCATTTTAAGATAAAAACAGAAAATGTTGGATTTATTTCAGATTTCCAGCATCCGCAGTAGTTAGCTTTAGCATTTTAAGATAGTTGTCCTCATCATTCATCCCTCAACCAACTCCACCAAAATGGATTAACCGGTCATTTAATCTCACTGTTTTTAATAGGACCTTGTTGTGGTCAAATTAGCTGCCATGTTTGCCTATATAACACCAGGGTGACTACATCTCAAAAGTAATTCATTGGCTGTGAAGCGCTTTGGGATATCCTGAGGATGTGAAGTGCAAGTTCTTTCATTCTTTTATACTGTTTCACATCTGTAAGAATTAGCTGAGTGCAGGAGGTAAAGGGTCTAATTTTACTAGTGTAAAGGTCAATGGGGAATTCGCTGGAATGGGGAAATTGGCGACAAGCGGTATTAGTTAGACCACAGTGTTCCCCGATCGCCCAGTGGCAAATTTGTGCCAAAATGTGCCGGCAAAATAATTAGAATATGCCACAGCGAGTGTAGTGGTTGACCAGGAGCCGCCTGGCAAATGTTTGATACACAGCCAAGGTACTGGGTCCCGGCACAGATCAGAACAACAGGTTATTTATAAGGGACATGTTTAGGGGCAATGGCTCCGATCTGATAATGGCGGAATGGGTCGCATTCTGAACGGACAGAATGTCCAGGTCGGGTTTAATTTGATTGATGTGATTGTACTGAAACAAATTGTCATTAAGAAGGGAATCATGTGCATAGAGGTGTAAGTCAGCGATTTACTTGTACTGCTTTCAATTTAATATGCTGCATTCGCTGTTCACAATGCGGTCTCCTCTGCATTGGGGAGACCAAACGCAGATTGGCGGAACATCTCCATTGGATCCGCAAGCGTGATCCCGAACTTCCGGTCACCTGTCATTTTAATTCTCCACCCCACTCACACTCTGACCTCTCTGTCCTCGGCCTCCTGCACTGTTCCAATGAAGCTCAACGTAAGTGGAACAGCACCTCATCTTTCTATTAGGCACTTTATAGGCTCAACTTTGAGTTCAACCATTTCAGATCATAACCACTGCCCCCATTTTTTCGGACAGCAGGTGCTAGTAGTAACTCTGTTATTGCCATTTAAAGCTCCTCTAGACCCATCTCATGTTGCTTTACTTGTCCCAATACCATCTTCTTTCACCTTGCACCATTCCATTTGTCATTTAATCTCTCCTGCCTTCCAACCTATCACAGACCTTCCCTTTTGTTCTTTCCTAACCTCCCCCCTTTCCCTGCCCCTGCACTTGCTTAAAACCTATTACATCTCTAACTTTTTTCCAGTTCTGATGAAAGGTCATTGACCTGAAACGTTAACTCTGTTTCTCTCTCCACAGATGCTGTCTGACCTACTGAATATTTCCAGCATTTTCTGTTTTTATTTCAGATTTCCAGCATCTGCAGTATTTTGTGTTTGGATAGGGGTGTCTCCCTGACTGCGTGCGATCACTTGCCATATTTCAGTACCGGTTGTAATCCGTGCTTAGCGCACAAGTTCAATAAATATTAATACAAAAATAATATCAGTCGGGGGAGTGGGAGTTTCGGGCAGGAGGAATCAGAACATGCCTGGGTGTCAAAAGAATTATTTTATTACTTAGTTAAGCATTAAGATTTCAATGATGATCCTAGAACCAGCCAGTAAAAGTGTTACCCTCAGGCAACCTGCTGAGCGATTGAATGTTTTACTGATTCCGAGCCATCCAGGGCCATTCTGTAACGGTTTAAGCGTCTGTGGCGATCACAGTGTCGTTAGTTCAGCAAACTCTACCTCACCATCGATTTCAATAGCGGGTGGAGCTACGATAACCAGCTGTTCAACTTATTCGGCAAGATCCCAGGAAATTATGGTGAGGGGTAAGTAATGGCACAAGCCACTCATACCATAACGTCCTGGAATTTCTGCACCGTGGTAATTATGACTATGGCGCAAGTTTACAGCAAATTCGGGCCCATTGTTCAAGAAGTTTAAACTTTCTTACATTTACACCTAGCTTGGAGCTGATCAATTGTTCTTAGTTTGTTTCAACTTACTATATAAGGCAATATAAACTAAATGATACAATTTTAAAGGGGGTGCAGGAACAGAGAGACATGGGGGTTCATTTACACAAATGATCGTTAAGTGGCAGGACAAGTTGATAAGGCTGTTATAATATATATATGGGACTGTGGGCTTTATAAATAGAGGAATAGAGTACAAAAGCAAGGAATTTATGCTAAACCTTTATAAAGCACTGGTTAGACCTCAGTTGGAGTATTCTGTTGAATTCTGGGCACCGCACTTTAGGAAGGATGTCAAGGCCTTGGAGAGGGTGCAGGGGCGATTTACTAGAATGGTACCAGGGATGAGGGACTTCAGTTATGTGGAGAGACTGGAGAAGCTGGGGTTGTTCTCCTTAGAGCAGAGAAGGTTAAGGGGAGATTTAACAGAGGTGTTCAAAATTATGAAGGGTTTTGATAGAGTAAATAAGGAGAAACTGTTTCCAGTGGCAGAAGGGCCGGTAACCAAAGGACACAGCAAAAGAACCGGAGGCGATATGAGGAAAAAAATTTACGCAGCGAATTGTTCTGATCTGGAATGCGCTGCCTGAATGGGCGGTGGGAGCAGATTCAATCGTAACTTTCAAAAGGTAATTGGATAAATACTTGAAGGGGAAAATTTGCAGGACTTTGGGGAAAGAGTAAAGATTCACCCAGCTCTTTCTTGAAGGTGTTCACTGACACAGCGACCACTTTAACTGGGACTCTATTCAACTTGCTCATGAATTGCATGAGTTTTAACTTTCTTTATACAAACATAAAGGCTAGAGCTATGGATTAATGTTGCTCATTTTAATGGGTTCAGCAGATTCCTGTAATAATTCCTGTGTCACAAGACTATTTAAGCTGACTCAGTGCGCTCTACCCCAGTCTCTTTGTGCATTCACGGGGGTGAAATGGCTTCTCACAGGATCTAGCTGAGCTTGGTGATCTTTTTTGGACTTCAACTGTGCAGAATTTATATTAACCCTTTCAGGACTAGGAACAGAAGTTTATTGTAACGTTCAGGATAGAGTGGTAATTTTTGATGGGAGGCACGAAGCAATTAGAATCATAGAATGATACAGCATGGAAGGAGGCCATTCGGCCCACCATGTCTGTGCTGGCTCTTTGAAAGAACTATCCAATTAGTCCCACTCCTCCTGCTCTTTCCCCATAGCCCTGCAAATTTTTCCCCTTCAAGCTTTTATCCAATTCCCTTTTGAAAGTTACTATTGAATCTGCTTCTACTGCCCTCTCATCTCCCCCCTGGATTTTTTGCCACTTCTTTAACTGAGAGGCCCAGATCCATAGTGCTGTCACTACCAAGATTGAAAGGAGCAACGATTAGTTAATGCCAGGTGTGAAGAAGGAAGGAGGTAAGGAGTTCCACAGTTTAGAGATCCTAAGAATGAATTAGGTTTAGAGAGGGCGCAATGAATCTTGACTTTAAGGCAGTGAAAATGCAGAAGAGAACCAGTGTGTAGGACGTTATCTTTGGAGGAACAAGAGAGGAAAGTTCAAAAGAGAGACAATGGAGGTTGTGATGGTCAGAGGGATTTTGGGGGCTGGAGTTGAGAAGAGGATTGCCTAACAGAGAGCAAGCTTTTTCCTGTAACTTGTCCGCGAGTGCAAGATTCGATTAGTGTGAGGATCATCACATATCCGCACTGCTCGTACAGAAACTGTCCGAAGAAAGACCCCCCCACATAAATACTAATAGATACTGCCTCCCGATGGCCCGATAATTAAAGGCCGCCTCTCAGCTTAGTACTGAGCCGTAAGGACCAGAAGGTCCTGGATTCAGTGCCTGGTGTGCGCTGAGTTAGCTGATCCAGAGTGCTACAATTGGACTTAGTGCCCTGGGGCTAGCGAGAGGAAAAGTAAGCCAGGGTCCCAGCTCCTGATTGCTATGCACTGATGTGCGGATCTCAAATGAGGACAGGGTTGGACTTGGCTGTGATCCCCTTTCCGATGGTTGAATAGCCTAACAGCATTCCATGCCTCATCTTAAATATGAGGGACGGCCATTTGGGTGAGGTATTGGTGGCCATTGAACATCAACAAGAGTGGGGGAAGAGGAGATGACAGGGGGAAAACATAATTAACAGCAAGAACCGGGAGATGACTTCAAGGCTCCAATCGGGAGTCCAGTGGGCTAAAAACTGCATGTTCATCCTCTGCATAATTTCTTCTGTTGAAATTGAAACAAAAGGTTTCTTTGAAAGCTCATGCGAAAGAATTCCCCTTTCCAGCTGAGACTGGATTATCGCATACCTGACCCAAACAGAATTCCAATGGACCAATTACAATCACTCGCGTTGTGTCAAAGTCCTGACTCAAGTGTAACATTTCTTGGCAACCCAGTTCCATGCCTCTCGGCACTGAATTATACCGTTTGTAAAGCCTGGGGTTAGCGTGGGTCTCCTGTGGAGGTGGAGATATAGCTGAAGTTCATTGCTTAAATTAATTAACAGCCAATGTCTTGGGGCAGGGGGGGGGGCTTATTCCTGTCACACTGATCTGCAGTAGGTGCAAAGCTCGCATAGTTCGGTTCCTTATTGTTCTATCACAATTAGCTATAAAAGAAAAACAGAGCGAACTTGCATTTCTATAGCACCTTCCACGACCTCAGGACATCCCAAAGCGCTTAACAACTAATGAAATATGTTTGGAAGTCCATTCACTGTTGTGATGTAGGAAACGCGGCAGCCAATTTGCGCACAGCACGGTTCCACAAACAGCAATGTGATAATGACCGGATTATCTGTTTTAGTGAAGTTGCTTAAGGGATAAATATTGGCCAGGACACCGGGGAGAAGTCCCCTGCGCTTCTTCGAAATAATGTCATGGGATCGTTTGACGTCTCATCCAAAAGACGGCATCTCCGACAGTGCAGCACTCCCTTAGTACTGCACTGGGAGTGTCAGCCTAGATTTTGTGCTCAAGTCCCTGGAGTGTGACTTGAAACCACAACCTTCTAGATCAGAGGCGAGAGTGCTACCCACTGCGCCACAGTGTTATATTAATGAAGAGTTATATCAACATATTCCTTTCTTTACAGCTACTACCTGACCTGCTGAGCGTTTCCAGCATTTTCCGTTTTTGATTCTCGCCCAAATGACCCTTCTTTGTGCGGGAGCCTCGGCAGTGAGAGGCTGGTGAGCTATTATGCCGTGAGGAGCAGTCGAGCCAATCTTGTCCTCACCCCACGTCCACACACACACACACGTGCACTTTCCAGCAGGAGTCACTGGAACATGATCAGGGCAGGAAGCTTGGCTGATTTTCCCTCTCCTTAACCCATGAGGCTGAGGCCAATTTGAACGCTGGATTTTCCTGGTCTATGTGGCCCAATATCTTATTAGTTGGGTGTACAGGCCACAATTTCAAAATTTTCAGATGACACAAAACTTGGAAGTATAGTGAACAGTGAGGAGGATAGTGATAGACTTCAAGAGGACATAGACAGGCTGGTGGAATGGGCGGGCACGTGGCAGATGAAATTTAACGCAGAAAAGTGCGAAGTGATACATTTTGGTAGGAAGAACAAGGAGAGGCAATATAAACTAAAGGGTACAATTCTAAAGGGGTGCAGGAATAGAGAGACCTGGGGGTATATGTGCACAAATCATTGAAGGTGGCAGGGCAGGTTAAGAAAACAGTTAATAAAGTATACGGGATCCTGGGCTTCATAAATAGAGGCATAGAGTACAAAAGCAAGGAAGTTATGATGAACCTTTATAAAACACTGGTTCGGCCTCAACTGGAATATTGTGTCCAATTCTGGGCACCGCACTTTAGGAAGGATGTGAAGGTCTTAGAGAGGGTACAGAAAAGATTTACAAGAATGGTTCCAGTGATGAGGGACTTCAGTTACATGGATAGACTGGAGAAGCTGGGGTTGTTCTCTTTAGAGCAGAGAAGGCTGAGAGGAGATTTGATAGAGGGGTTCAAAATCATGAGGGGTCTAGACAGAGTAGATAGAGAGAAACTGTTCCCATTGGCGGAAGGGTCGAGAACCAGAGGACACAGATTTAAGGTGATTAGCAGAAGAAATAAAGGCGACATGAGGAAAACTTTTTTATGCAGCGAGTGGTTATGATCTGGAATGTACTGCCTGAAAGGGTGGTGGAGGCAGATTCAATCGTGGCTTTCAAAAGGGAATTGGATAAGTACCTCAAGGAAAAAATTTGCAGGGCTACGAGGAAAGGGCGGGGGAAGTGGGACTAGCTGAGGTGCTCTTGCAGAGAGCTGGCACGGGCTCGACGGGCCAAATGGCCTCCTTCTGTGCTGTAACCATTCTATGATTCTAGTTTTTAATATTCATTCTCGGGATGTGGGCATCGCTGGCAAGGCTGACATTTATTGCCCATCACCTAGTTGCCCTAAGAATGTGGTGCTGGGCCTTCTTCTATTTAATACAACTGAGTGGCCACCTAAGAGGGCAGGTAAGAGTTAACCACGTTGGTGTGGGACTGGAGTCACATATAGGCCCAGACTGGGTAAGGACAGCTGGTTTCCTTCCCTAAAGGACATCAGTGAACCAGTTGGGTTTCTTTTACGACAGTCCGACAGCTTCATAGTCACTTTCACCAGCTTTTTATATCCCAGAATTTTAAAACTGAATTCAAATTCTCAAACTAACATAACAGGAGTAGGTCATACGGCCCCTCGAGCCTGCTCTGACATTCAATAAGATCATGGCTGATATTCTACCTCAACTCCACAGATTAGCAATTTTTTTTTTTAACGTACTTTTAATAAAGATAAGATAGGTGCCTCACAATTGCTCATTGGCAAAATGCAGTGCCCAGCAGGTCTGTTCCCCATGCCCTGGGCTGAGTTAGCCAATCAGCGCTGGGGCATTGGTTGGGGCACTGTTGCATGGCTCAGCGCCCCTGAGATAGGGAAGGTAGAAAAAATAAAAATAGCCTTTTCAGTGATCCCTTACTGGAAACCCATCCAGGACAAAGCAGCCCGCTTGATTGCTACCCCATCCACCAGCTTAAACATTCACTCCCTCCACTACCGGCGAACCGTGGCTACAGTGCATACCGTCTACAAGATGCAATTCAGCAACTCGCCAAGGCCTCTTTGACAGCACCACCCAAACCCATGACCTCTACCACATAGAAAGACAAGGGCAGCAGGCGCATGGGAACACCGCCACCTCCACATTCCCCTCCAAGTCACACACCATCCTGACTTGGAAGTATATCACGGTTCCTTCGTCGTCGCTGGGTCAAAATCCTGGAACGCCCTACCTAACAGCACTGTGGGAGTACCTTCACCACATGGACTGCAGTGGTTCAAGAAGGCAGCTCACCACCACCTTCTCAAGGGCAATTAGGGATGGGCAATAAATGCTGGCCTTGCCAGTGACGCCCACATCCCATGAATGAATAAAAAAGAAAATGCACTTGCGATGAGGATAGCATTGGAGTCAGATGTGCTGTCTGATGATACTGACGAGGCAAACAGATGAAAAATGGGGCCTAGAGCAAGTGTGAATGGCGCCTATAGATCTGTACCTCAATGAAGAATCGGTGCCTTCAAGAGAAGACATTGAGGGAGGCCATTCAACCCAACTGGTCTATGCCAGCATTTATGCTCCACACGAGCCATCTTCATCTCAACCTGTCAACATATCCTTCTATTCCTTTCTCCCTCATGTACTTATCTAGTTTCCCCTTAAATGCATCGATGCTATTCACCTCAACCACTCCCTGTGTTAGCGAGTTCCACATTCTCACCACTCTCTGGGTAAAGAAACTGCTCCTGAATTCCCTATTGGATTTATTAGTGACTATCTTATATTAATGGCTCCTAGTTTGGAACTCACCCACAAGCGGAAACATCTTCTCTACGCCTACCCTATCATAAGCTTTCATAATTTTAAACACCTCTATTAGGTCACCCCTCAGCCTTCTCTTTTCGAGTGAAAAAAGCCCCAGCGTGTTCAGTCTTTTCTGATAGTTAGAACCAATGTTTCCTTTAAGCTGTATGGGCACACGGCTGTGCAGCAGTCTGGAGCTCCCCCACAGTCGGCTCACCGGCTTTTCAATTGGAATAACCGTGCATGTGCAAAAATTTCAATGGGCCGCACAGTCACTTAAAGGGGCCGCACACCCAAGAAAAAAAATTACAGGGAACATTGGTTATAACCTCGCAGTTCTGGTATCATGCACCTTCTCCAGTGCCTCTATATCCTTTTTGTAATATGGAGACCAGAATAGTACTCCAAGTGTGGTCTAACGGCGTTAATGGTTCTCTCCTCAGGTACTGCCCCCTCTCCCTCAAATCTGCTGTCATCACCCTCTCCTGAAAAAACCAAACCTTGATCCTTCCGTCCTTGCAAACTACCGCCCCATCTCCAGCCTCCCTTTCCTCTCCAAAGTCCTTGAACGTGTTGTTGCCTCCCAAATCCGTGCCCATCTTTCCCGCAATTCCATGTTTGAATCCCTCCAATTAGGTTTCCGCCCTTGCCACAGTACCGGAATGGCTCTCATCAAAGTGACAAATGACCTCCTTTGTGACTGTGACAAAGGTAAACTGTCCCTCCTTATCCTTCTTGACTTATCTGCAGCCTTTGACACAGCTGACCACTCCATCCTTCTCCAACGCCTCTCCACCGTCGTCCAGCTGGGTGGGACTGCACTCGCCTGGTTCCATTCTTATCTAATTGTAACCAGAGAATCACCTGCAATGGCTTCTCTTGCCGCTCCCGCATCGTTGCCTCTGGTGTCCCCCAAGGATCTATCCTTGGCCCCTCCTATTTCTCATCTACATGTTGCCTCTTGGCGACATCATCTGAAAACACAGCGTCAGTTTCCACATGTACGCTGACGACACTCAGCTCTACCTCACTACCTCTTCTCTCGACCCCTCCACGGTCTCTAAATTGTCAGACTGCTTGTCTGACATCCAGTTCTGGATGAGCAGAAATTTTCTCCAATTAAATATTGGGAAGACCGAAGCCATTGTTTTCAGTCCCCGCCACAAACTCCGTTCCCTAGGCACTGACTCCATCGCTCTCCCCAACATCTGTCTGAGGCTGAACCACACTCTTCGCAACCTTGGTGTCATATCTGACCCTGAAATGAGCTTCCGACCACATATTCGCAGCATAACAAACACCGCCTATTTCCACCCCCGTAACATCGCCCGTCTCCGCCCTTGCCTCAGCTCATTCGCTGCTGAAACCCTCACCCATGCCTTTGTTACCTCTAGACTTGACTATTCCAATGCACTCCTGGCTGGCCTCCCACATTCCACCCTACGTAAACTTGAGGTCATCCAAAACTCGGCTGCCTGCGTCCTAACTCGCATCAAGTCCCATTCGCCCATCACCCCTGTGCTCGCTGACCTACATTGGCTCCCGGTTAAGCAACGCCTCGATTTCAAAATTCTCATCCTTGTTTTCAAATCCCTCCATGGCCTCGCCCCTCCCTATCTCTGTAATCTCCTTCAGCCCCACAACCGCCCGAGATATCTGTGCTGCTCTAATTCTGCCCTCTTGAGCATCCCTGATTATAATCGCTCAACCATTTGTGGCCGTGCCTTCTGTTGCCTAGGCCCTAAGCTCTGGAATTCTCTGCCTAAACCTCTCCGCCTCGCTATCTCTCTTTCCTCCTTTAAGACGCTCCTTAAAACCTACCTCTTTGACCAAGCTTTTGGTCACCTGCTCTAATTTATCCTTATGTGGATCAGTGTCAAATTTTTTTTTGTCTTAAAATACTCCTGTGCAGCGCCTTGGGACGTTTTACTACGTTAAAGGCGCTATATAAATACAAGTTGTTGTTGTTGTTATCAAGGTTCTATATAAGTTTAACATAACTCCTCCTAAGTGAAAATACTGCACTGTCACATGAGCCTGCTGACTATCCAATATGGCAGAAGGCCAGTGAACTTGCCAAGAACTGAGCTTGCTAGGAAACTCCCTACTGAGTCCATAATGCCTTGTTAACACAGCCTGCACATCACACACTGACTGGAGGTTCATGTTCGTGCAGAGACACAAGTGCGTGTCAGTGAAATTTGGATTTAGTTTTGCTTTCTATTCAGATAAATGGCAAGTGGAAAATCCAGAGGGGCATAGTTTCAAATATCACAAACGTTGGAGTAGATTTTAACAACTCGCTGTGTAAAAAAATGTCTCCCCATCTCCCCTCTAGTTCTTTTGCCAATTATCTTAAATTTGTGTCCTCTGGTTACCGACCCTCCTGCCAGTGGAAACAGTTTCTCCTTATCTACTCTATCAAAACCCTTCATGATTTTGAACACTTCTAGTAAATCCTCTTAACCTTCTCTGCTCTAAGGAGAAAAATCCCAGCTTCTCCAGTCTCGCCACGTAACTCAATTTCTTTTTAAATTCAGAAGGCGAGCTGATGGGCTGGCGACGACACTGCAGGGCTTCGGTCAGTTTACAAAGTGATCGCTGACCTACATTGGCTCCCGGTCCGGCAACGCCTCGATTTTAAAAAGGATTTTTAAATCCCTCCGTGGCCTCTCCTCTCCCTATCTCTGTAACCTCCTCCAGTCCCACAACCCTCCGAGATCTCTGCAATCCTCCAATTCTGACCTCTTGGGCATCCCCGATTTTCATCGCACCACCATTGACGGCTGTGCCTTCAGCTGCCTAGGCCCGAAGCTCTCCGGTTATATCCCTCCCCTCGAATCACCAAAATGCTAAAAAAAAAAAGCAGACGACAAACTACTCCTTCTAATTCAGAGTAATTTGAGCTTACCTCAAATTATTTACTAATTCCAAATGTTTAGCACTAAATTCTCACTTTGATGTGTTATTTTCATTGCTTTAATTCAATTTGTTGGATAATTCAAATCTTTTTAGTGTCAAGTATTGATTTTAAATCTCAGGGGCAGACTGTTTTGTAGAGGCCTACGTACCAGGTTGGGGGTTAACCAGAAGCGAATGATGAGAGCAGAGTGCTCTACAATTCCCTCCCTAAACCTCTCCGCCTCTCTACCTCTCTCTCCTCCTTTCAGTCACTCCTTAAAACCTACCTCTTTGACCAAGTTTTTGGTCACCTGTTGTAATATCTCATGTGGCTCGGTTTTACTATGATAAAGGCGCTATTTAAATGCAAGTCGTTGTCGGTGAGAGAAGATGAGGCAAATCAAGATGTAATTATTAGGAGGGGTATTACAGGCCTTATAGGAGGAAGAGCAGACAGAGAGAGCGAGGAATTCCACAGTTTTTAAATGCTGGGAAGAAATGAGTTTGAGCGGGTGGCAGTATGATGTGGGAAGTACAAGAAAGGGACTTGCCAGTCAGTGTGCAGGTCAGCACTTGTTTAAAATTAATTTGGGATCGCTGAAGGAATTTTTGCGAAACATCGAAAATTTTGCATAGCATCTGCTAGTTTTATATTGGGGGCGAGGGGTTGAGTTGGGACAGGGAGTGAGATAGGGGGCAGACTTTTAGAACCAGTGGACTTAAAAGAGAAACAAGGCTCAGTATCCTTTTCCTGCAAGTTCCTATTAACTTTAGCAATGAAAATAGATTATTCCTTGTTTCAACAATCTCCAATACTGTTACTATCCAGAACGCTGCAAATAGGCCCCCCCCTTTAGTAGGTGAAGCACTGCCTTCTGATCTGTTTTATTACAGGGTTTTAGCTGTTAAATAGCACCAGGGATGCAGTGCACCACCGTGATGGCTGCTGTCTTAAGATAAAAAATCTTTTTACCCTGCATCTGCTATCCATTTAGAGTGTTGTATGGGAGAGAAAAAAATTTGGTTGACCAGTTAGAAAATCAGAATGTGTCTTTTTACATTATGATTGGCCATACACCGAGTCTGCCATGCCTTCCTATTTATAAACCACACATCCCAATTTGAGCAGAAAGTGTCAGCCTGAATGCATTCGAGGTGTAGGCCATCAAAACCAGTGGCGCATTCTGAGAGTTGTAGCGAACAGTGACACTGGCGCATTCTGAGAGTTGTAGCGAACAGTGACACTGGCGCATTCTGAGAGTTGGAGCGAACAGTGACACTGGCGCATTCTGAGAGTTGTAGCGAACAGTGACACTGGCGCATTCTGAGAGTTGTAGCGAACAGTGACACTGGCGCATTCTGAGAGTTGTAGCGAACAGTGACACTGGCGCATTCTAGGAACCAAGTATTAGCTTGGCTCAGTTGGTCGGACTTTAACCTTTAATGGCCTTAGCATATCACCTTGGCTTTCTCAATAAAATGAAAGGTTTGATGGGGAGGGAATGAAAGGGAGACAGGGGGCGGGGCGGGGTAAAGTCAATTAAATTTCTCTTAATTTCTATTAAATAGTCTTTATTCCATGAAGAAGATATTCTGCATCTGAATTGCTATTTTTATTCCTAGTTTCCTCCCTGCTTCTCCTGGGGACATTGTGTTGTTGGGGTACTGTTCCATGATTGACCGTCTCCCCCTCTGGCTATTCTTTGCGTGTGGTTCTAGAAAGTGAGTGCCGGTGGGCTAATTGACTGCAGAGGGTGTGGAAGGGAAAGTCATACCCAAACTAGTTGCTGTTCCTCATCCGAGATCTATAGATGTGTACCATGTATGTAAATGTTGGCCGAGGATAGACAGCCCTAGGGCTTTCCTTATCAGGTGGACATAAAAGACCCCACGGCACTATTCAAAGAAGAGCAGGGGAGTTCTTCCCGGTGTCCTGGCCAATAATTATCTCTCAACCAACATCACTAAAAACAAAAGCAAAGCACTGCAGATGCTGGAAATCTGAAATAAAAACAGAAAATGCTGGAAATACTCAGCAGGTCAGGCAGCATCTGTGGAGAGAGAAACAGAGTTAACATTTCTGGTCGATGACCTTTCGTCAGAACTAAAAACAGATTATCGGCTCATTATCTCATTGCTGTTTGTGGGAGCTTGTTGTACGCAAATTGGCAGCCGCATTTTCAACATTGCAACAGTGATTACACTTCATATTTCTTTCTTTCTTGGGTCACACGTTTCTGTAGAAGCAGCAAATCAGCTGACGGTGGTGGGTTCAAACCCCACTCCAGAGACTTGAGCACATAATCTAGGCTGACACTCCAGTACAGTACTGAGGGAGCGCTGCACTGTCGGAGGTGCCGATTATCAGATGAGACGTTAAACCGAGGCCCCATCTGTTCTCTCAGGTGGACGTTAAAGATCCCATGGCACTATTCGAAGGGCAAGGGAGTTCTCCTCGGTGTCCTGGCCAATATTTATCTCTCAGCCAACCGCTAAAGCAGGTTAGCTGGACCTTTGTTTCATTGCTTGTGGGACCTTGCTGTGCGCAAATTGCCTGCCGCATTTCCTACATTACAACAGTGCCTACACTTCAAAAAAATACTTAATTGGCTGTATAGTGCTTTGGGACATTGAGGGCATGAAAGGGGCTATATAAATGCAAGTCTTTCTTTCTTTCTAGAGTGCTGCATATTTTACCAGCAGGATTCTTGTTTGATTATTAAAATTGACAAAAACGTTGTGGCTAACCTGTTGAGTTAAGCTACAGTGCAAGACTGCTCCAATAGTCTGAAGTTCTAAGGTTTCTGAGGCACAAGTGGTAAACAGGTCACCCTCTGCTCAGCCTAGTCAGGCCTGATCATGAAGTGGGAGGTGAACAGTAAGAGCATTGTGTTACATGGGTGTTTGTGCAATCTGTATTGCTCCAACTTGTCGCATTTCACAACTATGTGATCTCTTTTACTCGCTACCAGGTTTTTATTTTAAACAGTTGAATTTTCAATAGTTGAAAGCACATCCCAGAGATTAGGCTTGCTCGTCGGAAACTCCACTCCCCAAATCGCATCCGCCACCAAATCCCGCTCATCTATATCGCCCTTGTCCTTGTTGATCTCCATTGATTCCCCAACCCCCAAAACCTTGAGTTCAAAATCCTCGCCCTCGTTTAATAATCTTTCCATGGCCTCACCCCTCCCTACATTGCAACCTCCTTATATTCCTTGCATGCCAGTGCTGTCCCTACTTATTATTTCACATTTTAAGTTTATTTTTGAAAATGTTAATTCAAGTGCAAATTCAAAAGCTCACTCAATATGCAAATACACCACATGTCTGAGCCACTAGAAGCTAGATATGGATAACATGAGTTACAAAAACTGGAGCGACTTTGGCTAATCACCTTGAAAGTGAGAGGTGATCTTATATAGGGATATAAGATAGTGGCCTAGAAATTGAGTTGGGCCCGCGCCAGGGCTTTAGCGCCGGAAATTTTGCGCCGGCGCTAAGTCCCGCTGCGCGCGCCAAAAATTCAGTAGCGCCGCGCCCAGACGGCTGCGGGCGCTACTGGAGGGTGTCAGCGCCTCCCAATGGGCGCTGACTGCAGGATTGCGGCGCTAATCCCCCGCTGCGGCACCCGATGCGGTGCGGCAGGCTGGGGTACTGCAGGCCTCCTCCTTCTGTTAAGGAGGAGCTGCCTGCAGCCGCCCGCTGGGCGTTGGATTCGGGGAAAAAATGAGCCCGGCACCTCGGAGAAGTGCCGGGCTCTCGGCCCACACACATCTGTGCCGCGGGGGGGTGGTGGAGGAGTCCGGGGAGGGAGGTGCGGGCAGGCGGCCGCCGGGAAAGCGGCCGGCCGCCGCGCCACCTTAATGCGCCGGCGCTAGGACCATGAAGGCACTTCTGAAAAATCGTTGGTTGCGGCTGCCACGGGCGAGGCGGCCGCAACTGAATTTCGGCGTTCGGGCGCGTTACCATGGCAACCGGGACGCTGCGCACACCGATGACGTCATCGGTGCCGGCGCAGCGCAACCGGTGTAACGCCGATGGTAGGGCCCTAGTCAATTTCAGAAGCGGCTATAATTGCGGCGCTAGGCCCTCTAGCGCCTCTAAATGGGCGCTGACCCCACTCAATTTCTAGGCCAGTAAATATTATGGAAAAGTTAATTTGGTATACTGCTTAAAATTAAACTGTGAGACTCAGACAAGGTTCAAACTAGAAAACGGTAATTCTAGGGCTGACATCAGTTAGTTCACCTGACGAAGGAGCAGCGCTCCGAAAGCTTGTGATTTCAAATAAAGCTGTTGGACTATAACCTGGTGTTGTGTGACTTCTTACATTTGTCCACCCCAGTCCAACACCGGCATCTCCACACCATACAGAGAGTGATCTAGGATGCACAGACTAAGCTTGTGTTCCCTTGTGTATAGAAGATTAAGGGGTGATCTAATTGAGGTGCTTAAGATGATTAAAGGAGTTGATAGGGTAGAGAGAGAGAAACTATTTCCTCTGGTGGGGGAGTCCAGAACAAGGGGGCACAACCTTAAAATTAGAGCCAGGCCGTTCAGGGGTGATGTCAGGAAGCACTTCTTCACACAAAGGATAGTGGAAATCTGGAACTCTCTCCCCCAAAATGCTGTTGAGGCTGGGGTCAACTGAAAATTTCAAATCAGTAGATTTTTGTTAGGTAAGGGTATTAAGGGATACGGAACCAAGGCGGGTAGATGGAGTTAAGATATTGATCATTGATCAGCCATGTTCTGATTGAATGGCAGAATGGGCCAGAGGGACTCCTCCTGTTTCTACGTCTAGACAGAGTAGATAGAGAGAAACTGTTCCCATTGGCAGAAGGGTCGAGAACCAGAGGACACAGATTTAAGGTGATTGGCAAAAGAACAAAAGGCGACATGAGGGAAAAACTTTTTTACGCAGAGAGTGGTTAGGGTCTGGAATGCACTGCCTGAAAGGGTGGTGGAGGCAGACTCAATCGTGGCTTTCAAAAGGGAATTGGATAAATACCTGAAGGAAAAAAAATTGCAGGGCTACGGGGAAAGGGCGGGGGAAGTGGGACTAGCTGAAGTGCTGCTGCAGAGAGCCGGCATGGGCTCGACGGGCCGAATGGCCTCCTTCTGTGCTGTAACTATTCTATGGTTGTATAATCAATACTTAGAATTAACTTCCAGGCCGTGGTGGAGGCTGAAACTCTGGAATCATTGAAAAAACAATTACCTGCTGCAATGCGGGGAGAGGAGTGTTGGGTTTTCTGGATGAATGAATTAAGATGGCCTTCCTCATCTGCAAGTAGCTCGTGGTGTGTCCTGTACTATGGGTCTTGCTTTACCTGGATTTCTCAATAGCTATAAATGAACCCGGACTTATTGCCTGAATACTACATCAGCACCAGATGGCAGTGTGATGCTAGTAAAAATATGCAATATGCAAACAGAAGTATGGAATCACATCACTGGGCTTTCCATTCCAGCTCCTTAATTAGAAAAGTCAGTTGTCTAATCCCCAACAAATCTGCTGCATTTTATTCCTAAGAGCAATATTTCAGGGTAAATTGGTTTGCTGCAATAACACGGCAGTGTATTCACTCTCCTTATCGCATACCACGACAACACCACGGAATGATATTGCATCTATAATATGGGAAAACAAGCCAAAGCACTTCACAGAGGGCTGAGCAAAATGGACACTGACCCAAAGGAGAGAATAACACGGATGACCTAAAGCTTTGTCAAAGAAATGGGTTTTAAGGGGGGTCTTAAAGGAGGAGATAGAGGTGGAGGGGTTTAGGGAGGGAATGCTAATGAGGCGGCTGATGGGTATTGCTACCTATGGTGGGGAGAAACATAGTTTAGGGGTTGGTAGGGATGTTGGATGTTACCGTACAATAACGGTACATACTGTACTGAATTATTCAATGGTCATCTGCTACTTTCCCTAAAAAAAAGCATGTACTGCTATAGTCCGTCATGTAGCTTCTATATCATCTCTTCTACATCACCACACTCTCTGTGAGCTTGGTATATAACAATAAGAAAAGTCGCCCCAACAGTAAATTGGCCAGTACATTGGGAACACACTGTGGCGTGCACCCTCACTGCAGCTTGGGTCATATACTGTACTTGTGGTTCTGTTCATCTGTTTTTCACAAAATAGTATTGAGCCATACAGACCAGAAAGACCCTGGTTTGATCCCCAGACTGTGCCGAGGTATCTGATCTTTGCCACGTGAGAAGTAGAGGGTGGGGGTACAATTTGTCCCAGGACCCCAGGCGAGGGAGAAGAATCCCCGGTCCCATTGCTAGCCAGTGATTTCAGCTGGGAAGTGTGCGTGTTTGCATGTAAAGCGGGGAGAGGATGGGTCTTAGCTGCGATGGCCTCACAGTTGACTAGCCTGCCGACATTCACTATCTAGGCTCACACCTGCAGAATGACCACTTGTGTGAGCTACTGTTGAGAGCCATAACCTGATGAGCCAGTGCCATCTGGAAAGGAGAGGAGATGAAGTGGGGGACATTGGAAAACTAGCAAGAGAAGTTAAAAACAACACATGAAAGAAAACTTATATTTACATAGAGCATTTCACATCCTCAGGGTGTCCCAATGTGCTTGATAGGCAATTAGTTAAATATTATGGGCAAGAACTTTGGGTCCCCACGGGTGAGTACGCGCTGGGTACTCACGCGTAGGCCCAACGAAAGTGCTGGTTTCGTGCATGCACTGCACATGCGCGGGAAACCGGAGCTTCCGTTCCCTTAAAGGAAGGGGTTCACAGGTCGAACACGTGCGCCGGAGAGGCAGCGCGTACGCCTGGAACTTCCGTTTTTTTGCAGGTTTCTCCGGGAGGGTAAGTCTCCAGGAGCTACGCTTGTAAAAAGCAGTCGCAAGGCCTGCTTTTAACAAGGTAAGTGGTGAATTAAGTTAAATTAAAACATTTTTTCCACAGGTTTATTATTTTTAAATACTTTAAAGAAAGGTAAGTTTATTTTTAGCCCCGTTAGAAACTGTAATTAATTTTTTCAAAAATTTTAATTATTGTTTAAAATAATTATTTTATGTAATTTATAGTTATTTTAAAAATGTGATTTTTTAAAAAATGTATTTGAAGTTTTAGTGATGTTTTGGGGCTGACTTGTATTCATAGATTTGACAGCTCTTCCTGTCAAATCTATGAATACAGATTCCCTGCTACCATTGGCTCTCCATGGCCCACATGATCCCAGGGGACGCTTTGAACTAACTGCGCCCCTGGGATACACAAGCACTGCGCGCCGGCAGTTGGAGCAGGCCCAGGATCGGAACCCCACGCGGGCCCACAGCACAACGGCCGGCGCGCTAGGTAAGTGCAGGTCGGAGGGCTTGCACCCGCTGGGAGCCTCCGAGCCGAATTTCTGGGCGCTTGTTCTGTCGGCAAACTCTGCAATCAATTTGCACACAGCAAGGTCCCACGAAGAGCAATGAGATGAACGATCAGTTAATTTTTTTCTGGTGATGTTGGTTGATGGATAAATTGGCCAGTACACGGGGAACACACTGGGGTGTACAACCTCACTGCAGCTTGGCTCATATACTGTACTTGTGGTTCTGTTCATCTGTTTTTCACAAAATAGTAAGCACATTTTAACGTAGAAATTACTGTTGGTGATATCAGTGGATGGAATAGTAGCACCTCTCACCTCTGAGCCAGAGGGGTCGTGGGTTCAAGCACCATTCCAGAGACTTGTGTAATTATTCTAGGCTGACACTTCAGTGCAGTACTGAGGGAGCGCTGCACTATCAGAGGTGCTCGCTTTTGGATGAGATTTTAAATCAAGACCCCATTTATTATCAAAGCAATGTAGGAGTTTCCTTTGAGCCCCAGAAAGTGTCACTCGCTAACCGAGGAATCACAGGTACAGGGGGAGAGCAGTAACACGGTATCTTACAGGTTCTAGCTCTGACATGGTTGCCCAGTTTGGTACCCGTGTTGAGCAGTGAGATACTGAATAATAACTATACAGAAAAGAAGGAAGAAAGACTTGCATTTCTATAGCACCTTTCACAACCTCAGGTCGTCCCAAAGTGCTTTACTGCCAACAAAGAACTTTTGACTCAGGATCAGCTAGGAATAGGACATTTTTCAATTGTCGCAATTCTCAATAGTTCCCAGCCCATCAAGGTCTTGCTATCAATCTAAAAGAGACTGGATCTCACCAACCATCTGGAAATACATCACACAAAAATAGGTGAAGCAAAAGCAAAATGCTGCGGATGCTGGAAATCTGAATTAAAAACAGAAAATGTTGGAAATACTCAGCAGGTCAGGCAGCATCTGTGGAGAGAGAAACAGAGTTACAGGGCTGGGGCGTGTCAGTGTGGGCGGGCTGGGGCGTGTCAGGTGGAAATCGTGTCAGGACCCCGACTCCTAAGTGAAATGTTGAAAAAGTGGGATTTCCCCTAATTGGGCAATTGATTTCCTGCGTGTGGGAACCCCTGGCCCAATGAGTCTTATCATACAGAAAGTTGCCTCCGATGACGTCATCATTGTTGCTGGATTTAAGGCCTACAAGCAGCCTTGATTCTTCTGGACACTGCAAAGGCTCTGCAATTTATATGAAGGAGTTGATTTCCTGACAATGTCAACGATCAAGCAAAAGTGTGCACCTCGCTTTGATGAGCCCTCCCTCCAGGCTCTGGTGCATGGAGCCAGCTGTAACAAGGAGGTGCTCTTCCCTTCCTCAGAGAGAAAAAAGCCACCCCAGCAGACAAAAGCTGTGTGGCTGCAAGTGGCCCAGGAGGTCAACTCCATTTCAATGAGCCGCAGAACCTGGCTGCAGTGCAGGAAGAGGTTTCATGACCTTCTCCGCACAGGAAAAGTGAGTATGACTTTCCCATCACCCTCAATCTGATCCCCATCGCCTCTCCTCACCAGCACTCTGCTTTGCCAACCTCTTCCTCCACATCCCACTTCATACTTACATCCCTGCACCCTTACCCATTCCCTCTCTCTCTATGGTCACATTCACTTAACTATTCAACCATGCAGCCCTCACACTCCCTATCAATGACATGACAACAACAACTTACAACACACAGGGAGGGTCCTTTGTATCCTTCTAAGCATCTATGCTATGGATTCTCTACACTCACTCCTTCATTCTCACTCAGACTCCACTTATGTCCCTCATTGCAGGAAAAGAGTGCCCACAATAAGAGGGAAAGAGCCATGACAGGAGGAGGGCCACCCTCAGTAGCCCAACTCACCTCCTGGGAGGAGGCGGCCATGGAAATCGCTGGGATCGAGGACGATACCCAAGCGGGGGATGGACAGACGGACGCATCACAGCAAGCTGGTGACAGAATAGTTTGGCATCTCTCTCATTGACATTGCATGAGTCACTGATAATGAATCTGATGCTCTAACAGATTGACTTATGATCATCTGCACTATTCAATGTGCATATAACCTTGACCTCACATCTCGAACTCTTTCCTTTACTCCCCCACAGGACCATCGAAAGCCCCCGTCCCCACTGTCCAGGAGGAAGAGCCTGAGCTTCCAGACTCCTCAGAGGAAGCTGCAACCTCTGAGGGCGCAGCGTCAGCAGAATTCAGCGGACCCAGCACCAGCGCAGACACTCAAACCTTGGTGAGACCTTCGCAAGATAGAGTAGTGTTGGCACCTGGTGTATCACAGCTCACAAGTGAGCATCAGCAGATTGTGGAGACAAGGTCAGCAGTGGAGAGTCCTCGTCGGAGGGTGCAGGACTCTGCCAGCTCGGCTCAGCTGCATGTCGACCCTGTGCCTCCAGGTCCATCCAGAAGGAGAGCGGTGCTGGAACTCCAGGAACAGGTGCAGGAGTCTCTGGCAGGTTTTGTCTCCAGGGTCGCTGCGAGTGTGAAGGGAATGGAGGAGTCCATCGCGAACATAAGCATAGCCTTTGTGGAGGCATTGGCGCATGAACGCATCACCGCGGAAAGGATGGCAACCTCCGTGGTAAGGCTGGCTACCGTAGAGGAGAGGCTGGCTACGGTAGAGAAGAGGATGGCTACGGCCATGGAGGAGTTTAGTCGCCAGGGTATGGAAAACATGGTAATTGTTCAGACTAGAATGACATCTCTTGAGGAGCGATGGTCAGCTATTGAGCATACAAACCAGACCTTCATGGAAATCCTCTGGAGTAGGACTTCCAGTGCAGAAACGGGTCCTCGTGGCCCCCCTGAAGTGCAGCAAGATGCTGTCAAGCCACTTGCTAGCTCTGAAGTGGGGCTGACCCATGAGAGGGATATTGGTGGCAGAGAACAAGGAAGTGGGGGCTCCTCTCCAAGCGCTCACACGACCATGCCACTGCAGAGCCCTCGGTCAGAGCCCCACCAGAGTCCTCACCCAACTGAAATGGGCGTCTCAGCCCCTGCACAGCCGCAGGAGCAGCAGGCTGTTGGCGAGCTCGCACAGGTTCGCCAACCCAGAGGATGCCCGCCAAAGGCGTCGAGACAGGAGCAGCAAGAAAGTGAGCAAGGGCCTCCACATCTGCTGAAGCCACAGGGGAAGCATCATGTGGAGCGTGCGTAAGAGGAAGATAAAGCTCAAGTAGTCACAAGGGTAGTCACTTGGGTGCTGTGATGTTATGTATTTGGACCAGCCATCATTGTCATTGTATTTTAAACAGATTTGATGGCAAACTGTTGAAGTTTTGGCCTGTGTCATTTCGCAAATGGGACTCTCACATTGAGGGCTTAGGGCGCCTTGCAATTGTCAGTATGGTGGTCAGAGTGATAGGAATCCGCAGATTCTTGTACATTGTGGATGCTCTGGTAAGAAGGTGCGAGACAAAAGTGTTTGATTGTGCAGGCTCACCAAATCTGGCTAAGATGAGTGCGTCCATTGCATCCCAGGCAGCAATGATGTCGCGTGCTGGTGCCTTCTGGCCTGTGCAGCTTCAGGTGGGTGACTAGCAGCTTGGCGCTCCTGTTGATGCTCCTGCTGTTGTTCATGCTTCTGCTCCTGCCACGGCAGGTTTTCGTCCGAATCTGATGTCCAGGAGGAAAAGAATTAAATGGTCGCCAAGCTTCTGGTATATGCCTCAGTTGAGGAAGCGCTTAGTCAAGGTGGGGAGAGGGGTTTCCCAGGAGATCACACTGGAGATGGGTGTCAGGCTCCAAACTTCCACAACAATGAGTAGACCTGCTAAAAGCTCGCCCAGACCTGAGACAACAAAGTTCTGCCATCTGCAAATGATCATCAGGGAAAACTCCTTTGTAATGGTGAAGCTGCAGCTGTTCGTAAGCAATCCAATTGTGAGGCCGCCAGGATTACCTGGCGTGTTCCAGAGGAGGCGTGTAGGATGGGGGTAATATCTAGAAATCGTAAAGGCCTCTCAAAATGGGATAATAGAGGCAATTAAGGGGCTGTTAAGGGCCTATCCCGCCTCTTGGAGGCGGGATGGAAAGGGGGTTAGAAAATACGCATTTGGGAAAATGGCTCAGAGGCGGGATCGGGCCCGCCTGCCATTATTGGCGATTTTACCACTTCGCACGCCTCCAAACCTGCCTCCTCGTGCTTGGCAAAATCGAGCCCAACGTTTCAGATCGATGACCTTTCTTCAGAACAACTCATCGACCTGAAACATTAACTCTGTTTCTCTCTCCACAGATGCTGCCTGACCTGCTGAGTATTTCCAGCATTTTCTGTTTATATTACACAAAAATAGGTGGAGCACATAATTATTTTTCTCTTTGAAGGTATACCTCGAGATTGATGATGCAATTAAAGATTTCCATCACTCTGTAATATGTGCGCGACATTTGCTCCCTGAAGTGGTATTAAAAACTTGACCATCACGAGAAATGAGTTGCTTTTTATTCAGCGCTTGGTGCCAGTGTTCAGCTGATACCACAGCTTTTACCCAAAGGAAACAGTCCGCTTGTTGTATTAGCACAGAATAATTGCTTTCTAAATATGACTTTTCCAGTTACTCTTCTCTTTGGGAGTCATACGCTGCACTAAAGGGAACATCTTATTGAAAAACATTGCTCAATTTGTGTGTAATCATTTATTCATTTCAACAATTCACTCATGACACATGCTCAGAGCCCCGCAAGACCCTAGATATTAAATATTTAAAGCAAACTTTTGCTTAATTAGAATCAAATGTTAGTTATTTGATGTTTGGACCATATCAGAATACTAATTTTTTTAAAGTCCTATTGATCAGATCTATTCCTATAACTGCTGTGCTGTCATTCTGGAATCAAGTGTCCAGTTAGTTATTGCATTTAGTGTAGCACTACATTAACTTAGAATAATGTATACAAGATATAGATAGCCAGAGGCACAGATTTAAGAGACTAAGGGGGAAAAATTGGGTGAGTAGCGCCACCTGTTAGCGCCTAAAGAGGCAGTCAGTGGCTGTAGCGCCACTGGCTGCGCCTCCCACGATATTCAGCAGGGGCGCTAATGGTGGCTGTTAGTTCCGTGATTCGGAGAGTATGATGTTTTTCAATAACCACACGGATGCTGTAACTTAACAATCAACAGGTGTTTACTGGAGTAGGGTAGTCTCAAGACTGGGGGTACAGAGGCATGCGCAAGGCTTATATACAGGTGTGGTCACTGCCGGTACTACAGTATACAGGAGCTGTAAAAGTAGTTCTCTCTTAAAGGCACATACACTACAGTGGTGTTAGCCATTTGCGCTGCGCCGCCACCGATGACGTCATCGGTGTGCGCAGCGCCCCATTCGCGATATTTGGTAGCGAACGCCGCAATTGCGCCGTTTGCTACCCGCGCCCGGTTCACGGGGCCTTACTGTGCCGGCAGCAGCGCAAGTTAAGGTGGAGGTGCGGGGTGGCCGCCTGCCAGCACCTCCGTCCCCGGCCTCCTGACCACCCCCCCGCGGCATTGCCAGCTGTTTCCCGAGAGCCCGGCACTTCTCCTTGGTGCCGGGCTCGTTTGCCGGCACTCGCGAGCGGGGATCGCGCTGTTGCAGGCCCCTCCCCCTTAACAATGGGAGGAAGGCCTGCAGTACCGCAGCCTGCCGTACCGCAGCGTGTGGCGCTGCGGCACGTTGCGCTGCGATATTCAGTTTCAGCGCCCTAAGAGGGACGCGGAGCGCCTCGAGCCTCGCCCCGTCTCCCTCTAGGGGCAATGGAACTGAATATCTGACGATCGCTAAAGCCTCGAACGCTGCGCTAAATCCTGTGCTCAGGCGACTTTGGCACCCCAACCCAATTTCTAGGCCTAAGAGACTTGGCAAAAGAACTGGGGGGGGGGGGGTTGGGGGAAGGAGATGACCGAGAATTGTTTTTATGCAGCGAGTTTGTTATGGAATATACACGTGAAGTACATTTACCGGTACTGTGTGCATGTGAGCTGTTTTTATACACTGCCTGAAAGGGTGGTGGAAGCAGATTCAATAATAACTTTCAAAAGGAAATTGGATATATACACTTGAAAAGGAAAAATTTGCAGGGCTATGGGAAAAGAGCAGGGAGTGTGACTAATTGGAGAGCTAGTTCAGGCACGATGGGCCGAATGGTCTCCTTCTGAGCTGTAAGGTTCTATGACTTATTTAAAAGAAAAATAATGATTTACAAAATTGCTGTTTGTCTGGTACGGTCTTACTCATTGCACATGGGTACAGTAGCATAGTAGCTATGTTACTAGACTAGTAATCCAGAGGCCTGGACTAATGATCCGGAAACATGAGTTCAAATCTCCACCACGGCAGCTCAGGAATCTAAATTCAGTTGGTTAAATAAATCTGTAATTAAAAAGCTAGTATCAGAAATTGTGACCATGAAACTACCGGATTGTCATCTGGTTTTCACTAATGTCCTTTAGGGAAGGAAATCTGTTGTCTTTACCTGGTCTGGCCTATATGTGACTCCAGACCCACAGCAATGTGGTTGACTCTTAACTGCCCTCTGAAGTGGCTTAGCAAGTCACTCAGTTGTAGAAGGTGGCTCACCACCACCTTCTCCAGGGTAATTAGGGATAGGCAATAAATGCTGGCCTTGCCAGAGACACCCACATCCTGTGAATGAATTAAAAAAAACATATCACCATATTCACGAAAGACAGCACACACCCTTGCTTTGTAATCATTGTAGTACACCCAATATCCTAGAGGACTGTGAAGTCAGTTTGGTAGAGATACTTGATAAGTTAATGAGATTTAAGACCAACAAATAGTAGCTGCATTGCTGGTCATCTTCCAAAATTCTATAGACTCAGGCACAGTTCCCACGGATTGGAGGGTAGCTAATGTAACCCCACTATTTAAAAAAGGTGGTAGATAGAAAATGGGGAATTATAGACCGGTAAGCCTGACATCGGTAGTGGGGAAAATGCAAGAGTCCATTATAAAAGATGTAATAGCAGAGCACTTGGAAAACAGTGACAGGATCGGACAAAGTCAACATGGATTTAGAAAAGGTAAATCGTACTCGACTAATCTGGAATTTTTTGAGGATGTAACTGGTAGAATAGATAAGGGAGAACCAGTGGATGTGGCTTTCGATAAGGTCCCGCATAAGAGATTAGCGTGCAAAGTTAAAGCACATGGGATTGGGGGTAAGGTACTGATTTGGATAGAGAACTGGTTGGCAGACAGGAAGCAAAGAGTTGGAATAAACGGGTCTTTTTCCGAGTGGCAGGCAGTGACTAGTGGGGTACCGCAGGGATCGGTGCTAGGACCCCAGCTATTCACAATATACATTAATGATCTAGGCGAGGGAACTAAATGTAATATCTCCAAATTTGCAGACGACACAAAGCTGGGTGGGCGTGTGTGCTGTGAGGAGGATGCAGAGAAACTCCAGTATGATTTGGACAGGTTGGGTGATTGGGCAGATGCATGGCAGATGCAGTATAATGTGGATAAATGCGAGGTTATCCACTTTGGTGGCAAAAACAGAAAGGCAGATTATCTGAACGGCAATAGATTGGGAGAAGGGGAAGTGCAACGAGACCTGGGTGTCCTTGTGCACCAGTCGCTGAAGGTAAGCATGCAGGTGCAGCAGGCGGTTAAGAAGGCAAATGGTATGTTGGCCTTCATAGCGAGAGGATTCGAGTACAAGAGCAAGGATGTCTTGCTGCAGTTGTACAGGGCCTTGGTGAGACCACACCTTGAGTATTGTGTGCAGTTTTGGTCGCCTTATCTGAGGAAGGATGTTCTTGCCATGGAGGGAGTGCAGCGAAGATTCACCAGACTGATACCTGGGATGGCAGGATTGACGTATGAGGAGAGATTGGGTCAATTGGGCTTATATTCGCTGGAGTTTAGAAGAATGAGAGGGGATCTCATTGAAACTTATAAAATTCTAACAGGGCTAGACAGACTAGATGCAGGAAGGATGTTCCCGATGGCAGGGGAGTCCAGAACCAGGGTCACAGTCTAAGGATAAGGGGTAAGCCATTTAGGGCTGAGATGAGGAATTTCTTCACCCAGAGTGGTGAACCCGTGAAATTCTCTACCACAGAAGGCAGTAGAGGCCAATTCATTAAATATATTCAAGAAGGAGTTAGATATATTTCTTAAGGCTAAAGGGATTAAGGGATATGGGGAGAAAGCAGGGACAGGGTACTGAATTTGAATGATCAGCCATGATCTCATTAAATGGCAGAGTAGGCTCGAGGGGCCGAATGGCCTACTCCTATCTTCTATGTTTCTAAATCCTCTGATGTACATATTCTATAGTTCTGAAGGAGATTGGGCAGGGGCATTTGTAGGCACTGGCCATCATCATGGAGGCATCATCGGGCACTGGTGAGATTCAGGACAATTACAAGCCTATCAGCCTACCAATAATGGGTAAAATAATGGAACCTGTTCTAAGGATTGGAATGGAATGCCTTTATAGTAATATAACTTAAGAAACATTCAGCACGATTTCAATGGGGAAGATCCTACCCGAAACACTTTCTTGATTTGAGGGCATTAAAGTAGAATTCCTTATGGTAGTTTGTTTGGACTTGCAGAAAATATTTAACAAAGTTCTACATGGAAGACTTTAATTAAATTAAAAGCAACAGCAATCCAGAATAGAACTGGGTGGGGGGGAAGAAATTGGTTACAAAAAGGAAACAGTTCGTACACAAATGCAATGTCAGACTGGGGCATGAGATCTTGAGTGGGTCCACAATGGTCAATGTTTGGACTCTTGTTCCTAATTGATATAAATAACCTGGACACTGAAACCAAATGTAAGCTTGTCAAATTTGCTGATAGCACTAACATTGAGAAAATAGAAGAGATAGATGATACACTAAAAGATTTACAAAAGGAATTACATTGGTTATGTAAACTGAAGAGGAAACAATAATTGAAATTTAACACTGATAAATGTAAAGTACTGTGCTTAGTTGAATAAATATCCATTGTAAGCATATAATGAATGGGACTGGATTGGCAGGGGCAGAGTTGATAGTGAGGGTACTTTTAATATCTAGGCAATGTGGCAAAGCAATTAAAAAAGCTGAGCGAGTACTGCAATGCAGAGCCAGAGTAAAGTATAAATCTCCAGATAACCACGTACACAAAAAAGCGTGTATATACTGGAAAGGCTGAAGAGCAACACGACTGATCCCGAGTGTAATGGGGATGAACTATAAGAAATGATTAAAGAAGCTCCAACGCTACAGGAAAAGTGGTGGTCAAGGTATAGATAAGGAAACCAGAATATTGCTTCAAGTTGAGTAGGAAAACAGGAACAGCAGACGGGAGTTTAAATTGATAAAAAATGTAAATTGATGAAAAATTTAAAACTGCTAAAGGTAGGAAAAAACTTATTTACTGAAAAAGATAATGTCTCAAATAATCTGTTGGGGAGGGGCTATTGAAATAAAAAACATTAGGGACATTCAAAGTGCAGCTGGATGCTAGGATGGCTTGAGTTCAGGCACTAGAGCGATGAGCTTCAATAGGCCAAATGATCTTTGCTTGCGTTAACTCCCTCTTATAGTGGTACAGCGAAGTCCAACCCTACTGGCCAAGCACAACTGCAGAAGTTTTGTGGAGGATGAACTGAAACGAATCATCCGGCTGGCGGGTACAAAACAAAAAACTTTACTTTTGGTTAGAAAAGCCAAAAGTTAAAGCATAAAGCTCCTTTAAAGAGGAACATATCATCCTTTGTCAGACTATGGATATCCAGATTGTTCTCGTGTATCATTTTTGTCTCAGTGAAATGAATCGATTTTCTAAAATGTGAATTATAAACTATTGACAGAGGGGGAAAAAATTCCCTTTGCTGTTGATGATGCCGTCTTACGGGGTATGGAAATATTCACCCAGGCTGTGACCGAAGAAACGTTAGATATTTGGAGCACTGAAGAAATATTTTTTTTAAAAAGATCTTTTATTTTTGGAACTTGTGTTTTTAAAATTGCTTTTCTTCAGTGAAGTGCTTCCACCTTCTGCTCAAGCTGAAAACTGCACTTTGAAGAGGAATCTTGAAACAGACCCATTTGTTCCCATCCCCTAAAAAGGTGCCAATTCTTACACGGGTGCCCTCCTGTACCTCACCCAGATGGTCATTTATCATGTGGGACCCTCAACTGCAACAGTCTATTTAACCAGGGAAGGCATCACACCCAAGCTAGATCCGCTCCTCGTGTGATTTCCTGAAACAAGCTCCAGCCAACCGGGAGCACACATTCAGAAAAATTGGATCTTTTACCATCAGTCACTGTGAATAAACCATGAGGAAAAGATACCAGAGTAAGTCAGGAAAGGCACCTGTACAGAACCTCTCCTGCACAGAGGAGACGATAATCAGCTCAGTATAAATTACGCCACTAAACAGTGGGCCTGGAAGGGTTCCCAGGAGGGTCAGTTGGTAAATTTACTATTGAATGCAGTCACAGATTTGTGGAACACCTCCGTTCAGTCCGTAAGGGTGACCCCGAGCTTCCGGTCACCTGTCACTTTAATTCTCCGCTCCATTCCCACTCGGACCTCACCGTCCTCGGCCTATTACATTGTTCCAATGAAGCTCAACGTAAGCTCGAGGAACAGCACCTCATCTTTCGATTAGGCACTTTACAGTCTGCCGGACTCAACATAGAGTTCAACAATTTCAGACCATAACCTCTGCCCCGATCCTTCCTTCCCCGCGCCCCCCCCCAATTTATTTATTTATTTATTTTAAATTCTCTCTCCCACATGGCAGCTGTCTTTCATTCTGCCGGTGCCATTTACATTCATCTAGAGCCATCTTTTGTTTCTTAACTTGTCCCATTACCATCTCCTTTTGCCTTGCACCATCTCTTAATCGCTCCTGCCTTCCATCCTATCACAGACCTCCCCCTTTGTTCTTTCCCCCCTTTCCCTGCCCCTGCACTTGCTTAAAAACCTGTTCCATCTCCAGCTTTTTCCAGTTCTGACGAAGGGTCATCGACCTGAAACGTTAACTCTCTTTCTCTCTCTCCACAGATGTTGCCTGACCTGCTGTTTTTAATCAGATTTGATTGTTAGTTTGAGTGGAGGTAGCTGGAACAGCAGTAGAAATGCTACAGTTGGCCATAATGTCCCTTGGGAAAAGGGGAAAATGCCGGGCCTCATGCTGCCACTTGGCATCCTTTGAATCAAGAGACCTTCCAGTCCATTGTGCTGGTGCCGGCTTTATGAAAAAGAGTTGTTCACTTCATTCCCCTACCCCCTTTAACTTCCTTTCTTTATCCATTTCCATTTTAAAAGCTATTATGCATTCTGCTTCCATCATGGATTCTGGTAGAACATTCCGTGTCCCAACACTCATCTCTTTACTTTATCAGATCCTCCATTTTGACCACTATCACTATTCTAACGAAAAGACAGATTTTTTTCTAGTCTTGCCTCATAACTGAAACCACCCAATCCTATCGTAATCTTAATGAATCTCTAATTCACTCAAGCTATAGGATTGGCATCCTTTTTAACATATAACTCCCAAAAAATGGACAAAATTCTAACTGCATTCAGTTATTCAGTATTGGCTCTACTTTTGCACTTTATACTCTATTTATAAAAAATTAGGATTTATGCTTTTAAAATAAAGCAGTGATTTTTTAAAAATCAGTTTGTCCTCCCCTTTTAAAGTTTTGGGCAACTGATCCTCCATCTCTACTCTGCTACACCTTTTAAAGTTTTACCATTTAGCATTTATTTTCCTCCCAAAATGTATAAGCTCACATCCAGTGAGCAATGCTATACATTGCGTGTGCATTGGCTGACTTTGGACAAGGGCAGAATCAAGCTCAGCTGTGATACCCTTCACAGCAAAATAGCCTTACACATCATCAGGACTGAAACACAAGGAATGGCCATTTTGGTAGGGTACTGGAGGGTTGTGTGCACCCATGGAGCAGCATCCCACTATCTTGTGGAGAGGTGCAGAATACTGGGTCAGAGGGGGGAGAAATCTGGGTCTGCACATTAGGTCCCATTGACTAGGTTTAGGTGATTTGACCTATAAAAGATCTGCTTGGAAAAGGAGACCACCCTTCAAATCAAAGCAAAATGCAGAAGAGTATATAGTGTTACCAATTGGAGAATGATGTACTGGATGAACAAAACAACAAGTTGTCAAGAGTCCAATATTGGGTTTGCAAATTTGTCAGGATTGTTTGATGCATTACTTTGAGGGTGGGTGGCAGGAGGAAGAGAAAAAGGGGTACAGTAAGATATCCATATCAAGTCTTGTAGGAAAGCCAAAGCTCATATCCCTTACACTTCAGTCTTTCCAGAAGGGATGTTATGTCAGGAGGTCAGTAAGCATCTGTAGAGAAAACATACAAGTAAACCTTTCAGATGACAACCTTTTTCTCAAAACTGAAAAACAAGAGACAAGCGTGTATTAATACAATCAGGAAGAGAGTGAAAAATATCCCTTTCTGGCACCTGTCCTTGTACTGTTCCAAATGAAGCTCAACTCAAATTTAATACATCTTTCTTCTAGGCACCCTGTAACCCTCTGGTTTGAACAGTGATTTCAGACTTTAGCTATATCCTCATTACCAAATTTGTTACTTCTACACTTGACCCTCATATTTTTCTTCTCCCATTTTCCCAGGCTTTGTACTTACTTGGCTATTTACAGTACATGCTTTTTCTCTCTTTAATGTCTCAATGTTTCTGCCCTTAACTTAAATTACATCATTCTACTCAGGGTGCCTGGTTTTTTTTTGTGTTTTTTTTTTAAATATGTATATTTTTCCCCTTTTTCTGATTTCATGAATACACCTATTTCAGTTTGGAGGGGTCCGCACTGGTTTAATCTCTCCGTAGATGCTGCCTGGCCTGCCGAGTGTTTCCATCATTTTCTGCTTTTGTTTCAGATTTCCAGCATGTGGAGTACAGTATTTTGCTTTTTAACTTGTTGTCAGGAGGACTCATCAAACTAGGTTCAACCTGATCGACAAATGCTGCTGCCTGCATGTTCAATACTCCAGCCTTGAATGAAGCCAGACATTGTATCTTCTTGATTCATATTGGGGGGGGGGGGGGGGGGGGGAGAAATAATAAAAAACAAAAAAGGAATTTTAGCAGGCTACCTAGAGATGGTCTTTAGTGTTGAAGGCAGTACAATCTGATAGTGTCTTGGAACCAGCAACCCATCTCGAGGTTCAGATGTTAAAACTACTCAAGCTGTTGAATCATTTGAACCCTTAATCTGTTACTGCCTCAGAACGTTTCTACTTTTATACAAACTTCACCCTTCTTTTAATGTTTACATGACCCAATGTTTCAATTTAAACTCAACTCTTTAGGACAGAACGCTGATAGTACAAAAATATATATGTCAATTGCTTCAGACATAAGCTTATGTTTTCCAGATAGAGACATTCATGGGTTGCTAACAACCATGACCAGTCCGAGCCATTTAAACAGGTTATTTGCCCGTGAATTGAGATGAAATGCCACGGACTATTTCACCATCTCCTTATTCGAATTAAGCAGTGGCACCTGACTGGGTTCAAGACAAAAACAGTGCAGACTTTGAGACAGCAATTATTCAGTTTTATTTAAAGAAAGTTTAGGTATGCTTGGACAACTATACATTGAGATTGAAAATGTAACATTTAGCATGTACAGCTGTTATTGGAGAAACAGGTTGAAAGCTACACATTTTAAAAAATTTAGACTATGTTGTACCAGCAATGCAAAAATAGAAAAAGATAGAAAATAGACAATATGAAATCACGAGTAAAAGTAGAATGCAATATCCCAGTTTTCTTTTTCCCCCCAATACCCCCACCCCCCAATTCAAAATGTATTCTTATTCCTGGCTATATTTTTTATAGCATTGTAAGAGGGCTTCATTAAACACATTGACTATAATTTTTCTTTGAAAACCCTCAATTTCAGAAACGTGCACGGTTAAACCAGTTCTTCAGTTTCTTTGCTCTCTCTGTTCTTTCTCACCTCCTCCAGGTGTTTGTCCTAAATTATACAAAGGAGAGTTTTACTATAGAGAGTCGCTTAACATGTGTACTGATGCAGAAAATCGTTTCTATTACAACCATGCGTAAATATGTTAAAATTAGCTTTGGACTGATTCAACATAAAGCTTTATGGGTTATGCCGTCGCATTAGGTGGTTTAATTGGCTTTAATGTTTGCCTACATAATACCAGTAACTGCCGTCGAAAAGCAACTCATTGTGAAGTGCTACGAGATGGTTTGTTTTGTTAATGTGCTGTTAGAAAACATTATAATTCTCCAGATGATAAACTAGTCATTACAGAATAGTTGAGGGGAGAGCTTTCAGGCAACGTTAAAAAAATACTAACCAGGAGATTTTAATTTTAATTTTCAGCCTTTACCCACTGGGAGTCAGCAAGATTCAGCACGTGCTATACGGGGCTAGTAATTACTTCTGCTGACTTACAAGCCTCTTCGAATGACCTCAAATACTAATTTACAGGATTCGTCATCATTCACTCACTGACCAGTGTTACTGCCAGCAAATCAAGACAGTCGTACTGTGTAGGTACTGCAAAGGGCCAACGTCTGCAGGAAAGGAAATGGAAACGAAAAGCACAAAGAACCTGCAATGTAAGGAAATTCACCTTATGACATTACCTTGGTTTGGGAGGAGGTGGTAATTTGATAAATACCTTCTAGGGTTACTGCAGAGAAGTCCAGTGCACTTTGCCACTGCATTGCTCAACACAGCTTCATGTTACACCAAGTTCCCAATCTCAGCCATGAAGAGACCAGGCACTTCACTATTTGAGCGAGGGAGCTGGTGAAAAGGGAACCCATATACAGAGATACAAGGAGAGTCAACACGGGCCCCTCCTTTGCAAAGCATCTGGTTTCAAAGCATTATGAGCAGATGCCTGTAAGCAGGTCCCCAAAGCCTAGGAATACCCAAGAAACTACCCATCCTCTCTTTTAGAAAATGACAGACCATCAAAAAGACAGTTGGCTTATATTTTCATTGCGTCAATAAATCAAAGTCAGCTAGCGACTAAGCTACTTTGGCAAATTGTAGCAGATATTTGTCAACAAGATTGGCTATACGTGCACTCGCAAACTCATATCTTTGTTGGTTTATCAACACATTTTTAATGTAGAGTGGAAACTATCAGGGCAGATGTTGAGAAACCCTAGAATGAACAAGGTTTGATAGGGAATATGGACAAAGATTGAGCTACACTTGAAACACTGAAATTCCAGGCTGTTTATATGCTTGTGACGAGATTCAATGTTGGACATTATCAAGTTCGAATACAACCACCATTATACTGGCTCAGATGTCCAGAGCACACTTACTGAGTAACTGAAATCCCCTCTAGTAACTAGCAACCAACTTGAAAAATATGCTCACATTTTAGATCAGACTTCATACCAATAAAAACCCCTCTACCAAAATGAATATTTAGTTAGTGTGAATGGGGGCACTGCTGCCATTTATTCTTGCAATAACAAACTTCTGATTCAACCATCACCAAAACATTTCCAACCACCACATTGCTGGGTATAAGCAGATGTAACCCGGCAGCATTCATTTTTTGACAGACTAAGTGATTAAATAATTTTAATGTATTTCTGGTCATCTATTAGTTTCTTTGAGAGAGGGAGGCCAAAATCGGATTCCCATGTATTGATATTTGGCCAAACAAATTTCCCTTTGACGGATCTCAAAGTACAGCTGTCTTACTCCCTTTCCTGAAAGAAGCCTTTGATATGATTGGCTTCAATGGCCTTGCTATGTACCTTACCCCAAATAGATTTTACTTTTGTAAATAACGGTTCTGTCTGAATTCTATATTTACTGAATTTAAAAAAAAAAACTAGCTTTTGAAACCTGTAATACAAGTAATGCGTCTGATCAATGTGATCAACTTCAGTTTGGTCATCTCAATGGCTCCTCTTTTCTCAGAAGAGGAAGGCCAACTTTTCTTTAGGATTTTCAAAACCTATCACCTTGGTTGCCCCATGTTGCACCCCCTCAAACGTCATTGTTCCTATGGTATGCTGACCAACACTGCACACAGTACTCCAGTTGGGATGTACAGAATTTTACTGCAATAACATTTTATTTGTGGGCTTCTTAGCAAGGTGCGGTCATATGCCAAAAACAGTCCCAGGATCTCTAAAATCATCATCTGCTCTAGCAGATAACCAACTGCAAAACTATGAGTAAATGCATTCAAGTATGACTTACCTTGTGGCTACAAGGCATTAATACATTTGAAAGTTCCAAAGGGCTCCCTTAATGGCTCAGTGAGTAGGAATAAATGGGTCTTTTTCGGGGTGGCAGGCGGGGACTAGTGCGGTACCGCAGGGATCAGTGCTTGGGCCCCAGCTATTCACAATATATATTAATGATTTGTATGAGGGAACCAAATGTAATATTTCCAAGTTTGCTGACGACACAAAACTATTGTGAATTGTGAGGAGGATGCAAAGAGGCGTCAAGGCGATTTAGACAAGTTGAGTGAGTGGGCAAATACATGGCAGATGCAGTATTCGTGGATAAATGTGAGGTTCTCCACTTTGGTAGGAAAAACAGAAAGATAAGAGCATTATTTAAATGGTGATAGATTGGGAAATGTTGATGTACAAAGGGACCTGGGTGTTCTTGTACACCAGTCACTGAAAGCAAACATGCAAGTGCAGCAAACAGTTAGGAAGGTAAATGGTATGTTGGCCTTCATTGCAAGAGGATTTGAGTACAGGAGCAAGGATGTCTTACTACAGTTATACAGAGCCTTGGTGAGACCACACCTGGAGTACTGTGTGCAGTTTTGGTCTCCTTACCCAAGAAAGGATATACTTGCCATAGAGGGAGTGCAGCGAAGGTTCACCAGACTGATTCCTGGGATGGCAGGACTGTCGTATGAGGAGAGATTGGGTCGACTAGGCCTGTATTCACTAGAGTTTAGAAGAATGAGAGGGGATCTCATTGAAACGAATAAAATTCTGACAGGGCTAGACAGACTGGATGCAGGGAGGATGTTTCACCTGGCTGGGGGGTCTAGAACGAGGGGTCACAGACTCAGGATAAGGGGTAGGACATTTAGGACTGAGGAGATGAGGAGAAATTTCTTCACTCAGAGGGTGGTGAACCTGTGGAATTCTCTACCACAGAAGGCTGTGGAGGCCAAGTCACTGAATATATTTAAGTAGGAGATAGATTTCTAGACACAAAAGGCATCAAGGGGTATGGGGAGAGAGCGGGAATATGGTATTGAGAGAGGATCAGCCATGATCATATTGAATGGCTTACCCCTGCTCCTATTTTTCTATATTAGTGCACCATATGGTGCGAGACTCACATGAAAACTGGCTACTTTGGCAAGGTACAGGGGCTGCCTGCCAGCACCCATGGAACCATGCCCCCGCATCAGTCAGAGCCCCAAGGAAGGAGGAAGAGTAACAAATTGGAAAATAAAAGTTCCAGTGGTGACCCTGGGAAATAAGCCATTCTGGATTCCACCTCTACTGTGTAAAGGATATTAAAAGTTAACTTGCCTTCTCACGAAGGCGCTCGAGCTTGGCAGCCATCTGTGCCTCACGGTTTTCCTTAATGAGTTCCATCTTGGAGATCAGTCTTTCTTCTGCCATTTTGCTGAATTTGGTATTTTCTTCAATAGCTCTCTGAAGCACTTCCTTTACATGCTCCTGTTTTTCAGCCAACTGCTTCAGCACTTCTGCTTCATGTGACTAGGGGAAGAACAGAGACCAATTGTTCAGCTGAACATTGAGGCCACAAGAATAGTTCTACTAATTCAGAGATGCAAGTCACATCCTGGCACAAAGTATTTTGCAAAAGAAAAGAATGTTGAGTCTTAATAAAAACCATTAGAAACAGGTACATTTCTACATCTCCAGAATTCTTTTAGCAGATGAACATCTCTCCAAAGCAATTAATAACCACAACTAGAAGCAAATCACTTTTAAAGCAATACTAAGCATGTGGAAAAATAATGTATTTCCAGCATTTTCTGTCCTTATTATTGACAAATCAGGAAACAGATAGGTTAACATTTTGGGTTGAGTCCTTCACAATTCAAAAAGGGTCTCATCAAAAATATTTGCTTACCTACCTCCTTTGGATGTTATGCCTTTCTAACACTTCTTGCTTTTAGTTCCAGATTTCAAGCTTTCATTTTTCTTTTTATCTCTACTAAATAAAATTATTACATGGAACGAGATGCTGAGCACATTTACCTACTGTGCAAGTTGTAAATAAATATTAGGTTAAAAAACAGCCTCCTGCCCCTTCCACGGACTGTATAGTATAGCACAGCAAATTAGGACATGATTTTTTTTAACCTCAAATTTGTTTAAATCCAGTCCAAAGCAATGAGATGAAAAGTCTCCTGTACTGACTGCAAAGGTCCTACACAGTGATTTTATGAAATCTCAGTTCAGTTCCAACTGGCCACAAACCCAGAGCAATCAACTTTCCAGAATTCTGCAAGGATGACTGGTGTGGTAAACAAAGTTAAATACTAGTGCAGCAGGCTGCTCTGTAAGGGTGGGGTAGCATAGAGAGCTTTATTCTCCATCTGGCCATTGATATACATGATTATTTTTGTTCTCAAGACAAGTTGTCAGTGATAAGTAATGTTTTTCCAGTTTTGAATTTAAGCACTCAATACCAAAAGTATAAAACGTGGGAGTGCTCAATACCTACAGTAGGAAACCATTACACAGTACTAACAATACAGAGAACAAAAACACCCACCATTTTAGGCAGCACTGTTACTTTGTCAGACAGGCCCTTCAGCCACTGCGTTTAAAGTATCGTTTAGTTCAGACTGTGCTCATATTCCATTAATGTACCTTTCGTCTGTTCTCTGCAGCTTCCATTTTTATTTGAAGATCTTCAAATGACCTTTCTTTCTTGGGAGAAAGAGGAAATTCTGGAATTGTTTCAGCTGTGGGGCTCAGAATGATCTCAAAAGCCTGGCCTGAAGAACGCTTGTCTAGTTCTTTTACCTTGATATCTGAAATAAGAGGTATATATATTTTAAAATATGGCTTGGCAGCAGTTAGCCGAAGTCCATCTCCATGTACATAGTTCCTAAACGCATTAATTGTGCGGGTCAAATAACAAGATTGCAATCAGGGTTTTCTGACATAACTTAAAGTTAATAAAATATACGATGGCATAATGCTATATGAATTAAGTGTTAAATTTATAACAAAGGGCACTGAACCTCAAAAGATGTATTGGCCTTGGAAATGATACAGTGCAGATTCACCAGAATGATACCAGGCTTAAAGGCCTGGTTGCATAAACTTGACTTGCATTCCCTTGAGTTTAGAAGGTCGAGGGGTGAACTAATTGAAGTGTTTACCCTATTGAATCCCTTTTCCATTTTAGATGCAGAGAAACTATTTCCTCTGATGGGGGAATCCAGAACAAGGGTGCTCAATCTTAAAATTAGAGTTAGGCTATTCAGGAGTGAAATCAGGAAGCACTTTTTCTACACAATAGGTAGTGAAGTGGAAATTGGAACAATCGCCCAAAAAGATGTGGATGTTGGGTCAATTGAAATTTTCAAGACTAAAATCAATTAAAATTTTTGTTGGGTAAGGGCATCAGGGGGCATAGTTTCAAGGTAAGGGGCAGGAGGTTTAGAGGGGATTTGAGGAAAAACTTTTTCACCCAGATGTACGCAGATCACTCCAAGTAGCAATTTTGCTCCCAACAGAAGTAAACCCAATGTGAAATTTCAACCCTCCCCTCCACGTTCAGCATTCCGAAGGACCGTTCCCACCACAACAACCTGGTCCACTCTTCAATCACCCCCAACATCACCCCATCCCTACATAAGAACATAAGACACAGGAGCAGGAGTAGGTCCTTTGGCCCCTCGAGCCTGCTCCGCCATTCAATAAGATCATGGCTGATCTGATCTTGGCCTCAACTCCACTTCCCTGCCTGCTCCCCATAACCCTTGACTCTCTTACCATTCAAAAATCTGTCTATCTCCACCTTAAATATATTCAATGACCCAGCCTCCACAGCTCTCTGGGGAAGAGATTGCCAAAGATTCACGACCCTCAGAATAAATTCCTCCTCATTTCAGATTTAAAAGGGTGCCCCCTCATTCTGAAATTATGCCCCCTAGTTCTGGATTCCCCCACGAGGGGAAACATCCTCTCGGCATCTACCCTGGCAAGCCCCCTCAGAATCTTATATGTTTCAATAACATCCCCTCATTCTTCTAAACTCCAATGAGTATAGGCCCAACTTGCTCAACTTTTCGTCATAAGAAAATCCCTTCATCTTGGGAACCAACCTAGTGAACCTTCTCTGAACTGCCTCCCAATGCAAGTACAGGAAACTCTCTTTTTACCAGCACCTAAATAACCAGAAATCTCTCTTAACCAGCAAAATTCAGGAGTAGTTCAGGTAAGTTTTACTTCATATTAGTGGCCGTGTAACCGGGGTTCCTGCATCTGTTGCCATGCAACAGGGACGCCTGGATCTGTGGCTGTGTACGGGGCTCTCGTACCTTAGTAAGTATACCTCTCTGTAATCCGGACTTTTTGATCAACTGGCAGCACGCCGGTCCTGGATAAAAAAAGTTTCCTGTATATCCTTCCTTAAATAAGGAGACCAAAACTGTACGCAGTACTCCAGGTGTGGTCTCACCAACGCCCTGTACAGCTGTAACAGGACTTCCCTACTTTTATACTCCATTCCCTTTGCAATAAAGGCCAACATTCCATTTGCCTTCCTAATTACTTGCTGTACCTGCATGCTAACTTTGTGATTCATGTACAAGGACCCCCAGATCCCTCTGTACCTCCGCATTTTGTAATCTCTCCCCATTTAAATAATAATGTTTTTTTAGTTTTCCTACCAAAGTGGACAACCTTGCATTTTCCCACATTAAACTCCATCTGCCAGATTTTTGCCCACTCACTTAGCCTATCTATATCCCTTTGGAGATTCTTTGCATCCTCCACACAATTTGCTTTCCCACCTATCTTTGTATCATCAGCAAATTTGACTACAATACACTCGGTCCCTTCATCCAAGTCATTAATAGATTGTAAATAGTTGAGGCCCCATCACTGATCCCTGCAGCACCCCACCAGTTACAGTTTGCCAACCTGAAAAAAACCCATTTATTCCGACTCTCTGTTTTCTGTTAGTTAGCCAATCCTCTATCCATGCTAATATACCAAGCATCCGGGAAGGCGCCAAACACCTCGAGTCTCTTCGCCGGGAGCAAACGGAAGCCAAGCGCAGGCAGCGCACATCAACCAAAGCACCCCACCCACCCACCCCTTCAACCACCGTCTGCCCCACCTGTGACAGAAACTGTAGGTCCCGCACTGGACTAATCAGTCACCTGCGAGCTCATTTTTAATGTGGAAGCAAGTCATCCTCGGTTCCGAGGGACTGCCTAAGAAGATTACCCCCAACCCCGTGAGCTCTTATCTTGTGCAGTAACCTTTTAGGTGGCACCTTATCGAATGCCTTCTGGAAATCCAAATACACGATATCTACTGGTTCCCCTTTATCCACCCTGCTCGTTACATCCTCAAAAGAATGCCAGCAAATGTGTCAAACATGATTTCTCTTTCATAAAACCATGCTGACTCTGCTTAACTATATTATGATTTTCTAAATGTCCTGCTACCACTTCCTTAATGATGGACTCCAGCATTTTCCCCTCACCCCTCCCATTCGCACTTAACCTTCCCGTGCAAGCGCAGCAGATGCAACACATTCCCTTTTACCTCCTCCCTTCTCACTGTCTAGGGTCCCAAACATTCCTTCCAGGTGAAACAGCAATTTACTTGTACTTCACGGCTCATGATGCGGCCTCCTCTACACTGGGGAGACCAAATGCAGATTGGGTGATCGGTTTCAGTCTGCAAGCACAACCCTGAGCTTCCGGTCGCTTGTCGTTTTAATTCTCCGCCCCACTCCCACCTTGGCCTCCTACACTGTTCTAATGCAGCTCAACGGAAGTGTGAGGAACAGCACCTCATCTTTCAATTAGGCACTTTACAGCCTTCCAGACTGAACAAGTTCAATAATTTCAGTTCATAACCACTGCTCAAATGTTTTCAGCCAGCAGCTGCTGGTGACGATTCTGCTATTGAGATTTACACCTCCTCTAGACCCAGCTTTTGTTACTTTACTTGTCCCAATGCCATCCCCCTTTTGCCTTGCACCATTATTCCCTGTCATTTAATCTCTCTTGCCTTCCACCCGATCACAGACCTTCCCTTTTGTGCTTTCCTTGCCTCTGTACTTGCTTAAAATCGGTTACATCTCTTAACTGTTTCCAGTTCTGATGAAAGGTCATCAAACCGAAACGTTAATTCGGTTTCTCGCTCCAGAGATGCTGCCTGACCTGCTGAGTATTTCCAGCATTTTCTGTTTTTATTGTGAAATTATATAGCACATTTAAAATGGCAAAAAAGGTCCAAAAGTGCTTCACAATGTGGGGTTGGACCCAAATAGAAGGAAGGAGAAAAAAAGTTAGTGCGGTGGCCAAAACCACAGTTCGAGAGGTAGGTTTTAAAGGAGCCTTTCAAAAAGTGATAGAAATGCGGCAGAACAGGAGAGGTTTGGAAACCGAAATGCAAAGTGTGGGGAGAACATGGCTCGGCCACTGATGGCACTCAGTGGGGGCCTGCAGACCACAGTAGGATGAGTGGAGGATGTGAATGGGAACAAAGGGCTGGAGGAGGTTGAACAAAGAATGCACAAACTTGCATTTATACAGCGCCTTTCACATCCTCAGGATGCCCCAAAGTGCTTTACGACCAAGAATTACTTTTCAAGAGCAGTCACTGTTTGGTGGAAAAATGCGATAGCTAATTTGCGCACAGAAAGGTTCCACAAATAACCATGAGATAAATGGTCAGGTTGTCTGATGAATGACAAATTCGTGTGTTTTTGGTGGTGTTGGTTAATGGATAAATGAGGACACCGAGTGAACTCCCGTGCTCTTTGAATTGTGCCATAGGATCTTTGAAATACACCTGAACACCTTATCCGAAAGATAGCACCTCACCCAATGCAGTACTCCTTCAGTACTGCACTGAAAGATCAACCTAGATTAATGTACCTGAACCTTCTGACTCAGAGGCAAGAGTTCGACCACTGAGCCATGGTCGACACTAAGTCGGGTAGAGTGAGACCATGAAGGGATTTGGACAGGAGAATGAGTATTTTGAATTCAGTGTTCCGCAACTAAATGGAGGTTGACAAAGATTGGGATGATAGGTGAGCAGTACTTAATACAAGCAGTATTTATGCAGTTGGAGTTCAGGAGGCTGGCGAGTAGAGCATTTGAGAAGTTGGGCCTCAAGAAGACAAAGGTATAGATGAGGGCTTCAGCAACAGCGAGGTAGAGAATGAGATTAATAGTATTACAGAAGGTAGACTGTCTTAGTGATTGACTGTTTATGGGGTTGGAATCTCAGCTCAGGATTGAACACAACACTGGATCAAAAACCATCAGGTTCAGCGTTAGCAAGCAGCAAATAAGGGACCAGGGTGCAAAGTTTCTTGCAAGAGCCAAAGAGGATGGCTTTGATCTTGTGACATCTTGCTGCAAGAACTTGATATCATACAAGCAGAAAGACAGTTCAACAAAATCATGGAATTATGGGTAGTAGCACTCCATAGCACCATCCCCATAGGTCAGCATTGCAGCATGCCCTGAATGAACAGGGAGCAGCAGTGGCCGCAACGGTCACTGGCTGCGCATGCACTACACAATGTCTGCGGGTGTTTTAGTAGGTGGCATAGGTCTACATCTGGCTTTCTGCTGGTATGGAATCCAAAGACAGCTTCCCAAAGTCACTGGCAGGTAGGTACAGTAATATCTGCAGATATGGTTGGCGACATCTTGCCAGGTACAGACAATCAGGCATGACCGCTTTCCTGCAGACCAGTCTATACAACAGCTGCAGTGCTTCAACTCCAATTGTTGAGGATGTGGAAAAAGGACTAAATAATTAACTTACAGTCACCAACAATCCTGTATGACTGCAACCACAACATATTATACCTCCTTGACCTCTGTAGAACTTGAGAGTTATCTAGTCCAGCCTTCTTCCCTGGCTCTTCGCCACCTCAGTAGGCTGCCCGCAAGAGAGATTCCATTCCTATTTATCCCAATGCAGCTAGCACATATCCAGCAATAGCTTCTCCAGCTCCGACGACACCTCTGGAATTCTCCAAGGTTTGATCTTCAGCTCTAATCTCCATACTGCCCCCGAGTCACATCAATAAACATAGGCCTAGAATTTGTGGTCAGCGGCAAAGCAACGGTGATTGCCGCTGACCTTGAAGAAAGCTGTCCACAAAGTGATCACTGTGGTGAAAACTTGAGCTTTCTCGACGATAACTTGATTGTAGTGCTGTCAAAAGGAGGATCCCTAACGTAGAGCAGCAGTGAAGTCGTCATCAAGCTGTCTAAGCAGCCAATCAATTGAAGAATTCTCAGACAGCAAACCAGGAAATAAAAAGCACTGATTTAAAAAAAAAAATGTAAAAGTGAAGTGATAAAGAGAGCGAGATAAAGATTTGGACATACACATGGGGGTTAAGGTAAAAGCCGAAATATCAAACAAACTAACAAATTTAATTTTTTATTATTTAAAAAATCTTGTAATTTTCTATCATAATGGAGAAATTTGACATTCCCCAAATATAAAATTTGTTTTTAGAGCTAGAATCGTTGTTCAGCAGTCAATATGCCTTTAAAACTGCAGTTACACCTATTCCAACAAGGCGTAACTTTTTATGGGGTGCTTAACAGCGATTAAAAAAAAAGCAGAAAAGCTTAAGTTTTTATCGGTTCAACTGATATCCACTGATTGCCGGTTATGGGGAGTTCCACAGCATAGCCTGTGGCAGAGCAGGGAAATGACTGACTGCAACTTCAGGATTTCCACGTTTAGCTGCGCATGAGCTAAATCCTGAAGTTACGGTCAGTTTCAGAGGGGTAATGGCGGCGAACACTGACATTTCACCAGTCATTATCACCACAAAACCCAGGCCATAGGGTCAGCTTTCACATGTATAATGAAGGCACCCAGCTCTACCTCTCTACCCACTGGCCTCAATCTCTCCATGTTGTCAGATTGCCTGTCTGACATTAAGACATGAATGAGCCAGAATTTCCTTCAATTGAACTTCAGGGAGATCAAAACAATTATTTTTGGCCCCCTAATCAAAATCTCCACACCCTTGTGATGGACTCCATCCCCTTCCAGTTTGTGCACTCAGGCTGCATTCAACATTACAGCTTCAAACCAGATATCCTATCCATTACCAAGACCACTTACTTTCACTTCTGCAACATTGCCTGCCTCCATCCCTACTTTACTGATGCTCAACATATCTAGACAATTTCTCAAAGGCCCTCCTTGCTCACAAAATGCAGACCATCTAAATAGATCACCTTCCACATTCATATCAGATTATGTATTAAGTATTTTCAGCTTGTTCTGTTCAAGGTTGACTTACTGTCCCAACTTGCAAAAGCAGCCTCAGAACTTCCACTATAAACTAAGGGAGGAAGGCGGGGGGGGGGGGGGGGGGGGGGTGGGGGTGGGAGGGGAGGGGAGGGGAGGGGAATAAAAATATAGTTATCAAATTTATGTCTTTTAAGCAATAGCAAACTTGTGACGAAACCATATAAAGTCCCATACACATGGATCAGATCAAAAGTTGCCAGACCGTTACCATTCCTTGTGCGTAACTGCGAAATTAAATAAATCTCTTTCTTTCTGCTCTTGCCCTTCTACTCTGCCAAAGAAAACCACAAGAAGTCCATTAGGCATCCCAATGTCCAGAATCAAGGTCACACTTACCAGTACAAGCCATGTTCAACAAGATAACACAGAAACTAAACTTGACACCTCAGGAAAAATGTTCAATGTAAAGAGAACCTGTAAGATGAGCATATAATGGCAAATTTTAAAAATAGTTAGTTAATTCCAAAACACTGAAATATTAGAAGTTCAAACTAGCAAATTACAGTTTAACAAGAAAGCCCAAAGCTCTGGGACAACAAACTATTGAAAACTAGCTTGGTCTGGTTGTATTGCACCAAATTAATTCAGCAAGTAATATGACAATACCCCCCAAGAACACATACCACAATGGACGACAAGTTTTAGTTTTAAAAGTTCTCCTTGCTAGCATCTGTAATAGGGAGAAAAAGGAAATTGTGGATAAAATCAAGAAGTGTGTGTTCTGGGTAATTACTTTCTAGTACAATGCACTGGTGTTTCTTTGGGATTGTGAATATAAATTTCTATATCAGATTCATTAATTATCAGAATTTTTTCAACATGATAATTCTATATGACCCAGGACTCCACACAGTTTTTCTTCTCCTCCTCCACACCCCCCAACGAATCTTGGATGTTCCTCAATAGCTCTTGGTAGTCACAATGATCATTCTCAAATAGAAATTCTTAGCTGTACATAAATTGGGTTTCTTTCAGGCATGCCAAGTGCATGCGCTGAAAACCGGCATTGACAGATCGGATGCCTGCCCTTGAGAAGGGCCTCTGCGGGCAGATAGTTCCGCTTTTTGGAGAACCTCCGCCCGCAGAAAACCCTTAGAAATCTTACCTGCTTTTACCAGTATAAAAGTCCAAAAAAGTATTAACACATTTATCATTTAAAAATGGTAAGTTTATTTTTAGCCCCATAAAAAACTTATTTTTTTCAAAAAATTAAATGTTTAAAATATTTAATTTATTGTAATTTCAATTCATTTTAAAAATGTGATTTAAAAAAATGTATTTAATGTTTTACAGTGTTTTTGGGTTGGTCTCCATTCATATATTTGACAGGTCTATCTGTCAAGTGTATGAAGGGAGATTTCCTTCTTTGATTGGCTCCCCATGGCCCACGTGATCCCAGAGATGCTTGCGAACCGCCTGCGCCTCTGGGATACGTGGGCCCTGTGAGAGGCCCAGGAGCGGAAGTGTCCGGACCTCGGGAGCCTCCGATCGGAAAATACGGCCCAATATTTTTAAGGACATGTTCTTGATCACTGGGAAAAGAGGACAATTAAAGATAACAGACAATATTCAGCAAGGATCAATTAACAAACACTTCACATTACAGCACCTGGCACATGTTCAAGAAGCACTTTCAAACAACAAAAAAGTAGTCTAGAGGAAGGCTTTTTTGTTCCAAGTTATCTTCCCATGGTGTTTTTTGGGGGGGAAAAAGTTCCACTTAAAAAAAGTGTTACAATAAATGGGAAACATGGGGCAAAGTTACAATACAGTATTACTATATTATACCCTTTGATATTGTACATTGAGGTTCTAGTAGTCAATACAACTACTGTGTTAAATAGATTCATAGTAGTTAATCCTTTCATACTAAAGACTTTTACAGTACATTTTCTGGCAGATAAATTGCAGCGATATAACTGAGTATCTTTAGCAAGGTCCCTCTCAATGGAAAATTGCTGCAACACAAATTCATTCAACTTTGAGCCACACTTATCAAGGTGGAATTATGACCAACAGTCAAATTATTAGAATGAAAAAAAAACACCAACTTTTAAGAAGAAACAGGTTTCCAGTTTTCCCCAAACAGACCAACTTTAAAATAAAATATCACAAGAAGTGTGACAAATATAGCAACCCATGAGGAACAGTTTTGGGCTAGTTCAGACCATTTTGGGGGTGGGGGGGGTTTAAACCAATAGTCTCCGTCCCTGGATGTACTGACAGTTACCATTTTCCCCTCAACCCAAGCAACCATACTCACGTGACCCCCCCTCCCCCCTTTAGATAATTGCCGAGCTATTCGACAGGAGGCATCACAACTGTCCCCAATTCCAACCAAATCTTTTTTCCCCCCCAAGAAAAAGGGGGGGGGGGTTTAACTGAACGGTGGCCAGGAAAATGGGAACCCAATTATTAACCCAGGCCATTGAAATGGATCTAGCCGAGATCAGGGGACGGAGCTCGAAACAGCCACACGTGTGTCTGCAGCCACCACCATGTATTTGGCCTCTTTAAAAACACCAGCCAAAGAGGAGGAAAATGGGTGGGGGGGGGGAGCAAAGTTAATATAAATAAACTCATTCTCCCACCCACAAGCAATCCCCCCTTCATCATCACCACCCAAAAAAACCCCCAACCATGAAGATGTCTGTCTATACGGCGAAGGCTGCGGGAGCCGCCCCAGCACATAAGCTTCCTTTACCTCCGCTCACCAACAACTGCCACCCCGCCACAACCCAGCGCCGCGCCTTTACATTCAAACCCACCGCGTGACCAACCGACAACCGTCGCCCGCGCGCTGCTGGCTATTATTATTTAAAACGTAAATGTTTTTTTTAAGTCACAGTTACATTTAATATATATTTAAAATAATAACTTACATTTATATAGCGCCTTTCACCTCCCACCGGGAGTTCCAAAGCGCTTTACAGCCAATCAAGTACTATTTTTTTTTGATGTGGAGATGCCGGTGTTGGACTGGGGTGGACAAATGTGAGAAGTCACACAACACCAGGTTATAGTCCAACAGCTTTATTTGAAATCACAAGCTTTCGGAGCGAAAGCAGCGCTCCGAAAGCTTGTGATCTCAAATAAAGCTGTTGGACTATAACCTGGTGTTGTGTGACTTCTCTTTTTTTTTGAAGCGTAGCCGCTGTCTTAATGTAGGAACCGAGCGCGCGGCGGGCGACAGCCAATTTGCGCACAGCAAGCTATCCCGCAAACAGCAATGTGATAATGACCGGGTAATCTGTTTTTAGTGACGTTGAGTGAAGGATCTGTTTTTAGTGATGTTGTGGAGATGCCGGTGTTGGACTGGGGTGGACAATTGTGAGAAGTCACACAACACCAGGTTATAGTCCAACAGCTTTATTTGAAATCACAAGCTTTCGGAGCGCTGCTCCTTCGTCAGGTGAAGTGGAGCAGCGCTCAGAAAGCTTGTGATTTCAAATAAAGCTGTTGGACTATAACCTGGTTGAGTGATGTTGAGTGAGGGATAAATATTGCCCCCAGGACGGGGGAACTCCCCCTGCTCTTCTTCCAAATAGTGGCCGTGGGATCTTTTACGTCCACCTGAGAGGGCAGACGGGGGCCTCGGTTTAACGTCTCATCCGAAAGACAGCACCTCCGACAGTGCTGCACTCCCTCAGTACTGCACTGGAGTGTCAGCCTAGATTTTTGTGTTACATCCTCTAGAGTGGGACTTTGAACCCACAATCTACTGACTCAGATGTGAGAGTGCTAACAACTGAGCCACAGCTGACACAATATATAAACAATATGGCCTAGAAATTCAGTTGGTTGCGCCAGCCGGTAGCGCCTTAGGAGGAGTAGAAGTCGGGCGCTAGGCGGCTAGCGGCCGGGCGCAGCGCGATCTGCGCCTCTCCCCAACTTCACTCACGATTTAGCGGCGGTGCAAAGTCTTCGCGCGCGCTCAGCTGCGCGCGCAGATCATGACGTCATTTCCTCGTGCAACGCCCTTTGTGCGCCCCCAACCGGAAATTCAGTCGCGACGCCCCATTGTGCGCCTGGCGCCCCTAGCGACTGGTAGAGTGGAACGGTGCTCAGTCGATGCGGGGCGCGGGGGGCGCAAATTAAAGGGCACTCCTCCTGCACTATAAAAGGCTGCCATTTTGCAGCACTCCTTCTTGAGAGACGGATCTTTGCAGAGAGACCAAGGTAGAGAGCTTTCTGCTTTGGCTCAACACTCGGACAGGTGCTTGTGGCTTCAGGCCACAGCTTTCCACTTGTCTTTGCCTTCATTGACATATCATTGTTTGCCAGCATATTATGGGGGCTGCAATGGGTGCAAACGCTGGCTTTCTCAATTGCATCCAAAGGGCCCACAGACGCCGTGAGAGAGTGGCAGCCCTGGCTAGACGGAGAGGGGGCAACAGGCGTCGGGAAAGGAGGCCTTACCCACCCAGGGTATACCGCCAGCAGTTCTATCTCAACATGTCTGACGAGCAGTGTGTTCGGAGGCTGCGATTCAGAAGGGAGGTGGTCACAGAGATCTGCCACCTGCTTGGCGGTGATCTGCAGCCACAGCTGAGGAGCAGGACGTCTCTGTCGGTGGCAGTGAAGGTGACGGTGGCTCTCAACTTCTATGCCACCGGCTCCTTCCAATCCGCTACTGGGGACATTTCCAACATCTCCCAGTTCGCCGTGCATTGCTGCATCCGCCAGGTGACCAATGCCCTTTTCAAAAGGAGACGTCAGTTCATCTCCTTCTCCATGGCCCTTGCCAAGCAGCAACAGCGTGCAATGGGCTTTGCAGCATTCGCGGGCTTCCCCATGGTGCAGGGCGCCATTGACTGCACGCATGTGGCTTTGCGGGCACCTCTGGAGAATGCCGAGGATTACCGCAACCGGAAGGGCTACCATTCGCTGAACGTCCAGCTGGTGTGTGACCACAGGCAGCTCATCCTAGCTGTCAATGCCCGCTTTCCAGGCAGCAGCCACGATGCCTTCATCCTGCGACAGACTTCTGTGGCAGACATGTTCCAGGCCCAGCCTCACCCACGAGGATGGCTTATCGGGGACAAAGGCTATCCTTTGTGTACCTGGCTGATGACCCCGCTCCGTGCGTCCAGCACCCCTGCTGAAGAGGGATACAATGATAGCCATCAAGCGACCAGGAACATCATCGAACAAACAATCGGCGTCCTGAAGCAATGGTTCCGCTGTCTGGATCGTTCCGGTGGAGCCCTACAATATTCGCCGGAGCGAGTCTCCCATTTCGTGGTCGTTTGCTGCATGCTGCACAACCTGGCTATCCGCAGGACTCAGCCACTGCCACCAGACATTGGAGGACCACCTGAGGAGGAGGAGGAGGAGGACCAGCACAGGAGGGAGGCAGAAAGTGCAAGGGCCGCCCGTCGCCGGCTTATTGAACGTCGGTTCTAGGCCCCCTCTCAGGGAATGGCTTGTGCCAATGTCAGCAGATGAATGTAGCCGCTCCACAAGCCCTCAGCCGAGCAGGGCAACCAGGACTTAACAAAAAAACCATGCACAGTGCAATTTAAGAACAATAATTTATTGCAAACCTCTGCCCTTCCCACATTACATCCTCATGTGGAGAAGACCCCTCCAAAAACACAAAACTACCAGTCTTGGCCTTACAAAAAGAAAGAAAGACACCAGTCTCGGCCTTACAAAAACACAACTACACCAGTCTCGGCCTTACAAAAAGAAAGAAAGACACCAGTCTCGGCCTTACAAAAACACAACTACACCAGTCTCGGCCTTACAAAAAGAAAGAAAGACACCAGTCTCGGCCTTACAAAAACACAACTACACCAGTCTCGGCCTTACAAAAAGCACCAGGCATTTGTGCATACCTTCTACTTTTTGCCCTGCGAGGGCGATGCCTTTCGCATCCTTGCCTGGCCCCTGCCCGCCCTGCAGCTCCTCCTCAATGGGAGCCCAGTGGCTGCAGCAAGGCTGGGGGAAGGCTGCTGAGGGGCAGATGGCGAGACGGCAGATGCCCTTGGGGGTCGGCCTGCACCAGCTCTGGCCTTGGAGTGGCCGGCTGCTGACTGCTCCAACTCTGCCTGGGCGGCAGCAGTCTGTCCAGCGGCTCGTGGCAGCTGCAATGGCAGAGTGGCAGTGTCGGCTGCAGGAATGGTGCCAACCTGGCAGATCGCAGGTGCTCGCTGGTCGCCTGAGACATTGGCACTCGCACGGGCCAGCACTGCAGCATGCGCAGCAAACAGCTGAAGAACAGACTGCTGGGCTGCTGCTGCGCGGCGAGTGCCCTGGCAATGCCTGGCTGATCCAGCGAGGGTGGCAGCAGTTAGTGCCCGTGTGGCCCTGGTCTGTGTCCGCATGACAACAGCCAGTGAATGGACGACACGACTGAGCACTTGGCTCGAAGCCGCCTGTGCTGCCTGTGGTGATTATTCCTTGTTTAGTAAAAGTATTGTGATTGGTTGTTTGTTAACTGCCTGGGATATATGCTGTAATCTCATTGGTAGTTGATGCCACATGATGTGTGGTGGCCACCTTAAATTCAGTTCTTTTCCAGCTTTGGTTGGGACTGGATGTGGAAAGATGTGCTGCAGATTTTAAAGTTAATAAAGCCTAGCTTTGGAAGGCAAATCTATTCTTTATTTCAATTTATTAACTTTATGTTAGAATGGAGCGATATCTTCAACCAGAACGATTCAAGGCTGACCCCAATTCTGCTGGAGTGGATGATAAATGGAAACATTGGTATTGTACATTTTAAAACTTTTTGGGCGTGTTGGATCAAGAGTCTCTAAATAAGCTGAATATGCTGATCAACTACATTGCTCCGTATGTATATAAATATATTTTGGACTGTAAAACTTATGAAGTGGCTATTTCTACATTGGAAAAGATTTTTGTTAAACCAAAGAATGAGGTATTTGCACGTCACCTTCTATCTGCCCGTAGGCAGCAGGTGGGAGAATCTTTGGATACTTATTTACAAGCACTTCGGTGCCTTAGTGTTAACTGTAATTATAAGGCCGTGACGGCTGAAGAATATAAGGAAGAATCGGTACGGGATGCTTTTATTAATGGATTACTGTCTAGATCAATTCGTCAGCGGTTGTTAGAAAATAAGACTTTGGATCTTAAAAGTGCTTTTGAGCAAGCTTCTACATTGGATGTGGCTCAGAGAAGTTCGGATTCTTATGCTCTTTTTAATCGGCCTGCGACTATGGTTTCGGCAGTTTCGGATGAAAAGGAATTATGTGGACTAAATGGGAGTGGTTTACTAGATTCTGAAACAGTTTCTACTTCGGCGGCTGTTGCCTCTAGGATTCAGAAGTGTTATTTTTGTGGGAATATCCGGCACCCTCGTCTGAAGTGTCCTGCTCGGGAGGCTGTGTGTAGTAAATGCGGCAAGAGAGGTCATTATGCACGCGTGTGCAAATCATCAGGTTCAATTACCTCCTCCTCTCCTGGTGTGGGAGGGCCCTCCTCTACTACCTCCTCCTCTGTGACTATTCAGCCTTTAGATAGGGCGTTTATTGCATCAATTTCTGCTGCATTTGCTCATGGCCTAAACAAAGCTATAGTTACGGCTCAAGTTAATGGGTTGGAAGTGAAGGCCCTTATAGATACGGGCAGTACTGAGAGTTTTATAAGTCTTCAGTTTGCGAAGGAGAAGCATTTGAAAATTTCGCCTGTTACGTATCAGGTGTGTATGGCTCAGACGACCCTTACTTCACAAATAGCTGGTTGTTGCTTTGTGAAAATGATTCTTCTAGGTAATACGTATACTGATATACGCCTATCTGTTTTGCCTAATCTCTGTGCGGATATTTTGATTGGACATGATGTGCTTCAGTTACACGAGTCTCTTAGTCTTTCATTTGGAGGGACTAAGCCACCTTTATCTATTTGTGGATTAACCTCTTTATCCATTTCTCCATTATCACTTTTTTCCAATTTGATGCCGGATTGTAAGCCAATTGCTACCAAGTCAAGAAGATATAGTAGTCAGGATAGAGAATTTATTAATTCTGAAGTTCAACGTCTCTTATTGGAAGGAATCATTGAACCTAGTTGTTCGCCTTGGCGAGCACAGGTAGTTGTCATGACTAACGAGAGACACAAGAAACGAATGGTGATAGACTATTCCCAAACTATTAATAGGTATACTCAATTAGATGCGTACCCTTTGCCTAAGATTGATGAGCTTATCAATAAAGTATCTCAGTATAAGGTTTTTAGCACTATTGACTTAGAGTGCTTATCATCAGATTCCTATTGTTAAGAAGGATCAACCATACACGGCCTTTGAGGCTGGTGGAAAGCTGTATCAGTTTTGCCGAATACCATTTGGTGTTACTAATGGTGTTGCTTGTTTTCAACGGGCAATGGATGCTTTTATAAGTGATAACTCCCTCTCTGACACCTTTTCATACTTAGATGACATCACAGTGTGTGGCAAATCAAGGGTGGAGCATGATTCTAATTTAAAAAGATTCCTTCAAGCTGCGGAAAAAGTTGGTTTAACTTTTAATAAAGAGAAATGTATCTTTTCGACTACTGAGGTAAATCTATTGGGGTATATTATCTCGGGAAACAAGATTAAACCAGATCCAGAACGTCTGCGACCATTAATTGATTTACCTTGTCCTACTAATTCTAAGGCTTTGCAACGAGTTGTTGGACTGTTTTCTTATTATTCTAATTGGATTGCAAATTTTTCACGGAAGATCCGGCCTCTTATTCGGGTTACGACAGACATATCCTCTATCATGGGAGGCCAGGACATGTTTTGAGAATTTTAAAAAGGATATTTTAGGAGCAGTTGTGCATTCTATTGATGAGCAGGTTCCTTTTGTGATCGAGACGGATGCTTCTGATTTTGCAATTGGGGCTACTCTGAACCAAAATGGAAGACCTGTGGCCTTTTTCTCACGTACTTTGAACAATAGTGAAAAAAGACATTCTTCAATAGAGAAAGAAGCATACGCAATAGTAGAAGCATTGCGTAAATGGAGACATTATTTATCGGGGCGACATTTCACGTTGGTAACTGATCAAAAATCTGTGTCCTTTATGTTTGATGTTAAACATTTTGGAAAGATCAAAAATGATAAAATAATGAGATGGAGGATTGAGTTGGCATGTTACCATTTTGACATAGTTTATCGTCCGGGGAAGGATAATGTTGCTGCTGATGCACTGTCAAGGGCTTATTGTTCTGTGATTCACGGAGATACGCTTATTAATCTTCACAATGCCTTATGTCATCCTGGGGTTACGAGGATGATACACTTCGTACGCAGTAAGAATTTGCCCTTTTCAGTTGAAGACGTCAAGCGGATGACTTCATCATGTTCTATCTGCGCTCGGTGTAAACCGAATTTCTTTAAGCCTCAACGAGCTCATCTTATAAAGGCTACTTCTCCTTTTGAACGTTTGAGCGTCGATTTTAAGGGGCCTCTTCCTTCAACTACTCAAAACCGATATATTTTTACTGTTGTGGATGAGTTTTCAAGGTTCCCTTTTGCTTTTCCTTGTGCAGATGTATCAGCTGCTACAGTTATCAAATGTCTGACTCAACTTTTTGTCATCTTTGGGATGCCTGCGTATATCCATTCGGATCAGGGAAGTTCTTTTATGTCTTCCCAGTTGAAGGAATACCTTCAGAGTCGGGGAATTTCTACTAGTAGAACTACCCCGTATAATCCCCAGGGTAATGGACAGTGCGAACGATACAATGGGGTGATCTGGAAGGCAGTTATGTTGGCTTTGACATCCCGGAACCTTAAGAATACACAGTGGGAAATGGTACTGCCTGATGCCCTGCATTCCATTAGATCATTGCTTTCAACGGCTACTAATGTGACCCCCCATGAAAGGCTCTTTAACTATCCGCGGAGATCTACTACGGGATATTCGGTACCTTCATGGCTTACTATGCAGGGACCTGTGCTGCTTCGACGCCATGTTAGATTGTCAAAATATGATCCTTTAGTGGAGGAGGTGGAGCTGTTGGAGGCAAATTCCCAATATGCTCATATTCGATTCCAAGATGGGAAAGAAAGTACTGTTTCAATTAAAGACTTGGCTCCTTGTGGTGGCCAGCCCTCTTCTGAGGATATTAACAATAGTCATGATTTAGATAATGTGGATGCTGTTACAGATACTACGAATGTCTCCAATCCGATTGCAGATAATTATACTTCTATTAGTCAGCCCTTGATGGATGTTTATGACCGTCCCAGTTTACCTTCTGATGGGATTTCTAATCCGGAAACCGTTGAAAATCGGGATATGGATAGCCTTCCTGCTGAAGATACTTCTGTGCCTTCTGGTGTGGGAGGGCAAGGAATTTCACCAAGGTTAAGAAGGTCGACACGAACAAGATATCCGGTCGACCGATTGAAAATGGACTTTTAAATTGATAGTAATGTTTTAAAATTGTTGAAATATTATATTATATTGTTTTAGTTGAGAGATACTTAATACTTATGTGCAATGTTATTATTTGTTGTTGTTCACTTAGTATTGTGTCATGTAAACAGTTTTACTCTTGTTGTGCATAGTTTTAGTTGTAAATAATTAATTATAAATTGTAAAGGTTATTTAGGTTGGAGTATATTTTAAAAGGAGGGGTGAATGTGGTGATTATTCCTTGTTTAGTAAAAGTATTGTGATTGGTTGTTTGTTAACTGCCTTGGGATATATGCTGTAATCTCATTGGTAGTTGATGTCACATGATGTGTGGTGGCCACCTTAAATTCAGTTCTTTTCCAGCTTTGGTTGGGACTGGATGCGGAAAGATGTGCTGCAGATTTTAAAGTTAATAAAGCCTAGCTTTGGAAGGCAAATCTATTCTTTATTTCACTGCCGCGAAGTCCTGTAGACTCCTGGCCTGTGCTGCACTGAATTGATCCAGACTCCTGGCCTGTGCTGCTCCAAATTGCTGCACACTCCTTGACAAAGACTCAGTGGAGTCAGGCATCCTTGCCACTGCAGCCATGAGCTCATTGTGCCTGCGCTCAGCCTGGACGGCCATTTCCTCCAGGAGCCGCACCTCCTCTGCGCTGACCGTCGCAGGACTGGAGGCCGCACTCACACTCTGGGGAGAAGTCCGCCGAGCTTCCCCACCCCTCCCGCGTTGCTTCACTCTCCTCCGACCCTTCCCCCCGGCTCCCCTCCAGGGAAGACGTGTCCCCTTCATTGCCATGGGCTGGCGCGGCTGAGGGTGGCACTGATGGGCCGGTTTCCTCTTCCTCCTCCTCGTATTCCGAAGCGCTGACAGTGGCAGCTTGAGGGCCCGCCTCCTCACCTGGCGATTCACCAGCTGAAAGCAGGAAGGCACAAGAGTAGCTTTAGAGTGAGGACAGGGCGGCAGCGAGGGAGGCATGAGTGGTGCCATTCACTGCATTGGTCGGACAGTGGCAAAAGATGCTGATCTGAGGCGCAAGTGGAACGAGAGAGGTCAAAAAGGTGATGCCCTTACCATTGGTGCCAAGAACAGGGTCGGCATCTCCACTGGCGACGGGGCCAATCAGCCGGCCTGCCATAATGCGCTCCACACGCTGGTCGAGGTCGGAGAGCTCTTTGACGTCAGGACGGCCTCCCCCGGTCTCAGTTCGTTTCCGCCGGTTGTGCGCCACCTTGGCCTACAAGAGAAAGGACGGCCTCTAAGTACAGTGTGAAGCCCTGATCTTGTCTGCACTGCCTCCCATGGTCGAATAGCTTGTACAGTGTGAAGCCCTGATCTTGTCTGCAATGCCTCCCATGGTCGAATAGCTTGTACAGTGTGAAGCCCTGATCTTGTCTGCAATGCCTCCCATGGTCAAATAGCTTGTACAGTGTGAAGCCCTGATCTTGTCTGCAATGCCTCCCATGGTCGAATAGCTTGTACAGTGTGTAAAGTGCTGAATGTGCAAGTGATTTTCATGACAGTCCCATAGCTGCTGGATGAGGGCTGGCCATTAGGGCTTTCAGGTCCCTTTGCCCATAAAGTGAGGTGCACATGCAGGGATGAGGAGGACACTGGAAAGGGTACTCACCCTGACAACCCGAGTGAGGTCGTTGAACTTCTTCCGGCATTGCACAGGAGTCCTGGCAACCACGCTGTTGGAAGACACCCTGTTTGAGACCTCCCTCCAGGCTTTCCGGTAGGCGCTGGGCAGCGGCCTCTTGTCACCTTCTGGGAACAGAACATGGCGCCTGCGCTCCACTCCGCCAACCAGCAGCCTCCGGTCACCGTCGCTGAAGCGCTGCGCTCTCTCCCTGGCCTTCTCCATAGCCCTGGGCATTGTGCAGAAGAAGCTGAAGTGGTCAGGCCTAGGTTGAGGGCTGCAGTGTGCAGGGCGTGGCAGGCAAACAAATCCACCCTCCCCCTTTAAGAGCTGACCGGCGCCAGAGTGTCTGCCGTCAATCAACAACTCGCCGCACCGGCGCTGCGCCCGGCCTCGGGGGTATCGCTCAGCACCGCCGGCTTAGCGCCTAAAGATAGTTGTGCATCGCCTGTTTTAGCGCAGCAGCAACCTCTTGGGGCGATGCGACTGAATATCGGCGAAGGGGGCGCGACTTTGCGCCGGGCGCAAACTTAAGCGGCCGCCCGACTTTACCGCCCCAAAAGTGGCTATACTGAATTTCTAGGCCTATATGTTTATTCAATAGCTTATATATTTTTTAAAAATAAAATCATTTGAAATAGAATTACCACGCCATGGTACTTGCATTTATTCCCATTGGCTGCCATTTGTTGAGGGCCACGTGCTTTGCGAGGGAAATTGACCTTTTTCTTTACAATTAAAAAAGCATCAACGAAGTGGTTAAAAATCACAAAATAACCCGCTGATATTTGGTTTAAAAGCAGTGAGCTGCATTGCATCACACGGGCCTCAAACAGTTTTCCTCACGTCATGTCTGGGTCTGTTGTAGACTAATTGATGAGATTGATTGCTGTGATTAGTCAACAACTCCATTATCGTTTTATCATGCAGCTACCAGGATGGTAGAAGGCGAATTTGATGGACCTTGCTTCTTTCCATCTAGCAATTCCTATGGTGAGGAGCGTTTGCAGGTTGGCAGATGTTTTAAATGTCTCTCATCTGCTATCCAGTGGATGCCCCGTGGTGTTGCTCACGGTAAATCGGGGGGGGGGCGTTGATGCCTTGATTTATAGTGATGGATGGAGTAATTAACTAATTTGCATTTGTATGAATCAATGCTAACTGCTTCCTAGGGAGCCTGTTCCCAAGCAATAAAGCAATTCTTGTCATCCAAGGGGATCAATCAGAACTTTGGTATTGCAAATACAGACGATCTTATAATGGCAAGGGTTGGACCATATAATGCACGATGTATATTATTCTGCTGCTGAGGTGCAGCTGTGTTTAGCAGGTCTGTTTCCCCCCCTCCCCATTTTAAGGCTATACTGTAAATAGGCACATTCACGGCTCAGTTAGAGGACAATTGCTTTGATACGGATTGACAATTCACAACCCGGTCGACTTGCATAGCCGCAGACGCTGCAATGAGTATTGGCACCACATGGTTTAGGGATTAGGACTAGTCATTAGCATGTCAAAAGTTAGAGCAGAAACAGCTGTTGACAACACGATGTGGCCTAATTGATATTGTTTTTAGGATTTTAAAGGGAAAATATAATCACCCATGACTGTTTCACCTTGTCCAGAACAGTAAAAACCAGAGGACAGGGCCTATGCTTGTAAAAGAGTAAATTCAAAAGTAATCTGCAGAAACAATATTTCAGTGAGTGTGTCAGTCAATCTATGGAATAGAACATAAGAAATAGGAGCAGGAGTAGGCCAATCGGCCCCTCGAGCCTGCTCCGCCATTCAATAAGATCATGGCTGATCTGATCCTAACCTCAAATCTACTTTCACTCTCCATCCCACCCGAGCCCATGTGATCTCCCGGGAGAGGCGAAAAACCAGATTAAAAAACCCAATGTGCCAATTTGGGAGAAAAAATCTGGGAAATTCCTCTCCGACCCATCTAGGCGATCGAAACTCGTCCAGATCACTCTGTCCCTGTATTTCCTACAGTACTTACCTTCTGTAAGAGGCTACACGGCCCCTGGGCCCGCTCCACCACCCACAGGGCCATGACCGATCCGAACCTAGCCTCATGTCCGATTTCCTGCCCGCTCCCTGTAACCCCTAATTCCCCTTACTTCTAGGAAACTGTCTATTTCTGTTTTAAATTTATTTAATGATGTAGCTTCCACAGCTCTCTGGGGCAGCAAATTCCACAGACCTACCACCCGCTGAGTGAAGAAGTTTCTCCTCATCTCAGTTTTGAAAGAGCAGCCCCTTATTCTAAGATTATGCCCCCTAGTTCTAGTTTCACCCATCATTGGGAACATCCTCACCACATCCACCCGATCAAGCCCCTTCACAATCTTATATGTTTCAATAAGATCGCCTCTCATTCTTCTGAACTCCAATGAGTAGAGTCCCAATCTACTCAACCTCTCCTCATATATGTCAACCCCCTCATCCCCGGGATTAACCGAGTGAACCTTCTTTGTACTGCCTCGAGAGCAAGTATGTCTTTTCTTAAGTATGGACACCAAAACTGTGTGCAGTATTCCAGGTGCGGTCTCACCAATACCTTGTACAACTGCAGCAATACCTCCCTGTTTTTATATTCCATCCCCCTAGCAATAAAAGCCAACATTCCATTGGCCTTCTTGATCACCTGCTGCACCTGCATACTAACTTTTTTTGTGTTTCGTGCACCAGGACCCCCAGATCCCTTTGTACTGCAGTACTTTCCAGTTTCTTGCCATTAAGATAACTTGCTCTATGATTTTTCCTGCCAAAGTGCATAACCTCACACTTTCCAGTATTGTATTCCATCTGCCAAATCTCTGCCCACTTACTTAGCCTGTCTATGCCCCTTTGCAGGTTTTTTATGTCCTCCTCACTCACTACTTTCCCTCCCATTTTTGTATCATCTGCAAACTTTGATATGTTACACTCGGTCCCTTCCTCCAAATCGTTAATATAGATTGTAAAGAGTTGGGGTCCCAGCACTGACCCCTGCGGAACACCACTAGTTACTGATTGCCAGTCTGAGAATGAACCATTTATCCCAACTCTCTGCTTTCTGTTAGATATTATTGCTTAAGATAAAAAATCACGGGATTGGGGGTAATATTCTGGCATGGATAGAGGATTGGCTATCTAATGCGACTTGGGTAATTCCTTGGTAGGGGTGGAATTAGAGTCCAGCATAGCAATAAGGGAATTACTGCTTGTTATAGTCCCCAGTTTTGTACTGTATGTATGTTGTTTGTAATTCTCCAGAGACAGTGATGCCGTTTAGTAGTGCATGTTTTAGCCAGTGTATGTTAGACCAAATTAATAAGCTTGATTTTTCACCGAAGCATTCCTGTCCGTGACTTATTTCATTTACACGTTGAGTAATTCCTGGGTATAGAACTTTCGTACAGCGGGGGCAATTCGAACCGTCCGTCTAGCAATTCGGCTAGGATCAAAAAACCACTTACAGTTGGTTAAGGTAGGTTAGGAAATTAGATTAAAAGGTATGACAGTAGATAAGGAGTGGCAAACATGTAAAGAAATATTCAAAAATTCTCAATGAATATACATTCCATTGAGAAAAAAACCACCATGGGACAAGTGATCCATCCATGGCTAACTAAAGTTAAGGATAGTTATTATTAGATTAAAAGAGGCTTATAATGTTGCAAAAAATAGTAGTAAGCCTGAGGATTGGGAGAGCTTTAGAAACCAGCAAAGGATGACCAAAAACATTGATGAAAAGGGAGAGTAAATTAGCAAGAAATATAAACAGATTGTAAGAGCTTCTACAAGTATGTAGAAAGGAAGAGAGTAGCAAAAGCAAGCATTGGTCCCTTAGAGGCTAAGACAGGAGAAATTATGTAGAATAAGTAAATGGCAGAGACTTTAAACAAATATTTTATCTATCTTCACAGTAGAAGACACAAAAAGCATACCAAAAATACTGGGGAACCAAGGAGCGAGAGTGAGGAATTTAAAGTAAATATCAGTAAATAACCTGGACCTGATGGCCCACATCCTAGGGTTCTGAAAGAGGTGGCTGCATTGGTTGTAATGTTCCAAAATTCCCTAGATTCTAGAACGGTCCCAGCCGATTGGAAAGTAGCAAATGTATTCAAGAAAAGTGGGAGAAAACAGGGAACTACAGGCCAGTTAGCCTGACATCAGGCAAATGCTGGGATCCATTATTAAGGAAGTGGTAACAGGCATATGATTAGGCAGTCAACATGGTTTTATGAAAGGGAAATAGTATTTGACAAATTTATTAACATTTGAGGATGTAATTAGCAGGGTATAAAACAGGGACCCAGTGGCTGTAGAAGATTTGGATTTCCAAAAGGCATTCAATAAAGTGCCACATAAAAAGTTGTTATGCAAGATATGGACTCATGGGGGTTTGACATATTAGCATGGCTAAAGGATTGGTTAATGGGACAGAAAACCAAGTGTAGGAATAAACAGGTCATTTTCAGGTTGGCAGGCTGTAACTAGTGGGATGCCACAAGGATCAATTGCTTGGGCCTCAGCTATTTACAATCTATATTAATGACTTAGATAAGGGACCGAGCGCAATGTATCCAAGTTTGCTGATGATTCAAAGCTAGGTGGGAAAGTAAGCAGTGAGGAAGTAACAAAGAGCCTGCAACAGGATAGGGACAGGTTAAGTGAGTGGGCAATAAGGTTGCAGATGGAGTATAATGTGGGGAAATGTGAGCTTATTCACTTGGTAGGAATAGAAAATAAAAAAATTTAAATGGCAAGAAACAATTAAATGTTGGTACTCAGCTTTAGCTGCCCTTGTACAGCAAGCAATTATAAAGGCAAACGGCATATTGGTCTTTATTGCAAGGGGGTTAAAGTACAAGAGTAAGGAAGTCTTGCTACAATTGTACAGGGCTTTGGTGAAACCACACCTGGAGTACAGTGCAGTTTTGGTCTGAGGAAAGATATACTTGCCTTACGGGGCAGTGCAATGAAGGCTCATTAGATTGATTCCTGGGATGAGAGGGTTGTCCTACGCAGAGAGTGTGAGCCTATAATCTAGTTTTAAACAGAATGATCTCATTGAAACCTAAGATTCTGAATTATGATTGACAGTAGACGCAGAGGTCATTTCCCCTAGCTGGAGAGTCTAGAAGTTGTGGGGGGGGGGGGGGGGGGCAGCAGTCTCACACTAAGGAATCAGCCATTGGAGATGGAAATGAGGAATTTCTTCACCCAGAGAATTGCGAATCTTTGGAATTCTCTACCCCAAAGGGCTGTGGATGCTGGATCATTGAGTATATTCATGGCAGAGATAAGAGTTTTGGATTCTAGGATAATCAAGGGATATGGGAAAGTGGAGTTGAGACTGAAGATCAGCAATGATCTTATTGAATGGCACAGCAGGCTCAAGGGGCTGCATGGCCTATACCTGCTCCTAATTTTATTTTTTAGCAGGAGGTACATGTGACACCAGAAGTGTCTGCTATATGCAAAAGTTAGGTTAATGGCACCTAGGGAAAGAATTTAGTGTTTGTTAAAATGGCTATGCTAGAATAATCCAGCAAGAATGGGCATGATGGAGTCTTTTTCTTATTCTGGACCTTCCTGTAGAAAAGACATTGCACTTTTATGGCACATTTCATGACCTCTGATGTCCCAATGCACTCAATAGCCAACAAAGGACTTTAAGTGTATTTACTATTGTAATGCAAGGGGGCAATTAAAAAAATGTGCACAGCAAGATCTCACAAACACCAATGAAATAATGACTAGAAAAAACATTTATTTAGTGATGTTAGCCAGGACATCAGCAGAATTCTCCTGCTCTTAGAATAGCATCATGAGATCTTGCATCTGGCCCAGATTGAAGATCAGGCCTCAGGTTAACATCTCTTCCAAAAGACAGCAACTGCCTAGCACTAAAGGGTCAACCTAGATTATATGCTCAATGCTTTGGAGTGGGGCTTGAACCCACTACCTTCTGACTCAAGCTAACATTTGAAGGATTACTGTGCATGGTTATTATACAACAGGGTACACTTTGCCCAACAACCTTACACCTAGATTTTCAGTTAAGAAATGTTAACTTTCTCTCCAGGTGCTGCCTGACCTGCTGAGTGTTTCCAGCCTTCAGTATTTTTGATTTCTAATATTCAACATTTTAATTTTGCAACCATAGACCTAAAGGGATTTGCTAAAAACAAATGTTTCCATCTCCATGGAGTGACCCCCCCCCCCCCTAATGACACCTAACAGGAACAGGCCCAACATAACGTTTCCCTTTGACTTCATGCCCTTGAGCAATTCTGAAGCCACCCTCCAGCACATTAACTAGGACAATACTGAAGGAGTTGCAATGGTAAAGCTCGAAGTATAAAATACTTTCCTTCTGTAGCTTTTCCCCTATTGGTCTACTGCTCACTCACTGCCACCAAAGCAAACACTTGAGCCCAATACTATAGACTCATTCTGTTGCAAGCTTGTTAGCATGTAACCCACATTCCCTTTCTGTCTCTAGGTGTACCCTAGGAATCTGTCAGAGTGCCAAATATACCAGACACCATAGAGTGTCATTCACTCCTACCCTTAAACATCAGCTCAAGTACATACAACCTGTGGAATTTAAATAAGGCATTAGGAGGGTCTAGTTTGTGACAGCACAGCTGTGCAGGAGCACATGGTGGTACAGGAACCTACTGTCCAAAGAGCCATTTCTCTTTCTTCTTCCTCCCCCAAATACTAAGTCAACACTGCACAGCATGACTAATTCTGTAACTTGATGCAATGAGAACTGCAGTGGCTTTGGCGACAATCAAGACAACTTGAATCATTGAGGTAAGGCTCTGCTCCTCCCTGTAGGAAAAAAATTGAAACCAAGAGCAATTGTGCAGTTTTATTGAAGTCAAGGCAGGTGCAACAGGTTAGGCAGGTTTATACAGTTACACACTTGTAGACTAAACGTGTAACACATCAGTAAAGCATGCTGGAAATTCCACATTTCACGAAGGACTCTAACCTGAACCAGCAATCCATTCAATTCACTACTAGTAGAAAAAAAATGCAGGAGCTCCAAGTATCTACATCAGGAAAAAAAACACCATAAGAATGCTTACAAAAAGGTGGAAAGCATACAAAATACAAGCCTTCGCTCCTTGTCCTCTGGTCAGCTTTTTGGCTCTCAGTTGTACACTTTATAGCATTATTACAAATGTAAGTTTCCATTAACACACTGGCCATAAAAAAACAAAAAACACATCTTTGGATGTTTGAAAAAACCCTCAAATTCCAAACAAAAAGGAGGACAAGGTCAGGAGTTAGTTTTCAGTTTCTTTGATCTCTTTGCTCTTCCTCACTTCTTCCATCCGCTTTTCCTAAAAGAAGATAATTTTTCCAAATTACAAAACAACCCAAGGATCAATAAACCATTCGTCTACAATTCTCCCAGAAAAGTGTTAGCTTCAGTTGGTAGCACTTGAGTCAATGTTACAGGCTCAAGCCCCACTACAATTGTAATTTGACAAGTTTTAAAAAAAGGGGGATAGGACTGTTAAATGAACATGATTTAATCTCCCAGTATCCCTGCTAGTTCTCAATCTGGTCAGTTGTTTGTATGAACATGCAAGACTGAAGCAGAGCCAGGGAGTTTCCCCATGGTGACTTATTTGCAAGTTGTGCAGAGATTTTAAAAAGGAAACACCAAAGCCAGACAGATTATGTTTGCTGTTAGCAATAGTCCCAGGTTCAATCCTTGGTCTATGCCAAGTTTAACCATCAAGTTAGTTTAGCAGACATGAGACTTACTATGCACAGCCTCTAGAGCTCCAGAGGGCTGCACATGCCGAGTCGGAGTATATGCAAGGCTGAGAAATAGATAGATTTTTGGACTCATGGGGAATCGAGATATGGAGATCTGACAGGAAAGTGGAGTTGAGGTTGATGATCAACTATGCTCTTATTGGATGGCAGAGCAGGCTCGAGGGGCCATATGGCCCACTCCTGCTCTTAAATTAAGGGGGGGGGGGGGGGGGGAGAAATAGGGCTCCCCTTCCAACTGGTATGTAACTAATGCTGAAAATACTAGTGCAAGGACAGGATAGTGTCTAAATGTGATAGCTCAGTAGGGAATAGCCTGATCCTTCACTTAAGCTCACTGATGAAGAAAGCCCTAGTGGACCACCAGCATCATGGAGCCAAGCGGTATATTGGTTTCAGAAAGGGGGTGGGAGAAAGACAATGGTAGAACTTAACTGACAGTGCTGTCCCAAGTAATATTAAATGTCAATCTACTGGGGAAGCAGCAACTATTGCCACAGGGTATGCATTAGCTTCAAGTCATTACCTTCTCTCGTAGGCGCTCCAGTTTGGCCGCTAGTTGGGCTTCGCGGTTCTCTTTGTTGGCTTCCATCTTGGTGGTCAGTTTCTCTTCTGCCATTTTCCTGAAATTGTTGTTTTCTTCAATCGCTTTCTGAAGCACTTCCTTTTCATGCTCTCGTTTTTCAGCCAACTGCTTCAGCATTTCCGCTTCATGTGACTGAAGAACAAAAAAGGACAAACAAAATATTCAACCACAAAAGATTGCACTGCAAGTCAAGGTGCCCAAGAGATTAGTTTATGCATTAACATTACCAATACATTAAAATGCAAATGGTTGCATACAATATGCTATGCCCAACATCCAAACTGCTCCCATAGTCCTATAACCAGCAGGAATTCCCCATTATATAGCTTAATGTAATCTCTAGACAATCCACTGGATATTTTTTTCCATAATTCCAAGTAGTCCCAGTATGTACAACACACAGCAATGGATTTCATCTAATGGTCTGGGGAGGGGGAGAAATCTGGTCAATACAAAGATTATTCAATCTCCAACATTAGGATTTCAATATGCAACATAGGCACGTGTAATACGGTGTACACTTGAACTGTGGGAAAACACCAAAGTAGTTACATATCTAAAAAACTAGTTGCCAAGAGATCCAGTTAAGCAAATATTTGGTCAGTACTGAAACTGAAGATGTAACAGCCCCTTTACAGATCTGATATGGGGACTGGGAGAGGGAGGGAAAATGGAGAGGCTAGATAAAGGCCTTCATATGAAGCACCAATGAAGAAAAAAAAAGCAGCTGATTCAATAGCCCTGGAAATGGGTGAATCTAGGAAGATACAAAGATTGCTGGTTGATAAAAATGTCAAGTGAAAAATAACAGTAAAAACAGCTCTAGCAGAATGGAACCTACCATCCCAACCCCATTTCAAAACCTAATTGAGGTGTCCTTTGTAAATCATCCACCACTTTTTGCATTTTTCCAGTTTGTTTGGAACAATCTATCCCCAGGCTATTAAATCCTTTAGCAACTCTTTGTACTTGTATTTAGCACATCAGTGGTTTTACTCAATAAAAAGGGGCTTGCTTACTTTCCCCCTAGCTTTAAAGTCTCTCTACTTGACCAGTTGTATTTAAGTGTTTTTGAAAGTCTGCATCTGACATTTAGCAACAGTGGGTGCCAAACTGTTAATGGTTGTTACTATTTAAGGTGGAAGCTCACTTAAACATTTAGGTAGATGAAGCTAGTTAGCGGCAAAATAGAGTGCAACACTGCAAGCTCAAAAGGAGGCATTTGAAACTGCTACAAGATAAAGGTTGCGTGGAAAATTATTGAAATACTTCCTGGAGAGTCCCATGACAATTCAGTGGGCAAATGCAGTGTAGCGCAGATCTAAATGTGATGCCTGAATCTAGTCTAGCAGCACCTGCAGCCCAGGTTTTGCCTAACCCAGCATGTAATCATGCAGTTTTAGCTCAAGTACAGAAACAGCTTTATTCAGTGCGGTATACCTTTCGCCTGATCTCTGCGGCTTCATGCTTGCGTTGGATTTCTTCCAATGACAGGTCCTTTTTCTTAGGGGGAGAGAGGGGAAACTCTGGAATGGCTTCAGCTACAGGTGGGCTTAGGATCAATTCAAAAGCCTGGCCTGAAGACCGCTTGTCCAATTCTTTCACCTCGATATCTGAGAAACACATTTATTTCAGTACTGTAATGTTCCAGCACTCAACTTACCAACAGAATAAACGGGACTGCAAGTTTGAGGCACAATTTCAAAGAATGACTGCAGTCAAACAAAAAGCCATCTCATGATATAGTCCATTAATAGTCACAGGTGAAAAGAAAATTACATCTCAAAAATCAGGCATATCATTTTAATGATACAACCATTTCCAATCAGCTGGCAAGAAGAATGTTCCAAACTGAATAATGCATAAAACCAGTTAAACAGCAAGTCTGCCCACTGACTAACCATTGGATCCAGTACGTCTGAAGGCATTGTTTATTGTAGTTGACAAAACCACATTGTGCCACAGTGACAGTTAACCATTGTTCTGCAGTGGTAGGAGTAGTAGCACGCGAAAGGGTTAGATTCAGCAAGATTAACCTCTCCATGAGTCAGGTCATCTAATCCTGCATTTCCCTCTTGACTGGAATTTAAAGATACAACACATTATAACCAAGGGTATAAATCATACCGCCACTGGTGGAATAAGGTCCAATTCTTTAAATTAAAACTGGCAAGTCTCTTCAGTCTCAAAACAAAAAGTTTCTATGAAGTTTTATAAAATGAAAAAGGTGAACTACTATATTGTGTACAGACAAGATCTGATTAGTGTAATTATTCAGATGTGCACATGTACAAAAATCTTGATGAATTTCCATGGTGTGCATTGGTTTTTGAAAGCTTTTGATGGCTAGCCTTTCACTTAGCTACAAGTTCACAGCTCATTCTACATCTGTTCTACTTACCAGCTGATGCCATGATGAAACAAGACAAGATGAGCTGCTAATTTCAAGTGTTGAAAGCTGTCCAATGTGTGCAGCAGATCCTATGGTCAGAACAGGGCAAAAGGTTAGTCATTGATGTTTCAGAATAACACTTTCAATTTCAAGAGAAAACCAAGAGAAACCTCAGTAGAAGGATCAAGGCCCACAGAGCAGGGCATTACCACGGCTAGAGTACCACAAGGAGATAAGTCAGAAGGAAAGAAAAATGCTAGATACATGCCAGGTCCATCAGTATCTAAAGAGAAATGGCAGGTGAACTTGTGTGTGGACCTCAAATCAGTACTGATTCAGACAGGTTAGTACATGTACAGAAAAACATGCTGAATGGACCCATTGTGCATTTCAGATTTCAAACTGCAGTTTAATTTTTAGTAAATTAGGAAATAATGATGAAAGCTTGAACTTAAAAGCCTAAAGTTTTCAGGAGGGAGTAATGGGTCCACCATTTTGAAGTCTTAAGAATGCATCATCACAGCAGACAGTACAAGGAGCCTTAAATATGAGAGCAGTCTGCTTTTGGAAGTATACCACCACATTTTCAACATCAAGCCCAACTATATTCAACTACAAATATTGACAGTTTAGGATTACCTGTAGCCAAGTCAGATAACAGTCATCTCCATCATTAAGTAAGCGATAACACAAGTCTACTATAGCTGACGCTGGTCCTACAAACTAGTCACGAGATAAAAAACAAAATCAATCTAAATGCAAATTAAAGGCTGCCCTCAGGTGGTTATTCCTAGCTTGTCCACATATTAAAGCCCATCACAAATAAGCCAACACTTGACAAGACTATTGGGGGAAGGGGACTGTTTTCTTGAACGAAACACACCGTGTTGCCTCTACAATTCATTACAAAGCCAAAAAGGACTAAAATATTGGGACTGATTTTCTTCTGCCCAACATCCAAAGAGCACCAGATTCAGGAAAAATGGCAGCCATTCAGTTGCACTTCACACACATGACACCCTGTGGGGTGGCCAGGAAGTTCCAACAGGTATGAGTCATACACATAAATGCTTACTAATAAGAGTGAGGTCAAGTCATTTTCTCCAGGAGTTCTACCTGGCTGACACACATCACTCAAGGTGGCCAGCCCCTTCAGAGTGGTGGATTTGTACAAGGGTTGTCAAACTTCTTCAGACCTATAGAGCAAGTTTGACCTTGATTTAGGCCAGCGAGGCAGGCGGCCATCTTCTACAACACTGAAAAGGAGTGAGCACCTCAGAATCAGGAGTCAGTGGGGTCTTTATTGCTCAAAAAAACCTAAAGGCCAGAGATACAGCAAGGTATTACAGCTCAAGGTCAAGCAACCTCAGGTTTTTATTTGGGACCTGAAAATTAGGACGTGGGAACCAGAAATCAGCCAGGTGCCAAAGAGTGTATTCAAAACACTTCTGTTGAGGGTTTACTTGGGTAAGCAAGGCAAATTCCAACTAAAACCAATTTAATTCAGGCTGATACTCATGCTGTGTTAGAGGAATCACTGCAGCAGAGCCATCTGCTGGTTAAGCAGCATATGCATACCTCTAACCAGCAGAAAAGCAACTGACCGGCTGAGTGTTTAGCATTTCCAGTTTCTAGAAAAGAAACCAAGATGTAATGTCATATTAATTTTGCCATTGAAATACCCATCTTTAGAAGTATTTTGTTCTGGAATAAGGAACAAAAACCAACATGCAATATTTAAATAAATACTAGGAAATTTGATTGAATCACTGGGGTGGGGGGGGGGGCGCTGGAATTAAGAAACATTTGGATTTGCACATGGGGGAATATTTAAGGAAAGCCTTTCAAGTTATGTTGATTCTAAAAAAGAGCAAACATATGCAAGAGGAAGATTAAAGGTCATGTGTAGTTCTGTAGTGTTCAGCTCCTGCTCTAGTCCAGAGGCAGGCTAAATAATGCACTAGGTTCTGCATTGGTCATTGTATCACATACAACAACTAACCTGTACCCAGAGAAGTGAACAGGGATCCCAGTCACAATGCAAGCAAATAATCAGCAGGCAGTGCGGCTCCCTTTTGTTTAATTGCAAGAAAAAGGCTACTGGAAGAGTACTTTCCGTACTCCACCTGGTACTCCACCTGGAATCCTTAGCTTTCTGCTCATGCCACCACCTTTATTTTAACTCCCAAATAAATGCATAACATTGAAATGTCTCAATGGCAATAAAGCATCATCTTCAGACCAGACAAGCTGCAAAAGTATAGTTCAGGTCCACTTGGCTTATACTAATTATTTGTGATTAGGAGCGAGTCAGAAGCAACAGCTGTGGGTGGGGAGGTCTACGTAAAAAAATATTGGAGTCAGCCTAATAGCCTTTTCTGGTTTGAAAATGTTTAGCAAAATTTTAAAAAGCACTATTTCTCAATAAGGTTAAGGCAGGAAAGCTTAAGTGTGCAGTTACTTGTTTTCCATAATAGCAGCTTTGCAGCAAGAGAGACAACATCCTTTAAAAAAAAATTATAATGGCTTGATCCAAGAAGTGATTTATAAACATTTTATTTTAAAAAGTAGAAACAAAATATTTCCAACTATGGTTATCTACAGAAAAATCTGGTTATACCACTGAGCAATGTGAGTTGAACGAAGCCAAGTTGTGTTTTCTTTGCCAAAAATTCTAAACTTCCTAATCTGAGGATGCAATTATTTTGGAAGAATAAAATACCATTGTTATTGGAGAATCAGCTAGTCAGTAGGCAAGGAAGTATTTACAAAAAAAAGGACCAGATGCAGCCTGGAGGAAGCCAAACAAGATAGTCAACAAAGATTAGATGTTACTTGCAAAGGGGTTTTGTTTTTCAGCTCGACAAAGCTGAAAACCAACTCCTTTGGCCATTTAATATTCTAGCAACTGCAGCATCTGGCAGAGCTTAATCACTTAAGAGTGTGTGATTGCAGACTGAATGATGGCGTTGATTACAACAGGCTGTACAATTTACCACTGAATTATAATGGAAATCCAAGTCTGGTATCTCACACTGGGATCACATTCACCTTCAAATTACTGCACCGACAGCAGTTAAATTCAATAGTAAGTGGCTGCAAGACATGCAGGATTACAAATTCCTTAAACACAATCTAATTTGTAATAAAACAGAAAATGCTGGAAACCTAATTTGTGTTGCATTTACAAGTGGAACCTTACACTGCTATTAAGTCAATGCAGTCACTACTGTAAATTGCACTGCACTACCGAGTATTCTGAAAAGAAACTGATGATTTGAGGTGCATTAAAATTCAAAATTATGCCATCATATTCTCATAATTCAGATTCCAGTAGCCACCTCCTGAACATGTTTTTCAAGTAAGAGCTGCTATTGTAAGGATATCTGAAGTACAGCTGGTGTACTCTTCTGGAATTTGACTTCGTGCAGGCAACTCGATTTGCTAGTTTGCATTTCACAGGTTTTGAGGTTTGAAAGGACTATATTAACCCACTGGTGGAAAATCCTAAATTAGCACACCACACCCATTAGCTGCAGCTCAAGAAACATGGAAGTTAGTGGGAATGTTGATTTAATACCATATAGGTGGCCCTCGAGGCTGTGTGTACACCCAAGAGGCCCACAGAGACAGAAAAGCTTGGAGGGACGTGTATGCAGTAAGTACTATTTTGAATAAGGGACTCAATGGTCCATCTAGCCTATCAAGTTGGCTCAGGACAGAGTCACTGCATATAATAGCCACGAGATGGAGCCTATACACTCATTGCAAGTGAACAAATATTCATAAACAAAGGGCAGCTGATAGCACATGGACTAGCAATGTCAGACCCAGTAAACCAGAGGTGATGCTGCCTCAACAGTGCAATTTCTACATGGTTATGATCTAGGTTTGAACAAGAGCGTGCGTGTGTGCGCGCGCGTTGGGGGGGGGGGGGGGGGGGGGAAAGAAGGAAGTAAAGCAGGGTGAGAAAAGGGGTACGAAAAAGTAAATACAAGGTAGGACTGGGGTGTAAAGAGGCCACCAACTAGTCACCTGGAATGGATTCTTATACAGTAATGAGGTAGTTTAAAAAAAAAAGTTATAAAAATAAAGGGTGCTGGATGGGTTCCTGGCAAGCAGAGGACATGAGTTGTAGAGGATCAACATGGTCTCCTGGTCACCGCCAACACAGGGGACTCACCTCCCTTCCACCCCTGCCCCCAGCCAGTGGAGAGACTATTGTTCCTTAGAGGAGAACATTAAGGGGATATTTACGATGTGTTCAAAAATCATGAAGGGCTTGGGATAGTAGGGAGAAACTGTTTCCAGTGACGAGGGTCAGTAACCAGAGGACACAGACTTAAGTGATGGCAAAAGAACCAGGAGCGATTAGGGAGATTTTTTATATTTAAAAAAGTTACAACCATAAAGGGTGATGGAAATAGTCAACATTGAAAAGGGAATTGTATAAAACAGGCGCGCTGGGCCGAATGGCCTCCTCCTGTGAGGTTATTCGATGTCGATGGAGCTGAAATCCCAGCTAATGGCCAACTGTCGCCCGCCCAAGTTATTGATTTTTAAACCGACCGCTCGGCTCCATCATCCGACAAGATGCAATTCTCTCTCCCTCTCCAGTTTAGGAAAGACGCAAAACATTAAAAAAAAATTATCCACTTTCGATACTGGAGGAAAAGTGCAGCGGCTTCTAAATGCAACCGAATATTTCCCCTTCCGGATACACGGACAAATTGGTAGAGCCGGTAAAACGAACCCGCCAGTTTGCGCGCGCACAAAAAAAGTCAAACTGCACCCCCACGAGACATTAAAAACAATATTTCAGCAGCAACAAACCTTAGTGTTTACAATCTCAATTTACAACCCCCCCCCCACTTTTATTTCTAGCCTGCGGATGAATCAACTCAAATCTGGTACACAAACCCTTCAGGGGCAAAAATAGGGGTTTAAACCCACAAAAAACGTCGCCACTGTACATGGAAACAGATTATCCTAGCGTCTCAGTATTAAAATCTATTAAATTGCAAACAGCAATAGGACTCGAGCGCCACCTGAAGCCAGAAAGAAGAAAATGGTGGCAAGTACATCGAGTCTGGCAGATGTGAAAACATGTTATTCTATTCAGCTGAATGTGGTAGGATACAGGATAAAAAAATAAAGTCCAGTTGTCCCGGTGCCAGGCTAATGTGCAAGTGCATAAAATCAATACGCTGCTCTTTGAGCGTTATCCAGTCAAACGTCTTTTGAGGTTAAAAATCAATATTGTACAGCTTCTGATAGCTTTCTGGTGCAACTAGATAACCCTAATACTTCAAGACCAGCAAATTGAACAGCAGTAGACAACACCCAAACTAATTTATTATTTTTTTTTTTTAAAAATAAATCAGACCTGTTCCAACTAACTGAATTTGAACAGCTTTTTGTGGAAAAAAAACTCGATTTTGTTAGCAATCTGCCAAGAATTTTCAAATAAATGTGACCACGTTGATTGAATCCCACGCAAAACGGCACACAAAAAGCAGCATTGCACTCACAGCAACGGCTTGAATAGGGGCTTTTGTTCCATTTGCCCCACATTAAAACTACAGGTATACAAAAGGAGAATCATTGTCCCTCGTTTTAAAAAAAGTCGGGGAAAAAAAATTGCGCAAAAATTCTGTTTACATACAAAATTCTATAAAGTGCTTGGCTTGCACTTTGGTTTGGCGCGATTCATAAAAGCCCTCTGTGCAAAGACAGGAAAAGCAATCTAGAAAACATTTGCAGAACAAAGGGTCACTATTTCTTGATGGACAAAAGCACATTGGCGCTGAAGATCACACGAGGGGGAAAAAAAACAACCAATAAGGCAAGCGCACGAGTGCCAAAAAAACTGCAAAACAAAAAAAACCAAAAGCTGTCTGCAACAATTCAAACAGGTGCAAAAGGATGTTGCAATGTCGAGCTTTAAAAATTACACATTTATGCAATGTTGCAATGGACACCTAGAAATATTCATATTTTTAGTTGCCCTCCCCGCCACATGTCTGGTTAGAAAGTGCCACTCCCTTGTTGTTCTTTTGATGGTTATACCCAGACAATAACCTACGTTATCAAAAACCCAGTTCCCCTCCCCCAAGTAAATTTTTTTACATAGCTCCGCATGGATTTCTAGCTTGAAAGACGAGTGTTTTCACTCGTCCCTACAGCTCAAATCGGAAAAAATTTAAATCGTTTACATGGCACTTTGATCCGACATCCTGCTCATAACAAAACAGGCAGCGCCCCCACCCCACTTCCTCGCCTTTCCCTTCTTTGTGTCTATTCCAGTAACAATAAGCGCCCCTGGAGAATTAGGATGTCTCAAAAAAAAACCTCTTCGCGCCTCAATTACAAACCACCTCGCTAAAAATAAGCGCTAGCTTTCCTTCTGCAATATTAAACTTAGAACAAAAAAAAGACAGGCTGCTCAAACACTAGTACGATAGCAAAATACTGCGGATGCTGGAAATCCGAAGTAACAGAAAAATACTGGAAACACTCAGCAGGCCAGGGCAACATCCGTGGAGAGAAATTAAGAGTGGACGTTTCGGGTCAAAACCCTTTGTCAAAACTGGAAAGGAAATGAAATAGAACGCAAGGCAGGGCTGGGAGAGGACAAAAGTGAAGAGACATTAAGAGGTATTAACATTAGCCTTGCACGCAGCGGATAGGCATTAGGCATTTTGAAAAAGGGTTTCGACCCGAAACGTCGACTCTAATTTCTCTCCACGGATATTGCCTGGCCTGCTGAGTTTTTTCAGCATTTTCTGTTGTTAGTTAGGCATTAACCCCAATTAGCCCGCTCGCTCCCGGAATGATCTGTTGCTCTGGCGCGAAACTATAAATACAGCTTTATTTTTTAAAAATGCAATTTAATAAAAAACCTAAATTGAATTTTCCTGCCGCTGGGCTGATTGAATGCCATCTATCGAGCGCGCTGGCCCCGCTCCGCTTCCCCCTTACCCTCACTCTGTGGCTCGGCTCTTGCTCCCTTTGTCTCCCGCGCTCCGCACAAACCTGCTGTCCGCGCCACCGAATAAAAACCGCCCAAAAAAACACACCAGCTGACCACACCGGCGCCCTCCCATTGGCAGCAACCTCGCCTTGGCAATCACGAGGGGCACAGCGCGTCGATGTGATTGGTCCTTTTTCAACAGTCTCCGACCAATCGCAATGAATGAAGATCGCGGCCCCCCCCCGGATCATTGGCTCGGCCCCTGGTTGGCTGCGGCTGTGTTCTGGCTGCGGCTGATTGGCTGCCTGGCGCTCCCAGTCCCCGCGCGGCTTTCCTATTGGTCGCAGGTCGCCGCTGCCTGATGAGGCACCATTCTAATTGGTCAGCACATTTTTCACGGTGGCGGGTACTTCGCGCGCACGCGCACTGGTCAGTTCAAGAGCCCAGGCTGGAGTGAGACCATAAGATAAAAGAGCGGCAACTGCAAGTTGGGGGGGCTGTCAAAATTAATCTCGATTTGTTGAGCACTTTGATAGCGATGCCCCCCCTCCCCACACAGCTAAATAGCCAACCGACACTCATTGTCTAGACTCGTGCGTGAAGAATGGCCACCCTGGCGAGAGATTTGGGAGGACACATGGTTCCTGTATAACTACCCCAGAGGAGGGGAACATTATATGCAATGCTGTAATACAGCATCACGTCACTACCTTTAAAAAAAAATGCATTAAAAGTAAATAGAGACTCCAAATGCTGGAAATCTGAAAAAAATACAGTAAATGCTCAAAATACTGAGCAGCATCTGAGAAAAGGGTTAATTTTTCAGGTTAACCTATTGTCAGAACAGAAAACTGGGAGATATCAAGCCCCTTTATAGTACTGAACAAAGAAATAAAGAATTAAATTTATATAGCACCTTTCATGACCTCAGGACATCCCAAAATGCTTTACAGCTAATAAAATACTTTTGAAGTGCAATCACTGTTGCAGAAAATGCAGCAGCCAATCTGCACACAGCAAGGTCCCCATAAACAGCAATGTGATAATGACCAGATAATCTGTTTTAGTGAAATAACAACAGAAAATGCTGGAAACACTCAGCAGGCCAGGCAGCATCCGTGGAGAGAAACAGAGTTAACGTTTCAGGTCTGGGACCCTTCGTCAGAACTGGAAAAAGCTGGAAATGTAACAGATATTAAGCAGGTGCAGAGACAGGGGGGAGGGAATTGAAAGAACATGCTGTGAAAATGTTGCAAATGGGAATGGCAAAATCATACGGCATGAAAAATGGGGGCAGGGATTATTATCTGAAATTGTTGAACTCCATGTTGAGTCCGGCAGGCTGTAAAGTGCCCAATCGAAAGATGAGGTTCTGTTCCTCGAGCTTACATTGAGCTTCATTAGAACAATGTATTAGGCCGAGGACAGAGAGATCAGAGTGGGAGTGAAGTGGAGAATTAAAGTGACAGGCGACCGGAAGCTCAGGGTCACCCTTACGGACTGAACGGAGGTGTTCCGCAAAGCGGTCGCCCAATCTGCGTTTGGTCTCCCCAATGTAGAGGAGACCGCATCGTGAGCAGCGAATACAGTATATTAAATTGCAAAGTCCTCAGCAAAGGCCCGAGCTTCATCCCCTTACGCCCCCATCTGAAAGCCAAGACTCTGTTTTAGTGATGTTGGTTGAGGGATAAATAGTGGCCAGGACACCGGGGATAACTCCCCAGCTCTTCAAAATAGTGCCATGGGATCTTTTACATCCACCCGAGAGGGTAGACAGGGCCTCAGTTTAACATCTCATCTGAAAGACAGCACCTCCAACAGTGCATAACTCCCTCAGTACTGCATTCAAGTCTCAGCCTAGATTTAATACTCAAGTCTCTGGAGCAAGACTTGAAACTACAACCTCTGGCTGTCAAAATGCCCAACAAATGGAGAGAGGTTTGTGAGTAACTCAATGGAACATCTATCATAATAATTTTAATTAAAAAAACAAATGAGATCAGTCTACTGAGCTGAACTAGGGTACATAATGTGACGCAATCACCACATGACTGAGGAGACAATTTTACAGGCACTTTCTGCTCAGAAAGAATATGGGAAGGTAAGGAGTGTAAGAAAAACCCAAATCACAAGAGTTACACATCCACACGGGGTAAGCAAATCACCAGATGACTACCCACCAACACACCTGTAACAGTATTCTTGTATCATCCCTGTGCTCACTAACCTACATTGGCTCCTGGTCCTGCAACACCTCGATTTTGAAATGCTCGTTCTTGTGTTCAAATCACTCCATGGCCTTGCCCCTCCCTATCTCTCTAATCTCCTCCAGCCCTACAACCATAGAAATTTACAGCACAGAAGGAGGCCATTCAGCCCATTTTGTCCATGCCAGCCCACAAAGAGCTATCCACCCTAATCCCACTTTCCAGCACTTGGTCCGTAGCCTTGTAGGTTATGGCACTTCAAGTGCATATCCAAGTACTTTTTAAATGTGATGAGGGTCTCTGCCTCTACCACCCTTTCAGGCAGTGAATTCCAGACCCTACCACCCTCTGGGTGAAAAAAATTCTCCTCAAATCCCCTCTAAACCTCCGACCAATTACTTTAAATCTATGCCCCCTTGTTATTGACCCTTCTGCTAAGGGAAATAGGTCCTTCCTATCCACTCTATCTAGGCTCCTCATAATTTTATACACCTCAATTAGGTCTCCCCTCAGCCTCCTCTGTTCCAAAGAAAACAACCCCAGCCTATCCAATCTTTCCTAAAATTCCCAGTCCAGGCAACATCCTCGTAAATCACCTCTGCACCCTCTCTAGTGCAATCACATCTTTCCTGTAACGTGGTGACCAGAACTGCACACAGTATTCTAGCTGCGGCCCAACTAGTGTTTTATACAGTTCAAGCATAACCTCCCTGCTCTTATATTCTATGCCTTGACTAATAAAGGCAAGTATCCCATATGCCTTCTTAACCACCTTATCTACCTGTCCTGCTACCTTCAGGGATCTGTGGACATGCACTCCAAGGTCCCTCTGATCTTCTGCACTTCTCAGTGTCCTACCATTTATAGTGTACTAGCTGAAGTGCTCGGCGGTGCCGAGGCTTTTTCGAGGGCATGTTGTTGTTGAAAGAAAGAGAGAGAGAGAGCGCGACTGGGGGGGGGGGGGGGGGGAGGGGAAGGGAGGGCAGGGGGGCAGGGAGGGAAGGGAAGGGGGGAGGGGGGGAAGGGAAGGGGGGCAGGGAAGGGGAGGGCGGGGGGGCCCCCCCCCCCCCCCCGAGGGTCGCGCCCCCCCCCGCCGAGGGTCGCGCCCCCCCCCCCTCCCGCCGAGGGTCGCGCCCCCCCCCCCCCCCGCCGAGGGTCGCGCCCCCCCCCCCCCCCGCCGAGGGTCGCGCCCCCCCCCCCCGCCGAGGGTCGCGCCCCCCCCCGCCGAGGGTCGCGCCCCCCCCGCCGAGGGTCGCGCGCCCCCCCCCCCCCCCCCCCAAGAGGTGAAGACCGCCGATTGCGGCTGTGCGAGACGGCCGGGGGGCCGGTTGCCAGGGTGGCGCTTGACGCTCAGCAAGCCCCGCCCCCCGGCCGAGCCAGAGAGAGACGCCACGTCTCAGCTCCTGCTGCGCGCGCACCCTAGCGGCGCTGGGCTGAGGCTCGGCCCTCCAGCCTTCGAGTGGGGCCGGGAGGTGCCTAGCTCGGGCGTGGGTGCGAAGGAGAAGCTGAGGCTTCGAGGCCTACCTGGAAAAACGGGGAAAGGTAGGAAAATTAATGAGATTAGATAAGTTAATTCGTTTCTAAATCATTTTTTTAAAAAACAATATGTGTTTTAAAAGCAACGTTTTTTTTAAAGACGCAGAAAGCGGGAAAAAGAAAGGAAAAGTTTGGAATCAAGATGGCGGCGACTCACCTCGGTTCAGAACGATAAGGCCCGGCCACACACGCACCGATTGGCCCGGCGGCACACGCCAGCAACCCGGCATACGATTGGTCGAGCTCGAGGTCACTCTGTCGCTAATGAGCGGATAATGAGATGCTAATGAGCGGAACGTTGAAGGTTTTTGGGATACCGCGGGCGCAATTTTAGCCCGGCCGAAACGTAAATACGCTTAAAACCGTCTCGGAAGCGTAAGCTTTCTTTGGAGGTATCGCGCGCGTAGGTACGCCCTGTAACTTTCGAGCGCATACCCCCCAGACGCACACGCGATGACAGACAGACAGGAGGACAGAAGTACCGATTTATATATATAGATTCCCTTGCCTGGTTAGCCCTCCCCAAATGCATTACCTCACACTTCTCCAGATTAAATTCCATTTGACACTGTTATGCCCACCTGACCAGTCCATTGATATCTTCCTGCAGTCTGCCTCGCTCCAAGATCTCTGTGCTCCTCCAATTCTGGCCTCTTGCACATCCCCGATTTTCATCACTCCACCATTGGTGGCCGTGCCTTCAGCTGCCTAGACCCTAAGCTCAGGAATTCCCTCCCTAAATTTTTCCGCATCTCCACCTCTCCTCCTTTAAGAGGCTCCTTAAAACCAATCTCTTTGACCAATTTGGCCACCTGACCCAATATATCCTTATGAAACTCTGTCAAATTTTGTTTGATAACGGTCCTGTGAAGCACCTTGGGATGTTTGACTACATTATAGGCACTATATAAATGCAAGTTGTTGTTGTAGAAAGGAGAGCTTATACCTTTGGGAATGACTCCTAGGTAAGTTAACATGAAGAAGATGTAATTTATTCATTCACTCTATGTGTGCGATCTGCTAGGGCCTTTATATCCAGCAAACAGGTCAACTTAGAAAGTTAGCAAAAGCTGACCCAGCCCTCCTAAAAACTAACAGCTCAAAAACAGGCTTCAATATAAGCCTATGTACTGGCGAAGGTGCAAAAAAGATTTACTCGAATGATACCAGAACTGAGCGGTTCTACCTATCAGGAACGATTGAACAGGCTGGGGCTCTTTTCTCTAGAAAAGAGAAGACTTAGGGGTGACCTGATAGAGGTCTTTAAGATTATGAAAGGGGTTGATAGGGTAGACATAGAGAAGATGTTTCAACTTGCAGGGGAGACCAGAACTAGGGGCCATAAATATAAAAGGCAAAATACTGCGGATGTGGAAATTGGAAATATCAACAGGAAATGCTGGAAAAACTCAGCAGGCCAGGTAGCATCTGTGGAGAGAGAAACAAACAGATAGTCACTAATAAATCCAATCAGGAATTCAGGAGAAACTACTTTACCCAGAGAGTGGTTAGAATGTGGAACTCGCTACTGCATGAAGTAGTTGAGGCAAATAGCATAGATGCATTTAAGGGGAAGCTAGATGAGTTCATGAGGGAGAATGGAATACAACAACAAGAACTTGTAGTTATATAGCGCCTTTAACGTAGTACGTAAAATATTCCAAGGCGCTTCACAGGAGCATTATCAAACAAAATTTGACATTGAGCCACATAAGGAGATATTGGGGCATGTGTCCAAAAGCCTGGTCAAAGAGTTAGGTTTTAAGGAGCATCTTAAAGGAGGAGAGAGGTGGAGAGGCGGAGTGGTTTAGGGAGGGAATTCCAGAGCTTAGGGCCCAGGCGGCTAAAGGCACGGTCACCAATGGTTGAGCGATTAAATTTGGGGATGTGCAAGAGGCCAGAATTGGAGGAGCGCAGAGATCTCAGAGGGTTGTAAGGCTGGAAGACGTTACAGAAATAGAGAGGGGCAAGGCCATGGAGGGATTCGAAAAAGGATAAGAATTTTAAAATCGAAGCATTGCTTAACTGGGTGCCAAAGAAGGCCAGCGAGCACAGGGGTGATGGGTGAATGGGATTTCATGCGATTTGGACGACGTCAAGTTTACGGAGGGTGTAAAATGGGAGTCTGGCCAGGAGTGCATTGGAATAGTCAAGTTTAGAGGTATATGTTGATGGAATTAGATGAAGAAGGGTAGGAGGAGGCATGTGTGGAGCATAAACACCGGCATGGATCATTTGGGCTGAATGGCCTGTTTCATACTTGATACCCATAGTGACCCTCAGGTGAAGCCGACAATTAAATCCCTATTGATTGTGACTTACAAGCAGAGATGCTTGGAATGCTGACTGTGCACAATTTCCATAAGAATATAAGAACATAATAATTAGGAGCAGGAGTAGGCCATACAGCCCCTGGAGCCTGCTCTGCCATTCAATAAGATCATGGCTGATCTTTGACCTCAACTACACTTTCCTACCTGATCTCCATAATCCCGTGATTCCCCTAGAGTCCAAAGATCTATCTATCTCAGCTTTGAATATACTCAGCGATTCAACATCCACAGCCCTTTGGGGTAGAGAATTCCAAAGATTCACAACCCTCTGAGTGAAGAAATTCCTCCTCATCTCAGTCTTAAATGGTCAATCCCTTATCCTGAGACCCTGCCCCATAGTTCTAGACTCTCCAGCCAGGGGAAACAACCTCTCAGCATCTACCCTGTCAATCCCCCGCAGAAGCTTATATGTTTCAATGAGCTCACCTCTCATTCTTCTAAACTCCAGAGAGTATAGGGCCAATCTACTCAATCTCTCCTCATAGGACAACCCTCTCCTCCTAGGAATCAATCTAGTTGCACCGCCTCTAAAGCAAGTATATCCTTCCTCAGATAAGAAGACCAAAACTGTGCACAGTACTCCAGGAATAAAAACAGAATTTGCTGGAAATACTCAGCAGGTCAGGCAGCATCTGTGGAGAGAAACAGTATTAATGTTTCTGGGCGATGACCTCTCGTCAGAACCTGAAACGTTAACTCCGTTTCTCTCTCCACAGATGCTGCCTGACCTGCTGAGTATTTTCAGCATTTTCTGTTTTTATTTCAGATTTCCAGCATCCGCAGTATTTTGCTTTTGTACACAGTACTCCAGGTGTGGTCTCACCAAAGCCCTGTACAATTGTAGCAAGACCTCCTTACTCTTGTACTCCAGCCCCATTGCAATAAAAGCCAACATGCCATTTGCCTTCCTAACTGCATGGACGGTTGCTGTGTATGATCAGCTAGACATGTTGGGAGGTCTGCTCGTCACAAGAAAGTCATGATAGCCCCTCAGGGCCGATGCAGAGGAGGCTTGATGAATTGCCCAAGCACAGATCCAGGTGAATTTTGACTGGCAACTGCCTAGAGTCTGGTTCAAGCATAAACTTCTAGTTTTACTTCCTTTTAAGGATCATGATGTGCCAAATTTCCTACAACCCCTCCAACAGGTTTGAAGTACATTTGGGTTCTCGTGGTGGTGGTGAGTTGGCATGAAGTGGGATCAATGTAAAATGCTCCTTTAAGTCTATTATTTGCATTAATATGCCCTTGTCCAAATTCCTTCCCACTCTGCCCCATCCAAGTTATGCCCAATGTTGTTTCCTCCATCAGTCAAACTGAATTGTATCTCCCTGGATTGATAAACAACCATCATGATGTGGAGAACAGCCACTTCCTAACTTTTAAAAAAAGGTTCACGTTATTATCTTTTTCTTTCAAAATTTAGTCACAGGAGTAAATTTGCCTGCTGAACATAAGGCTGCTGTGGGGCTTTAACATACAAACATGGGGATTAGTTTAACATGGATCAGTGAATGCATTAGCATGTGAATAGTCTTGACATTTAAATGATTATGTTAATCCCCTCACCCTTTCTTGCCATAAAATATCAGAAATGTAGCTGTCAGATTGCCTTGATAACAATAAGATGCCCTCCCATCTCGTACTGACTTGTAACACCGCAGACAGACTCTGCTCAGCATATTGATGTCTCTTGTGTCGTCTCCTCTCTTTCTGAAGAGGTTGATTGCTTGCTGGGGATTAGAGTCTCACGAGGCCCAGTCATGTGTGTAGCAAGGTTTTGTTTTGGGCAGGGGGAGGAAGACAGGGATGGGGCAGGGTCATTCAAACTGAACCCAAACATCCACAGATGCACACTTTCCAGAATGGGATCACTGGACATTGATCAGAAGTGGGAACCCTGGCCAAATTCTGCTCCCTAGTCCTCTTGTTTTAAGACTATGATCTGTGCCGTTCTTATTTGAGGATGGCTCCTGGGAGACCAAGACTATCACGCTCACTCTTGTAGCAACCATGGACTGAAATAGAATGCAGGTAAAAAATGATGCTTGTGCCAAAACCAGAACCATTATCGAGCAGACCACTAGGAGCTTGAGGCAGGGTTCCAGATGTCTAAATTGATCAGAGGTCCTTTCCAGTGCAGTCCCCCCTCCACATGTGCAAAGTAACCTTTCCCAAATCACCTTTCCTTCACATGTCCTCAAATATAATCGAATCCCATCCTTTATTCTAACCAATGACATACAAAGACCTAGCACAATGTAGAATTTAAGTGCAATGCATTTATTCGAATCATTGGGTGGTGGATTTTGACTGTTGGGTGATCAACTGGGGGGGGGAAAGAGAGGGTGGGGAAGCGTGCTAACTGACGGCCTGGTACGGTGGCGCAAAGGCTACCGCGATTTTGAGGCTTCAGTCTCATTTAAATTCATCAGGCGAGCTTTAGGATGCTAAACAGTAGTCCGGATGCAACTTGCTGGATTGACACCTCAAGATCATAGAAACATAGAAGATAGGAGCAGGAGTAGGCCATTCGGCCCCTTGAGCCTGCTCCGGCATTCAATGAGATCATGGCTGATCATCCAAACTCAGTACCCTGTCCCTGCCTTCTCCCCATATCCCTTGATCCCTTTAGCCTTAAGAAATATATCTAACTCCTTCTTGAATATATTTAATGAATTGGCCTCAACTGCCTTCTGTGGTAGAGAATTCCACAGGTTCACCACTCTCTGGGTGAAGAAATTCCTCCTCATCTAAATGGCTTGCCCCTTATCCTTAGACTGTGACCCCTGGTTCTGGACTCCCTGACCATCGGGAACATCCTTCCTTCATCTAGTTTGTCTAGTCCTGTTAGAATTTTATAAGTTTCAATGAGATCCCCTCTTATTCTTCTATACTCCAGCGAGTATAAGCCCAATTGACCCAATCTCTCCTCATAAGTCATTCCTGCCATCCTAGGTATCAGTCTAGTGAATCTTCGCTGCACTCCCTCCATGACAAGAACATCCTTCCTCAGATAAGGCGACCAAAACTGCACACAATACTCAAGGTGTGGCCTCACCAAGACCCTGTACAACTGCAGCAAGGCATCCTTGTTCCCGTACTCGAATGCTCTCGCTACGAAGGCCAACATACCATTTGCCTTCTTAACCGCCTGCTGCACCTGCATGCTTACCTTCAGCGACTGGTGCACAAGAACACCCAGGTCTCATTGCACTTCCCCTTCTCCCAATCTATTGCCGTTCAGATAATAATCTGCCTTCCTGTTTTTGCCACCAAAGTGGATAACCTCGCATTTACCACATTATACTGCATCTGCCATATCACCCAACCTGTCCAAATCATACTGGAGTTTCTCGGCATCCTCCTCACAGCACACACTCCCACCCAGCTTTGTGTCGTCTGCAAACTTGGAGATATTACATCTAGTTCCCTTGTTTAGATCATTAATATATATTGTGAATAGCTGGGGTCCTAGCACCAATCCCTGCGGTACCCCACTAGTCACTGCCTGCCACTCGGAAAAAGACCCGTTTATTCCAACTCTTTGCTTTCTGTCTGCCAACCAGTTCTCTATCCAAGTCAGTACCTTGCCCCCAATCCCTTGTGCTTTAACTTTACACGCTAATCTCTTATGCGGGACCTTATCGAAAGCCTTCTGAAAGTCCAAATACACCACATCCACTGGTTCTCCCTTATCTATTCTACCAGTTACATCCTCAAAAATGGGGCCAGAGCTGTCGCCAGTGAGATAAGGGGCAGGATTTTCATTGAGCTGTGGAGTTGGGATTGGAGGCGTGTGGGGTGTTTAAAAAAAAAACACCGCAAAATCTGGCGTGCGGGACCCCCATCCCCGCCTGGTTCCCGACTCCGAGCAATTTTAACTCAGGCGTGTCTGGTGGTCCCAACACCGTCCCGCATCCAACAGGCCCTTAACAAGCACTAAATGGCCTCTATAATCCTTTTTTTTTTATAAAAAGGCCCTTGCGATTTTAACCCTTTTCCCACGTGAAACACGCCTGGTGGGAAACACGACGGTGAAATCTGGCGGGAGCACTATTGGATTGCTGACTATCAACTGCAGGTCAACCATTAAAGAGGAGATTTGATCAGTCATCATTTGCAGGTGGCAAGGCTTAGTGGTCTCAGGTCTGGGGCAACTTTTAGAAGGCTTAACAACACCTGTGGAAGGTTGGAGCCTGACACCCATCTCCAGTGACCCCTCCTGGGAAACCCCTCTCGGCATCTTCCCTCAGCGCTTCCTCAACTGAGGCATATTCCAGAAGCATGGGAGCCATTTATTTCCTTCCCATCTGGGCAATAGAGGAGCTCGAGCACCAGCCACGGCACCAGCAGAACCAGGAACAACAGCAACACCAGCAACAGCAGGAGCGCCAGGCTGCTGCTCACCCACCTGAGGCTGCACAGGCCAGAAGGGGCCAGCGCCTGGAAGCCTGTCAGCACAGGAGATACCCCCCAAACAGGGTCTACAAACACAGGGACAGCTATCTCAACATGTCTGAGCAGCAGTGCCAAAGGCGGCTCCGACTTTCGCGAGAGGTAGTGAGTGACATCTGCGCAATGCTACAGCAAGACCTGCTACATCAAGACCAGGTGGACAAGCATTACCAGTGGCCGTCAAAGTCACCACCACACAACTTTTTTGCCTCAGGCTCATTCCAGGGATCAGCAGCAGACATCAGCGGCATCTCCCAGGTGGCTGCACACACTTGCATCAGGTAACCGATGCCCTCTTTGCCCTCGCTCACAATCACATCCATTTCACCAAGGATCGCACAAGTGTCACGGCGCGAGCGGTTGGATTAGCTCATCTGGCAGGCTTTCCAAGGGTGCAGGGCGTCGCTGACAGCACACGTGGCCCTTTAGGCACCCCATCGCAATCCAGTTCAGCTGGTGTGTGACCACAAGAAGGAAATTTTGCATGTTTATGCCAATTACCCTGGCAGTCGCCATGACTCCTTCATACTGCGCCAGTCTAGTGTGCCTCCGCTATTCAGGCCGCCAGACCAACTTCACGGATGGCTACTTGGAGACAAGGGCTATCCCCTGAGGACGTGGCTAATGACGCCGTTGAGGAGGCCATCCAACGAAGCGGAGGAGAGCTACAACTCCAGCCACATGTCCACCAGAGCCATAATCGAGCAAACCATCGGTTTGCTGAAGATGCACTTCAGATGCCTGGATAGATCAGGTGAAGCCCTGCAGTACTCAGCAGCCAGGGTCTCCAGAATCGTCATGGTTTGCTGTGCACTTCACAACATGGCACAGCATCGTGGCTTGCAGATTCCTGAGGACCAAGTGGCTCCTCACATATCCTCCTCAGATGAGGAGGAGGAGGGCGGTGAAAACGAGCATCCTGCAGAGGCCCATCAACCAGCCGCAGCAGTACGCGAGAATATTGCTGCCCGGGATGCAAGGAACGCACTCATCCTGGCCAGATTTGCTTAGCCTAGTCAATCAAACACCTTTGCCTCGCAGCTTCTTACCAGAGCATTGACAATGGCCAAGAACCGGAGGATTCCCAGCACTCTGACCGCCATACTGACAGTTGCAAGTATGCCTAAGCCCTCAATGTGGAAGTCCCAATAGCGAAATGACAGATGATACAACTGCAACATTTGCCATCAGAAATTTTATGTACAATAACAAAGTGATGGCATTTTTACAGTAAACACAAAATTGCACCCAAGTGACTACCCTTGTGACTATTTGTGCAGAATTTTCCTCTTACGTGTGCTCCTACATGGTGCCTCCCCTGTGACTTCAGCAGATGTGGAGGCCCCTTGCTCACTTTGCTGCTGCTCCTGCCTCGACACCTTTGGCGGGCGTCCTCTGGGGTGGTGAGCCTGTGAGGGCTCGTCAACAGTCTGCTGCTCCTGCGGCTGTGCAGGGGTTGAGACGCCTATCTCACTTGGGTGTGGACTCCTGTGGGGCTCTGACCGAGGGCTCTGCAGTGGCATGGAAGTGTGAGCACTTGGAGAGGAGCCCCCACTTCCTTGAGGTCTGCCACCAACCTCCCTCTCATGGGCCAGCTCCCCCTCAGTGCCTGCAAGTGGCTGGAGAGCACCTTGCTGCACATCAGGGGCGCCATGGGGACCCGTATCTGCAATGGCAGTCCTACTCAGAAGGACTTCCATGAAGGTCTGGTTTCTCTGTTCAATAGATGCCCATCACTCCTCAAGAGATGTCATTCTATTCTGAACAATGATCATGTTTTCCATACCCTGGCGACTAAGCTCCTCCATGGCCGTAGCCATCCTTTCCACGGAGGTTGCCATCCTTTCCCTGCTGATGCGTTCATGCACCAATGACTCCACAAAGGCTCTGGTCATGTTCGCTATGGACTCCTCCATTCGCTCCACACTCGCAGCGACCCTAGAGACAAAACCTGCCAGAGACTCCTGCATCTGTGCCTGGAGTTCCATCACCGCTGATCTCATGGATGGACCCAGAGGTACAGGGTCGACATGCTGCTGAGCCGAGCTGGCAGAGTCCTGCGCCCTCCGACTAGGACTCTCCACTGCTGTCCCTGTCTCCACAATCTGCTGATGCTCACTTGTGAGCTGTGATACACCAGGTGACAACACTACTCTATGTCCCGAAGGTCCCACCAAGGTGTGAGTGTCTGCGCTGGTGCTGGGTGCTGGGTGCGCAGACTTCTGGTGATGCTGCGCCCTCAGAAGTTGCAGCTTCCTCTGAGGAGTCTGGATGCTCAGCCTCTTCTTCCTGGCTAGGGGGGACGGATGCTTGTGATGGTCCTATGGGGGAGTAAAGGAAAGAGTCAGAGATGTGATGCCAAGGCTACATGCACATTGCTTTTTGCAGATGCTCATAAGTCCATCTGTTAGAGCTTCACAATCATTATCAGCGACTCATGCATTATCAAAGAGAGAGATGGGAAACTTTTCTGTCACCAGCTTGCTGTGTTGCACCCGTCTGTCCGTCCCCCACATGCGCATCATCCTCCAGTCCCACTATTTCGAGTACCGCCTCCTCCCAGGGGGTCAGGTGGACGATTGAGGCGGTCCCTCCTCCTGTCCTGGCTCGCTCTCTTTTGTTATGAGCTCTCTTTTCCTGCAATGAGGGAGACAAGTGGAGGTTGAGTGAGAATGAAGGAGTGAGTGTAGAGATTGCATAGCATAGATACTTAGGAGACAAAGATGGAGTGAGGTGCCAAGACCAAGGGCCCTCCCTGTGTGTTGTCAGTTGTTTTCATAGCATCAGAGTGATAGGGAGTGTGAGGGCTGCATAGTCGAATAGTTATGTGAATGTGAGCATAGAGAGAGAGGGAATGGGTAAGGGTGCATGGATGTCAGTGTCAAGTGGAGGAAGAGATTGCTAAAGCGGAGTGCTGGTGAGGAATGGTAACAGGTGTCAGATTGAGGGTGATGGGAAATTCATACTCACTTTTCCAGTGTGCAGAAGGTCATGAAATCTTTTCCGGCACTGAATCCAGGTTTGTCGTGTCCCTCTTTTGTCCCTCTTTTAAATGGGCCAAGTAAATTAAACAAATAAACTGTAATTAAACCTCTAAAACTTTAAATAAACCTTAGCAAATCAAATTAAAATTTGGTTGTCCAATCCAATTATGCACTCCAGTCCCCGCGGCGCCCACCGGTCACGGAAGTGCTCGAACACGCCGGCGGACACCGCGTGCTCCATCTCCAGGGCCACCCGGGCGCAAACATGGCCGCGGAAGAGAGGGAGGCAATCTGGCTGGACGACCCCCTCGACCGCCCGCTGCCTGGACCAATTGATGGCTTTCTTAGCCAGGCCCAGGAGCAGACCCACGAGGAGGGCCTCCAACCTGCCCGCTCCCCTCCGCACCAGGTGACCGTAGATCAAGAGCGTGGGACTGAAGTGCAACCAAAAATCGAGGAGCAGCCCCTTCAAATAATGGAAGAGGGGCTGCAACCTCTCACACTCTGTGTAAATATGAAAAACGGACTCCTCCAGGCTGCAGAACAAACAGGCGGCCTGGGAGTCCGTGAACCTACTTAAAAATATATTGCACGGGACTGCTCCGTGCAACACCCTCCAGGCCAAGTCCCCAATAGAACAAGGGAGGACTCCCGCATAGAGAGCCCTCCATTGGGGACCACCGCCTCAAGGCAAGGACGGCACGCCACGGCGTGTCCGGACGGTAGGCGATGACAAAGTGGAAAGTGCAGGTTTGTCGTGTCACTCCCAAGGAGTTGACCTCCTCAGCCACCTGCATCCACACTGCTTTAGTCTGCTTGGGAGGCCTCTTCCTCCCTGAGGAAGGGAAGAGCACCTCCCTGTTGGCCCTAGCCCCATCCACCAATGCCTGCAGGGCCACCTTGTCAAAACGAGGAGCTGATCTGGGCCTCCCGCTTGTCATCCTGCAGGTCCCTCTTACACCAAATGGAGGAAGCTTGGAAGCCTGCAGAAGAAGCAAGGCTTGCTGCTGACCTTAAATGCAACAGCAATGATGACATCATCGGAGGTGACTTTCAATCATGAAAAACCCATTTGCCAAGGGTTCCCACACTTGGAAATCAATTGGACAATTAAGTTAAAATTACATCAATCTCCCACAGCCATTTAGATTCGGGTGAATAACACGAAATGCAGATAACACGACGGCATCCCGCACCTGAGTTAAAATCCTGCCCGAGTTTTGGGTGTAGGTGGTGGGGCGAAGGTGCACCCCTGCTCCAACAGGCCCCACAAAAATAATTCAAGACTTACCTTTAGCTGGGCCTCCCCTCTTCCATCGTCCATGGAACTGATTGAAGCCTGCGCTGCACAGGCTCCGATCTAAAACGGCAATCAGGGTCCTGCTTACGTCATTGGGCTCCGATTTCTATAGTAACAGGGGGCCTATCGGCTGAAACAGGCGGGCGCTTTGGACACACGGTGGTAGGCCGCATCACCGGTGTTAACGGGACGGTGAGGCAACCAACCACTTTTGAGGCCGTTCGCACCAGCCGAAGGGAGTCTAAATCCACCCCTGTGTGTTCTGTGAATGCAGTCAGCGTGATCTGCCACGGTGCTTCTCCTTTGTGCTTGGTGTGTGGCGCCTACCCTTCTCCTCAGCGATACTCGATTAGAATGGGCAAGTGTGCTGGCCGGTGACAGGGTTTTACTGCCGACCCCCTGCGATTGTGCCAGCACTGGAGGTCTATGTGGTGTGCACTCCAATAACCCTTCATCTGAATCAGTCGTGTACGCCTCTCTGCACGTCCTGACAAATCTATTGTAGATTACGCAGGGAAGCTTGATTGCCCAGATGGGATGTTGCCTTGAGAGCCACCTGCCTGCTCCGAGGCTGTGACATTCAGAGTTCTGCTTCTGGGCATTCCCTCAACATGCTCACTGATCTGTCAGAGAGCCGAACGTTGGCCAGCTGTGAGGACTCTGAGTTCTTGGATCATGGTTGCCTGTGTCCTTTCTCTAAGCATTTTAAAAAGCCAGCACAGAGGGCATTTACAAACCTCTATAGCAGCAGCGTAAGCATTCATTAGAGAGGTTGCTACTGTCAGATTGGCTCAGTGCTGCCTGAAAGAGTGGTGGAAGCCGATTCAATAGTAACATTCAAAAGAGAATTGGATAAATACTTGAAGGGAAAAAATTTACAGGGCCAAGGGGAAAGAGTAGGAGAATGGGATTAATTAGATAGCTCTACCAAAGAGCCGGCACAGGCACGATGGGCCGAATGGCCTCCTTCTGTGCTGTTTCATTCTATGATTCTACTGCCCAAACTGCTGGACAGTACTGACGCTGATCCAACCTGGGGCAAAATGTGATTATTAATGGGAACAAAATGTCTAAGGGAACACTTCACATTGGGCCCCACAAGGCAGTATAACTGGTTTCTGCTAGTACTGGTTTTGAGTTGAACTATGGTCTAACCCACCAGTTAAGGTATTTCGTTATTATCATAAGAATTATTATCAATAAGAAGCAGCTTCGGTGCAAGGTTGAAAAGAAAATACTTGGAAACTTGATGAGTTTAGATTTTAAAAGCTTGAAGACTGTAGGAGGAAGGGAAGACCTGAGGCGCACCAGTATTGAAAAGGCTTGGAGTGAAGACAAGGTAATAAAAGAAAGGCAGAGTTGACTCAGTTTCTCTGTCCACAGATGCTGCCTGACCTGCTGAGCATTTCCAGCGTTTTCTGTTTTTATTTCAGATTTCCAGCATCTGCAGTATTTTGCTTTTGTAATGAAAGCAAGTATTGGTTAAGTGACACCAATCTTGGATTTGAAAAGCCGTAGATTATGGAAGGAAGGGAAGATTGGGGGGAGGTGAAGGATTCCACAGTTTTGAAGTCTTGAGAAAGAGTGAGTTATAGTAGGCACAATGAGTCTTGACTTCAACACAACAGGGATGCAGGGAGGAGGAAGAGTGCGCAGGGTGATAAATTTGGAGCTCAAAAGGAACGAGGAAGGAAACCACAATAATATTGAGAAAAGGAATAAAACTGCTACAGCTATTTTTTTTAATTCGTTCCTGGGATGTGGGCGTCGCTGGCAAGGCCGGCATTTATTGCCCATCCCTAGTTGCCCTCGAGAAGGTGGTGGTGAGCCGCCTTCTTGAACCGCTGCAGTCCGTGTGGTGAAGGTACTCCCACAGTGCTGTTGGGGAGGGAGTTCCAGGATTTTGACCCAGCGACAAGGAAGGAATGGTGATATATTTCAAGTCAGGATGGTGTGTGACTTCAAGGGGAACTTGCTGGTGATGGTGTTTGATGCGCTATCAATTACTCAAAAGACTGAGGTTAAGCGAGTAACTAACAGGCTTTTATTAACAAGAGAATGAAGGTGTGCCTCGAGTGGTCGACCAGTCCAGAATACAGAGGGACTGTGGAGCAGTCACCTTTATACCTGGACTCGTGGGAGGAGTCAGCCAAGGCATGTACAGACATGTACACAGTGGAATACAAACACACACACAGGCAGGTATAACAGTGGTTTACCACATTCACCCCTTGTTTAAAAATGAGTCCGGCGGGGTGAAGTGTATTAAAAGTTTGTGTATTGGAGTCTCTCCGGAGGTCTTGTCTGCCGCTGTGATCGACGTGGCGACGGCAGGGGTAGTGAAGCTTCCGGCGTCGAGTCCCGCGTAGGCTGGGGCACTGGTGTGTAGTCCTCGTGCGGGTCACGGGGCCCAGGCATGCCGTCTGCTGGGGTTGGATATTGGATCGTGGGGGGGGGTGGTGGTAGTGGGTAGTGGGTTACTGGGGCCCCCGAGGGTGCGAGGTCTCGTATGGAGACTGTGTCCTCCCGCCCGTCCGGGTACGCAATGTAAGCATACTGGGGGTTGGCGTGGATGAGGTCGACCCTCTCGACCAGGGGGTCCGTTTTATGGGTCCTCACGTGTCTTCTCAGTAGGACTGGCCCTAGGGACGTCAGCCATGGCGGTAGCGATGTCCCCGATGTGGACTTCCTTGGGAAGACAAACATTTTCTCATGAGGGGTGGCGTTAGTGGCAGTGCAGAGCAGTGACCGAATAGAGTGGAGCGCATCGGGGAGCACATCCTGCCAGCGGGAGGTCGGAAGGCCCCTAGACTTTAAGGCTAGCAGGGCGGCCTTCCAAACTGTCGCATTCTCTCTTTCCACCTGTCCGTTCCCCCGGGGGTTGTAACTGGTGGTCCTGCTTGTGGCAATACCCCTAGCGAGCAGGTACTGACGGAGTTCGTCGCTCATAAACGATGAGCCCCGGTCGCTATGGATATAGCTGGGGAAACCGAACAGGGTGAAGAGGTCGTTCAGACATTTAATGACCGTGGCACTGGTCATGTCCGGGTAGGGGATGGCAAACGGGAAACGGGAGTACTCATCAATAATGTTGAGGAAGTACACATTGCGGTCGGAGGAGGGGAGAGGCCCTTTAAAATCAACGCTCAGGCGCTCGAAGGGGCGAGTGGCTTTTATCAGGTGAGCCCTGTCTGGTCTATAAAAGTGCGGTTTGCACTCAGCGCAGACTTGGCAGTTCCTGGTCATGGTCCTGACCTCCTCAATGGAGTAAGGCAGGTTGCGGGCCTTGATGAAGTGGAAGAACCTGGTGACTCCCGGGTGGCAGAGGTCATTGTGGAGGGCCCGCAGTCTATCGATCTGCGCGCTGGCGCAGGTGCCACGCGATAGAGCATCCGGGGGTTCATTGAGCTTCCCGGGCCGGTACAAGATCTCGTAATTGTAGGTGGAAAGTTCGATTCTCCACCTCAAGATCTTGTCGTTTTTGATTTTGCCCCTCTGCTTGTTGTTAAACATAAAAGCAACTGAACGCTGGTCAGTGAGCAGGGTAAATCGTTTTCCGGCCAGGTAGTGCCTCCAATGACGCACAGCCTCCACAATAGCCTGGGCCTCCTTCTCAACAGCGGAGTGTCTGGTCTCCGGGCCCTGGAGGGTTCGTGAAAAGAAGGCCACGGGTCTCCCCGCCTGATTAAGGGTAGCGGCCAGGGCAAAGTCGGACGCGTCGCTTTCCACCTGGAAGGGGATGGATTCGTCCACTGCGTGCATGGTGGCTTTGGCAATGTCTTCCTTGATACGGTGGAAGGCTAAGCGGGCCTCTGCCGTCAAGGGAAAAGAGGTGGACTTGATCAGCGGACGGGCCTTGTCCGCATAGTAGGGGACCCACTGGGCGTAATAAGAGAAAAACCCTAGGCACCTCTTCAGGGCCTTGAGGCAGTGTGGCAGTGGGAGTTCCATAAGGGGACGCATCCGGTCGGGGTCGGGACCGATGACTCCATGTTCCACAACACAGCCAACGATGGCGAGGCGGCTTGTGCGGAATATGCACTTCTCCTTGTTATACGTCAGGTTCAGGAGTTGGGCGGTGCAGAGGAATTTTTCGAGGTTTGCGTCATGGTCCTGCAAGTCATGGCCGCAGATGGTCACATTGTCCAGATATGGGAAAGTGGCCTGCAACACATTTTGATCGACCCTCCGGTCCATCTCCCTTTGGAAGACGGAGACCCCGTTGGTGACGCCAAAAGGAACCCTAAGGAAGTGATAGAGGCGGCCGTTTGCCTCAAAGGCAGTATACTGGCGGTCCTCAGGGCGGATAGGGAGCTGGTGGTACGCTGATTTCAGGTCAATGGTCGAGAAGACGCGGTACTGCACGATCTGGTTGACCATATCAGCTATGCGGGGGAGTGGGTAAGCGTCCAGCAGGGTTTAGCGATTTATTGTCTGGCTGTAGTCGATGACCAGGCGCTGCTTCTCGCCGGTCTTAACGACCACAACCTGGGCTCGCCAGGGGCTGGTGCTGCCCTCAATAATCCCCTCCTTCAGGAGCCGCTCCACTTCGGTTTTAATGAAAACCCTGTCCCCGGCACTGTATCGCCTGCTCTTTGTGGCGATGGGCTTACAGTCGGGGGTGAGGTTAGCAAACAGTGGGGGGGGGGGGTGACTCTGAGTGTGGAGAGGTTGCACCTGGTGCGCGGCGGGCAATTTGGAAGCTGCTGGCTGCGGACTGTGAGTGGGGGGAGGGGTCCACCGTACGCCATCGTAACACTTTTAAGGTGGCACTGAAAATCTAACCCCAGTAAAACGGCAGCGCAGAGGTGGGGCAGGACCAGAAGTTTAAAATTATCGTACACAGTCCCGTCTACTAAGAGTGTCACCACGCAGTAGCCGCCAATGTCCGCCGACTGGGACTCGGAGGCCATAGAAATCCGCTGGTGCGCAGGCAGGACTGGGAGAGAGCAACGCCGCACCGTGTCGGGGTGGATGAAGCTCTCCGTGCTCCCAGAGTCAAAAAGGCAGGTTGTTTCGTGACCATTTACCTTAATGTCCATTGTGGACCGGGCCAGTTGGTGCGGTCTCGCTTGGTCCAGCGTAACGGAGGCCAGCGTAGGGGTCGGTGTGTCGCTGCGGGTATCAGATGAGGCAGTGTTGGGGGCCTGCTGCATCCCGGCTGGCGTCCAAGATGGCGGCGTCCATGATCCCCATGTGGCTGGAGGCGTCCAAAATGGCTGCTGTTCCGGTGGTTCGCACATGGCTGGGGAGGCCCAAGATGGTGGCCCGCACGGCCCACACGTGGCGCTGCTGGGGTTCGGGGTGGCTTTGGCCCTGCAGACGCTGGCGTAGTGTCCCTTCTTCCCGCAGCCCGAGCAGATCGCATTTTTCGCCAGGCAGCGTGCTCTGGGGTGTTTGGCCTGGCCACAGAAGTAGCATTTCTGGCCTTGGGACACTGCTGCGGTAGTTGGGCCGTTGCTGGGGTGGCACGGCGCTATGAGACGGTCCTACCGTGTCCCAGGCTGTCGTTCCCCGCGGCGTCCACGGTGCAGAGGAGTAGGCATCCATGCCCCGGTAGGCTGCGTCCAATGATAGTGCGAGTTCAGAGGCCTTGTTGAGGTCGAGGTCACTCTGCTCCAACAGTCGCTGTCGGGTGTAATTGGACCTGTGGCCCGCTACAAAAGCGTCCCGGATAAGTTCCTCTGTGTACACGGCGGCCTTTACATCCTTACAACCACATGCCCGGCCAAGCACAGACAGTGCCTGAAGGTATTCCTCGGTCGATTCCCCCGGTTGTTGTTTACGACTCCCCAGGAGGTGCCTGGCGTACACCTCATTCACTGGGCGCGTGTACTGGTCCTTGAGGAGCTTGAGAGCAGCTGTGTACGAGGTCGCGTCCTGGATGACCGAGTACGCTCGGTGGTTCACTTTGGAGGTCAGGACATCCAGTTTGTCCTCATCCGATTTGACCGTTGCAGCGGAGGCGATCAGGAATCTTTCAAAGCACTTAAGCCAGTGAGCAAACTTGGTGGATGCGTCCGCCTCCCGATGGTCTAAGTCCAGGCATGCTGGTGTGAGGATCTTCTCCATTATAAAAAAATCTTGTTAATAAAATTGATGCGCTATCAATTACTCAAAAGACTGAGGTTAAGCGAGTAACTAACAGGCTTTTATTAACAAGAGAATGAAGGTGTGCCTCGAGTGGTCGACCAGTCCAGAATACAGAGGGACTGTGGAGCAGTCACCTTTATACCTGGACTCGTGGGAGGAGTCAGCCGAGGCATGTACAGACATGTACACAGTGGAATACAAACACACACACAGGCAGGTGTAACAGTGGTTTACCACAGTGTTCCCATGCGCCTGCTGCCCTTGTCCTTCTAGGTCATAGAGGTCACAGGTTTGGGAGGTGCTGCCGAAGATATTGGAACATCTCAAGATGTTGCATGTAGAGATGCATCCTTTCGATGTTGCAGACTGCACTATAAGCCATGTTGGGCATACACAATGAGGTTGACACTGTGTGATGAACCCAAGCTCAGACTGATGTTCCAGAAGAATATGAAAGGAGACATTAACTAGGCTCACCTTCCAGGATAAAGAGCAACGCCTAAACAGAGCCACAGTGATAGATGGTTGACGTGGAAGCATTTGTCTCCATTAAATAGAGGTGTTGTAGTAACGGTGAATCTGCTGAAACAAATGGCTGGGTATTTGCCTATCCAGCTATGACAGTCTGTATAGTTCAACACTTGTATCAATCAATTTTAACAGCTCAAAGGCAGCTGTGACCAGACTGGAGTCTATGTGTCCATCATGATTTATCAAATTGAGTGTGAGAAAATTTAATTACCGATCCTTGTAAAAACAAGACTATATGAGCAAAGGCGCCTGAGCTCAATAAATCTGCTTTAAATTAAAAGCCGTATCTCGTAAATAACCATCTGAAATTTAGGATTAGCATAACAAAATTAAAGACTAATTTGAAAGGTCTTTTTGCTGTATAAACAACGTTTGTTATATTACAGAAAGGAGCGTCTGATATTTTGGATGTTTGATTCCAAGTTTCTTTCACAACTCATTTATATTAGAGCCCTGGCCTCAGAAACATTACTGTAATATAAATGAGGCGATGATCATCCCGTCAAAGGCAGGGAACACCAGCCTGGAGGGTGAAGGCTCAATACCGGCAAATGTAAGCAGATATTATCGCCAGCACTTGCTATCAGGGCTGTAAGATTCCCTAGTTGTGTATACATCTATCCGTAGGGTTAGGATTTGGTTTAATCTCATATATGATTAAGGTTTTATCTTTCCTTTTACTTATAAATTCTTGTGGATTTGTACTGTAGCTAGAAATAATGAAGTGGTTAAAGTTGTTCATTCCCAGGCGTCTGCTGAAAAAGTGCAGGAAGTGTGATTCGTGCCTGTTGTCTTATTTCCGTGGCCACATTGTGAAACGAGATAGCCAAGACAGTCTTGAGATAGGAAGTGGGACAACAGGCCAGGATGATAAACAAGTTGGCATCTAGTGTTTTGAAGGAAAGATCTCATTTCTGGGGATCTTGTTCACAATAACACTTGTCATGCCATAATGAATCGGCAATGATAGTGTTCGTGAGAAGTGGCCTATAAAGACTGTGAGCTTTCCTTAACAATTTGTAGAGAGAGTCGGGATCGAAAGGATCGATGAAACTTACCTCTCTACTGCATGAGTTCAGTGTTTCAAGAAGTTCCACCCCCCTCCCCCCTGCTCTTTCCCCATATCCCTGTAATTTTTTTGTCCTTCAAGTATTTATCCAATTCCATTTTGAAGGCTACTATTAAATCTGTAACCACCACCCAATCGGGCAGTGCATTCCAAATCCTAACCACTCTTTGCGTAAAAAAGTTTTTTCCTCATGTCGCCACTGGTTCTTTTGCCAATCACCTTAAATCTGTTCTCTCTCATTATTGACCCTTCAGCCATTGTAAACAGTTTCTCTTTATTTACTCTATCTAAACAGTTCATGATTTTAAACACCTCTATCATATCTCCTCTTAGCCTTCTCTGCTCTAAGGAGAATTAGTCTCATTCCCTGTAGCTCTGCAATTTTCTCCCCGTCAGTTATCCAATTCCCTTTTTAAAGTTACTATTGAATCTGCATCGAGCACCCTTTAAAGCAGTGCATTCCAGATTATAGTTAACTTGCTATGTAAAAAAAAAAAATTCTCCTCATCTCCCCGCTGGCTCTTTTGCCAGTTACCTTAAATCTGTGTCCATTTATACATTTCAATGTAACACTTTGCATGATGAAGATTTCCACCAATCTGGAACGAGCAAAACCCATGGAAAATTTTGCCAAATTACAGAACATTTATTGTGTATTTGATGGTTGCAGGGCCCTAATGCACAGGTTGCATTTAATAAATGTGTGACAGTCGGGTAATATCATAGAATGACATAGAATTTTACAGCATAGAAACAGGCCATTCGGCCCAACAGGTCTACACCGGTGTTTGCGCTCCACAAGAGCCACTTCTCACACTATTTACTTCATCTAACCCTATCTGCATATCCTTCTATTAATTTCTCTCTCATGTACTGATCTAGATTCCCCTTAAATGCATCTATACTATTCACTGGGGCTTTGTCTAATACCAGGGGGGTTCTCTGGTATCCACTTATTAATCAAACCTGTAACGGGGCCAAAGAGAAAGAAAACACTGGTTTTAACATCTGGAAAGCCAATCAGCTGCTCAGTTCATAGCACAGTGACAAGAAAAGTGCCAGAGGGAGGCACTCGGAACCTGCCGCTGAGAAACAATATACAGCACAGATGGTGCAAAACATGGATTAGTGCTAGAATCTTCTGGATGAGCTGGGGCTTCATTTTGGTCAAGGTCATAACTTGATCGAAACTCATCACGGGCCGGATCTTGCTGGAAATTTAATGGCGTGTTAACGACACACGCCGTTATTATTGCGCAAATCGGCCAGCAAATTCAGGGGATTAAGAGATTCGCCGTGAGGTGCGAATCTCCAGAACTTGCTGGTTGATTTATGCCACGCCGCCATTTGCTTCGCACAAACGGCGTCTCGCCCTTAGCTTCCCCGTTATTGATGAGAACTGGCCGGATTGGCACCTTAATTTGCCCATTAAACTCACCGCAGAAAGTTAATTTAACGACATGATAATTGTTAATCCTATGCTAATCAAGCTCTCTGTCCAAGAAAGGGAACAATTTAAAGTGTTCAATATGTCGTAAATTTTTGTTGGAGATTTAAAAAGCTTTTTTTTTTAAACGTCTTGCTTTTCCCTTCTGTCACGTTCTCTCTCAATCTAATCTTTCGTTCCCTCTCTTTCTGTACCTGATTTGATTCTAATTCACCCGATTTCCCTCTCCATCATTTCTGTTTCTTTCTCAATCCTTAAATCTCACTGGTTAAGGAGATAGAGGGCTGGTCCTGTTGGTCACCGAGGGCCCAGGTGCCCCGTCGCCCTCACCGCCCCGTTATCAGCTCGCACTTCCCGCAAGTTGCGGTACAAAGACATTTTGAGCTGAAAGGTGCAGGAAAGAGTCTAAGATGCCCCGTTCCAGCAAGATCTCCTCATCGTTCTCTGTTCACTAAAGAATTTCTGACCATGCATTTTTCATTTGGAATTAATTGCTGCTAATCACACTAATATCCTGAGGTGATGTCTGAGCAACTTTCTTCCCTCTCTGCTGGATACAGTCCCTCGAGCTTTCCACTATTATCTGGATTTAACCAGCCGGAGTGGAATAAAATGAATTCTATTCATTTTCAAACGAATGACGTGTCTAACGGCCCCCCGCCCTCTCCTAGCTCTGGCCAATAATAAACAACGGGAAGGAGGGGTTTGAACAAGTCTGTGCTCTGACCTCAGTCCCTTTGTGGGCTCCGTAAAAGAATTGCTCAGGGAGCACTTTGGAAAAGCACACACATATTTACCACCCTAAGCACAGCTGACTCCAATTTGAAATTTTTCATTTCCTTGTTACATAAATTGCAGCAAAAAAAAACATGTGTTGTCATTTCATCCGACAGTCCAGGTCCTATTGGGGACTTGGCCTGGAGGGTGTTGCACGGAGCAGTCCCGTGCAATATATTGTTAAGTAGGTTCACGGACTCCCAGACCGCCTGTTTGTTCTGCGGTCTGGAGGAGTCCGTTTTTCACGTATATGTTGAATGTGAGAGGTTGCAGCCCCTCTTCCATTATTTGAAGGGGCTGCTCCTCGACTTTTGGTTGCACTTCAGTCCCACGCTCTTGATCTACGGTCACCCGGTGCGGAGGGGAGCGGGCAGGTTGGAGGACCTCCTCGTGGGTCTGCTCCTGGGCCTGGCTAAAAAAGCCATCAATTGGTCCAGGCAGCGGGCGGTCGAGGGGGTCGTCCAGCCAGATTGCCTCCCTCTCTTCCGCGGCCATGTTCGCGCCCGGGTGGCCCTGGAGATGGAGCACGCGGTGTCCGCCGGCACGCTCGAGCACTTCCGTGACCGGTGGGCGCCGCGGGGACTGGAGTGCATAATTGGATTGGACAACCAAATTTTAATTTGATTTGCTAAGGTTTATTTGAAGTTTTAGGGGTTATTTACAGATTATTTGTTTAATTTACTTGGTCAATTAAAAGAGGGACAGTCCAGGTCCCAATTTCAACCTCTTCATAAAGTAAGCTTTCATTCTATACATAAAGCATTTAATCCCCTTGATTAGATTCCAGTTTGTACCTCACTACCAGAGTACCAGTGTCCACAATTCTATGTATAAACCACCCGAACCCCTCAATTAGATTCCAGCCTGTAACTCACACCCTGGTATCTGTTACGCTATATAAGGCTGAAACCTTAAGGAAAACACAGCAAGAAAATAAAGTGCAATAATTAAGGATAACATCACTCCACAAGTAGTTAAAGTATCCTTTCTAGAACATATTTCTTACACATGCTGATAATCTGAGCAATCTTCTTAATTTGGGACAAATCTCCAGTATTTGTCTGAGCCCCTGCCTCAGCTTATCTGCTGCTGAAATACTCATCCATGCCTTTGCTACCTCTAGACTTGACTATTCTAATGCTCTCTTGGCCAGCCTCTCACCTTGCACTCTTCGTAAACAGGAGCTCATCAAAAGCTGCCCGTACCCTAACTCGCACCAAGTCCCATTCACACATCACCACTGTGCTCGCTGACCTAAATCAGCTTCTGGTCTAGCAACACCTCAAATTTAAAATTCTCATCCTTGTTTTCAAATCCCTGTGGCTCCCTGAGCTGTGGCTCAGTCAGCAGCTGAGTCAGTAGATTGTGGTTTCAAAGTCCCAATCTAGAGAATTGAACACAAAAATCTAGGCTGACACTCCAGTGCAGTACTGAGGGAGTGCTACACTGTTGGAGGGGCCGTTTTTCGGATGAGAAGTTAAAACCGAGGCCTCAATCTGCCCTCTCAGGTGGACGTAAAAGATCCCATGGCACTATTTCAAAGAAGAGCAGGGGAATTCTCCCCGGTGCCCTGGCCAATTTTTAGCCCTCAATCAATATTTATAAAACAGATTATCTGGTCATTCTCACATTGCAGTTTGTGGGATCTTGCTGTGTGCAAATTGGCTGCTGCATTTTCTGCAACAGTAATTGCACTTCCAAAGTATTTAATTAGCTGTAAAGCATTTTGGGATGTCCTGAGGTCATGAAAGGTGATATATTGGCTGCCGTGTTTCCTACATTACAAAAGTGACTACACATCAAAAAACAAGCACTCTCAGTTATCCATAATTCTATGGCTGTAAAGCACTTTGGGATATCCTAAGGATGTGAAAGGCACTATATAAATGTTAGTTTTTCTTTCTTTCCATGGTCTCGCCCCTCCCTAGCGCTGTAATTTCCTCCAGCCCTACAACCCTCCGAGATCTCTGCACTCCTCCAATTCTGGCCTCTTGTACATCCCCAATTTTAATCGCTCCACCATTGGCGGCCATGCCTTTAGCTGCCTAGGCCCTAAACTCTGGAATTTCCTCCCTAAACCTCTCTGCCTTTCTTCCTTTCTTTAAAACCTACCTCTTTGACCAAGCTTTTGGTCACCTGTCCTAATATCTCCTTATGTGGCTCAGTGTCAAATATTGTTTGATAATGATCCTGCGAAGCACCGTGGGACGTTTTCCTACGTTAAAGTTCTTCTTGTTGTATATATTTCAGACCAGCGGGCCCCCAGGGGCTGAGCTGTCAATCCCAAGATCCAGGACACAATGGAGCGTACTAATACATAGAATGATTACTGAGCAGGTCTTCACATGTTGTCTGTTTACCCAGAGCTTATTAACATTTCAGGGAATCTGTCCTCATTTCCAAACAATCTTTCACCTAATTTATTTCTGACGACAGGCAACAGCACCAACAAAGAATTGACTCTCATTGAATATGTGGATGGTGCTGGTCAGCTTCATGTATTGGTCACCCATCACCTCGTCAGGGATTCCTTTAAAGATACAACTAAAGTAGTAATCTAACTAAATACAGAAATCCTGTCTTGTCACAATTAGATTCCAAGCTATAAATCACTCTCAGTTATCCATAATTCTATAAACCACCCAAACCCCTTGATTAGATTTCAGCCTGTAACTCACCCCTGGGTGTCTGTTATTCTATATATAAACCACCCAAACTCCTCGATTAGATTCCAGCCTGTAACACACTCCTGGCTATCCATAGATCTATATATAATATGGACTATGTGAAATGCTTCTGTAAGATTTTCATCTCAACAACAGAACTATGCCTGGATTTTACAATTACGCACTGCTTCCAGAATTTTGGACATTCCTACATTTTTGCAGGAAAAGTAACTTGACAAGAGGGTAAAAAGCTTGTATTTATAATGCTTTTCTAGATGTCCCAAAGCGCTTTACAGACAATGAAGTACTTTTGAAGTGCAGTCACTGTTGTAATGTAGGAAACGTGGCAGCCAATTTATGCACAGCAAGGTCCCACAAACAGCAATGTGACAATGACCAGATAATCTGTTTTAGTGATGTTGATTGAGGGATAAATATTGGCCAGGACACTGGGGAGAACGCCCCTGCTCTTCTTTGTAATAGTGCTATGTGATCTTTTACATGCAGCTGAGAAAGCAGACAGAGCCTTGGTTTAAGATCTCATCCGAAAGACGGCACCGCCGACAGTGCAGCACCCCCGCCATACTGCAATGGGAGTATCAGCCTAGAATTTTGTGCTGAAGTCTCTGGAAAGGGACTTGAACCTGTAACCTTCTGAGTCAAAGGTGGGAGCTCTACTCAGTGAGCCACTGCTGGAATCTCAACCAATGTTGGCTGTTGAAGGCAGGAATTTTAGGTGCAGCTGGCTTGAAGCCACTCGGATATCAGAGATCACCCCCTTCTTAGAGTGCAAGGCCCAGTGATTCAGGAGCCCACGCCATGTGAATGGCTTACATGATCATATTCAGACGGAATCAGCCACTTCCCTATTTAATCCTCTCTCACGTGAGGCTGTTGCATTACTATAATCTCATGAGGCCCTGGTGCCAGCACAGGGCCGAAGTCAGAGTTAGAGCAGCAGAGCTTCAAGCAATTACTCCATAGGACATAATTACATAGGATCTACAGCATAGAAACAGGCCATTCGGCCCAACTGGTCTATGCCACATTTATGCTCCACACGAGCTTCCTCCTACCACTCTTCATCTCACCTTATCAGCATATCCTTTTATTCCTTTCTCCCTCATGTGTTTATCTAGCTTCCCCATAAAATCATCTACACTATTCGCCTCAACTACTCCCTGTGGTAGCGAGTTCCACATTGTAACCACTCTTTGGGTAAAGAAGTTTCTCCTGAATTCCCTGTCGGATTTATTGGCGACTATCTTATATTGATGGCCCCTACTTTTAGTCTTCACATACGATTTAAATTGCTGTTATTCTCACGCGTTTTCTTGGCTGTACATCCGCTTTGCTGAGCTAGCGGGGAACTAAATACAGGGATGCACATCAAAGGAGCAGAGAGAAACTGTGCGTGTTCCAGTAAATGTCCAAACTGGATTTTGGAACTCTTAAATGCGTAATTTACTCTCTCGGCTGCTTCTTGATAGCTCTGCTCTGTGCAGATGGGTGCGGGCAGTCTCACAGTTTTCAGTCAGTGCTGGCAGCTTACTGCAATTATACAGGGCCCTGGTGAGACCACACCTGGAGTATTGTGTACAGTTTTTGTCTCCTTACCTAAGGGAGGATATACTTGCCATCGAGGGAGTGCAACGAAGGTTCACCAGACTGGTTCCTGGGGTGGGGGGATTGACCTATGAGGAGTGATTGAGTAGACTAGGCCTATATTCTCTAGAGTTTAGAAGAATGAGAGGTGATCTCATTGACACATACAAAATTCTTACAGGGCTTGACAGGGTAGATGCAGGGAGGATGTTTCCCCTGGCTGGGGAGTCTAGAACCAGGGGTCACAGCCTCAGAATAAGGGGTCGGCCATTTAGGACTGAGATAAGGAGAAATTTCTTCATTCAGAGGGTGGTGAATCTTTGGGATTCTCTACCCCAGAGGGCTGTGGAGGCTCAGTCGTTGAGTATATTCAAGACAGAGATCGATAGATATTTGGATATTAAGGGAATCCAGCGATATGGGGATAGTGCAGGAAAGTGGAGTTGAGGTAGAAGATCAGCCATGACCTTACTGAATGGCGGAGCAGGCTCGAGGGGCCAAATGGCCTACTCCTGCTCCTATTTCTTATGTTCTTATGTTTAAGCACCACTACAACCATAGACACTCCTTGATTTATTTATGAGTGCAGTGTATCTGCTATATATATAATAAAAATTCACTGTAATAAAGATAAGGAGACCTTCAAAATAATCAGAAGTTTCAATTGCATCCATAAATGCTTCTGATTTGATCTCTTAATACATCAAAGGTTCAGCTGCCTAGGCCCTAAGCTCTGGAATTTCCTTCCTAGACCTTTCCACCTCTCTACCTTCCTTTTTTTAAAACCTACCTCTTTGACTAAGCATTTGGTCATCTGTCCTAATATCTCATGTGGCTCCGTGTCAAATATTGTTTGTTAACGATTCTGTGAAGCGCCTTGGGACATTTTGCTATGTTAAAGGAGCTTTTATATATATATATATATAAAATATATAGAAATAAATTGTTTTTGTTGTGGATGGTCCTTGATTAATGGGGCACAGTTGTGTGAAATATTGCTTGACCCCAGTATGTATATGCACTGCCCGGAGTGGTACTGAGATATACAGACCAGTAAGGTTCCAGCTTCCATCCCGAACTCTGCTGGGTCAACTGGGAGGGAGTAGGGTATTACAAACAGCCTCACACAGAATATGCACTTGACAACATAGAGTCATTGAATCTTACAACACAGAAGGAGGCCATTATCTAGTCTCTCCACATAACTGAAGGCCCTTATTCCTGGTACCATTCCAGTAAATCTCCTCTGCACCCTCTCCTAAACCTTGACATCCTTCCTAAAGTGTGGTCACAATACTCCACAATTTAGGATACTCCAGCTGAAGACCAACCAGTGATTTATAAAGGTTTAGTATAACTTCCTTGCTTTTGTACTCTATCGGCTAGAAATTCATTATAGACCAGGAATGGGCAGTATAATTAGAAAAGTTGGAGAATTAGCGCCAGGCGTTAATGCTTTAGACTGCACGCAAAATTCATTCTCGCTGCTCAAAGAAATGATTGGAGTGCTAATTCAAGTCTTTAAGGTGTGGAGATGCCGGAGTTGGACTGGGGTGGACAAATGTAAAAAGTCACACAACACCAGGTTATAGTCCAACAGCTTTATTTGAAATCACAAGCTTTCGGAGCGCTGCTCCTTCTTCAGGTGAAGTGGAGAAATGCATAAAGACACAACTTATATAGTCAGAGAATCATGTCAGATGTTTACAGGTAACCTTTCCAACTGCCATTAATCACACCTCGGCAGAGAGATAATCACAGCAGTCAAAGGTGTGAATGGTGTCCAAACAGGTCAGTCAGGGAAACATTACATCAAAGAACAATGAGGTGGGGTCACAAGGGGTCAAATATTGCAGATGCTGGGGTCTGTATGAAAAACAAAAAAACAGACAAAAAACATTTTTTTTTTTTTTGGCTGGAAATCACAGCAGGTCCGGCCGCATCCGTGTAGAGAGAACAAGCCAATGTCGACTCGAGTCTGGATGACCCTGCATCAGGTGGGGTTACATGTAGCGTGACATGAACCCAAGATCTCTGTTGAGGTCGTCCTCATGGGTGCGGAACTTGGCTATCAGTTTCTGCTCGACGATTTTGCGTTGTCGTGTGTCTCGAAGGCCACCTTGGAGAATGCTCACCCGAAGATCGGAGGCTGAATGTCCTTGACTGCTGAAGTGTTCCCCGACTGGGAGGGAACACTCCTGCCTGGTGATTGTTGCGCGGTGTCCGTTCATCCGTTGTCGCAGTGTCTGCATGGTCTCGCCGATGTACCATGCTCCGGGGCATCCTTTCCTGCAACGTATGAGGTAGACAACGTTGGCCGAGTCACATGAGTATGTACCATGTACCTGGTGGGTGGTGTCCTCACGTGTGATGATGGTATCTGTGTTGATGATCTGGCATGTCTTGCAGAGGTTGCTGTGGCAGGGTTGTGTGGTGTCGTGGTCGCTGTTCTCCTGAAAGCTGGGTAATTTGCTGCGAACGATGGTCTGTTTGAGGTTAGGCAGCTGTTTGAAAGCGAGTAGTGGAGGCGTGGGGATGGCCTTAGCGAGGAGTTCGTCGTCATCGATGACATGTTGAAGGCTGCGAAGAACATGGCGTAGTTTCTCCGCTCCGGGGAAGTACTGGACGACGAAGGGTACTCTGTTGGTTGTGTCCCGTGTTTGTCTTCTGAGGAGGTCTATGCGATTTTTCGCTGTGGCCCGTCGGAACTGTCGATCGATGAGTCGAGCGTCATATCCCGTTCTTACAAGGGCGTCTTTCAGTGTCTGTAGGTGTCCATCGCGTTCATCCTCGTCTGAGCAGATCCTGTGTATTCGCAGGGCTTGTCCATAGGGGATGGCTTCTTTAACGTGGTTAGGGTGGAAGCTGGAGAAGTGAAGCATCGTGAGGTTGTCCGTGGGCTTGCGGTAGAGTGAAGTGCTGAGGTGTCCGTCTTTGATGGAGATTCGTGTGTCCAGGAATGAGATTGATTCTGAGGAGTAGTCCATGGTGAGTTTGATGGTGGGATGGAACTTGTTGATGTTATCGTGTAGTCTTTTCAGTGATTCTTCGCCGTGGGTCCATAGGAAGAAAATGTCGTCGATGTATCTGGTGTATAGCGTTGGTTGGAGATCCTGTGCAGCGAAGAAGTCTTGCTCGAACTTGTGCATGAAGATGTTTGCGTATTGGGGTGCGAATTTGGTCCCCATGGCTGTTCCGTGTGTTTGGGTAAAGAACTGGTTGTCGAAGGTGAAGACATTGTGGTCAAGGATGAAGCGGATGAGTTGTAGGATGGCGTCTGGAGATTGGCTGTTGTTGGTGTTGAGTACTGAGGCTGTCGCAGCGATGCCGTCATCGTGGGGGATACTGGTGTAGAGTGCCGAGATGTCCATCGTGGCGAGGAGTGTTCCTGGTTCAACTGATCCGTGGGTGCTGAGCTTCTGTAAGAAGTCTGTAGTGTCGCGACAGAAGCTGGGGGTTCCCTGTACGATGGGTTTCAGGATGCCCTCGACATATCCAGAGAGGTTCTCACACAGGGTTCCGTTGCCTGATGCGATAGGACGTCCAGGTGTGTTGGCTTTGTGTATCTTTGGGAGGCAGTAGAAGTCTCCCACGCGGGGAGTACGTGGGATGAGAGCATGTAGGATGCTTTGAAGGTCTGGGTCGAAGGTTTTGATCAGTCTGTTGAGTTGGCGGGTGTGTTCTTTGGTCGGATCTGCGGGTAACTGCCTGTAGTGTTCCTGGTTGTCCAGTTGTCGGTATACTTCTTTGCAATAGTCCGTTCTGTTCTGTATGACGATGGCACCTCCTTTGTCTGCTGGTTTGATGACGATGTTGCGGTTGGTCTTGAGAGCGTGGATGGCGTTGCGTTGTGCTCGGGTGACATTCTGGACTGTCTTGTGAGTGCGGCTGATGAATCTGGCGTTGATGCATCTCCTGACAGCTTGAGCATACATGTCAAGCTTAGGGCAGCGACCCTCCGGAGGGGTCCAATTTGACTCTTTCTTCTTCGGTTGCTGCACTGCGGATCCCTCTGTTTGCTGTTCCGGATCATTGATTGTCTCATTGGGTTCGCTGCTGACATCTTGGGATTTGTGGAAGAAGCAGCAGACCAGCTACGAGACACCGCCAAACAAACAAGGCAACGGAACTACGCTACCTACATGCACACCAAGAACAGGAAGCTTGAGAAACTTGGCATCACCAGCAGCAGCAACCAAGCCTCCCCCGGTACCACGGTTGAAACCACAGGGAAATCCATCGTCAACCTGTCCGACCACACCCTTCAACCAGACGAAATTGAAGTTCTCAGCTGAGGGCTCAATTTCTGCCCCACCAGCAAAATGGACCCCATCGGTCTCGCGGCAGACACAGAGGAATTCATCAGGAGAATGAGGCTCCGGGAATTCTTCCACAAATCCCAAGATGTCAGCAGCGAACCCAATGAGACAATCAATGATCCGGAACAGCAAACAGAGGGATCCGCAGTGCAGCAACCGAAGAAGAAAGAGTCAAATTGGACCCCACCGGTGGGTCGCTGCCCTAAGCTTGACATGTATGCTCAAGCTGTCAGGAGATGCATCAACGCCAGATTCATCAGCCGCACTCACAAGACAGTCCAGAATGTCACCCGAGCACAACGCAACGCCATCCACGCTCTCAAGACCAACCGCAACATCGTCATCAAACCAGCAGACAAAGGAGGTGCCATCGTCATACAGAACAGAACGGACTATTGCAAAGAAGTATACCGACAACTGGACAACCAGGAACACTACAGACAGTTACCCGCAGATCCGACCAAAGAACACACCCGCCAACTCAACAGACTGATCAAAACCTTCGACCCAGACCTTCAAAGCATCCTACATGCTCTCATCCCACGTACTCCCCGCGTGGGAGACTTCTACTGCCTCCCAAAGATACACAAAGCCAACACACCTGGACGTCCTATCGCATCAGGCAACGGAACCCTGTGTGAGAACCTCTCTGGATATGTCGAGGGCATCCTGAAACCCATCGTACAGGGAACCCCCAGCTTCTGTCGCGACACTACAGACTTCTTACAGAAGCTCAGCACCCACGGATCAGTTGAACCAGGAACACTCCTCGCCACGATGGACGTCTCTGCACTCTACACCAGTATCCCCCACGATGACGGCATCGCTGCGACAGCCTCAGTACTCAACACCAACAACAGCCAATCTCCAGACGCCATCCTACAACTCATCCGCTTCATCCTTGACCACAATGTCTTCACCTTCGACAACCAGTTCTTTACCCAAACACACGGAACAGCCATGGGGACCAAATTCGCACCCCAATACGCAAACATCTTCATGCACAAGTTCGAGCAAGACTTCTTCGCTGCACAGGATCTCCAACCAACGCTATACACCAGATACATCGACGACATTTTCTTCCTATGGACCCACGGCGAAGAATCACTGAAAAGACTACACGATAACATCAACAAGTTCCATCCCACCATCAAACTCACCATGGACTACTCCTCAGAATCAATCTCATTCCTGGACACACGAATCTCCATCAAAGACGGACACCTCAGCACTTCACTCTACCGCAAGCCCACGGACAACCTCACGATGCTTCACTTCTCCAGCTTCCACCCTAACCACGTTAAAGAAGCCATCCCCTATGGACAAGCCCTGCGAATACACAGGATCTGCTCAGACGAGGATGAACGCGATGGACACCTACAGACACTGAAAGACGCCCTTGTAAGAACGGGATATGACGCTCGACTCATCGATCGACAGTTCCGACGGGCCACAGCGAAAAATCGCATAGACCTCCTCAGAAGACAAACACGGGACACAACCAACAGAGTACCCTTCGTCGTCCAGTACTTCCCCGGAGCGGAGAAACTACGCCATGTTCTTCGCAGCCTTCAACATGTCATCGATGACGACGAACACCTCGCTAAGGCCATCCCCACGCCTCCACTACTCGCTTTCAAACAGCCGCCTAACCTCAAACAGACCATCGTTCGCAGCAAATTACCCAGCTTTCAGGAGAACAGCGACCACGACACCACACAACCCTGCCACAGCAACCTCTGCAAGACATGCCAGATCATCAACACAGATACCATCATCACACGTGAGGACACCACCCACCAGGTACATGGTACATACTCATGTGACTCGGCCAACGTTGTCTACCTCATACATTGCAGGAAAGGATGCCCCGGAGCATGGTACATCGGCGAGACCATGCAGACACTGCGACAACGGATGAACGGACACCGCGCAACAATCACCAGGCAGGAGTGTTCCCTCCCAGTCGGGGAACACTTCAGCAGTCAAGGACATTCAGCCTCCGATCTTCGGGTGAGCATTCTCCAAGGTGGCCTTCGAGACACACGACAACGCAAAATCGTCGAGCAGAAACTGATAGCCAAGTTCCGCACCCATGAGGACGACCTCAACAGAGATCTTGGGTTCATGTCACGCTACATGTAACCCCACCTGATGCAGGGTCATCCAGACTCGAGTCGACATTGGCTTGTTCTCTCTACACGGATGCGGCCGGACCTGCTGTGATTTCCAGCCAAAAAAAAAAAAAATGTTTTTTGTCTGTTTTTTTGTTTTTCATACAGACCCCAGCATCTGCAATATTTGACCCCTTGTGACCCCACCTCATTGTTCTTTGATGTAATGTTTCCCTGACTGACCTGTTTGGACACCATTCACACCTTTGACTGCTGTGATTATCTCTCTGCCGAGGTGTGATTAATGGCAGTTGGAAAGGTTACCTGTAAACATCTGACATGATTCTCTGACTATATAAGTTGTGTCTTTATGCATTTCTCCACTTCACCTGAAGAAGGAGCAGCGCTCCGAAAGCTTGTGATTTCAAATAAAGCTGTTGGACTATAACCTGGTGTTGTGTGACTTTTTACATCAAGTCTTTAAGGTCATTGGTGTTACACTCAAAGGGTGGACCAATATCAGGTGCAGTCTAATCGCAAGTCACGATTGCCACAGGCTTTTTACAGTACTTAAAGGGGAGGTTCCTTGATGCTGCAGAACTTCATTCTCAGCATTGCTGACTGTGCAGCTGCCTCAGCAAGCAGCAGCAGCAGGAAAAGGAGAAGCAGCCGGAGGACTGAAGCAGCTGTACTCATGGCAGATCCACGCCCCAGGGAGAGAGCCCGCATCAAGCATTGGAGGCGTTGGTGTTCGCTGTGGAGAGACGGAGGGTGGTGTTCGACCCGGCAGGTAGCAGGAGCCCTCGCTACAAGTCTTCCGCACCATGTAGATGGAGGTAGCGCAGCACGTCTCGGGCAGCACTGTATTTGCCAGGACCCACACACAGTGCAAGAAGAAATTTAACGACCTCACTCCGATGGTCAGGGTGAGTGAATGCTTCAACAAATACTGCATACCACCATCTGAGCCACAGTCTGCACACACTGCCCAAAGCAGCACACCCCCAGCACTCACCCATCAACAATCTCTGCCTATCAACAATCACACCCACGTCTCACACCTTGCACACAATGACAGCTATTCAACTATGGCAGGCACATCACCCAAACACGTTGCTCCACACTGGGAATCTGGGAAAACGCTCCACTGGCTGGAGTCATACCTAGCACAAAGGAAAATGGTTGTGGTGGTTGAACGTCAATCATCACAACCCCAGGACATCGCTGCAGGAGTTCCTCAGGGCAGTGTCCTAGGCCCAACCATCTTCAGCTGCTTCACCAATGACCTTCCCTCCAACATGAGGTCAGAAATGGGGATGTTCGCTGATGACTGCACACTGTTCAGTGCTATTCACAACTCAAGATAATGAAACAGTCCATGCCCGCATGCAACAAGACCTGGACGACGTTCAGACTTGGGCTGATAAGTGGCAGGTAACATTCGCGCCACAGAAGTGCCAGGCAATGACTATCTCCAACAAGCGAGAGTCCAACCACCTCCCCTTGACATTCAATGGCATTACCATCGCGGAATACCCCACTATCAACATCCTGGTGGTCACCATTAACCATAAACTTAACTGGACCAGCCACATAAATATTGTGGCAACAAGAGCAGGTCAGAGGCTAGGTATTCTGCGGCGAGTGTCTCACCTCCTGACTCCCCAAAGACTTTCCACCATCTACAAGGCACAAGTAAGGAGTGTGATGGAATACTCTCCACTTGCCTGGATGAGTGCAGCTCCAACAACACTCAAGAAGCTCGACACCATCCAGGACAAAGCAGCCCGCTTGATTGGCACCCCATCCACCACCTTAAACATTCACTCCCTCCACCACTGGCGTACCGTGGCTGCAGTGTGTACCATCTACAAGAAGCACTGCAGCAACTCGCCAAAGCTTCTTCGGCAGCACCTCCCAAACCCGCGACCTCTTCCACCTAGAAGGACAAGGGCAGCAGACACATGGGAACACCACCACCTCCAAGTTCCCCTCCAAGTCACACACCATCCTGACTTAGAAGTATATCGCTGATCCTTCATCGTCGCTGGGTCAAAATCCTGGAACTCCCTCCCTAACAGCACTGTGGGAGTACCTTCACCACACGGACTGCAGCGGTTGAAGAAGGCGGCTCACCACCACCTTCTCGAGGGCAATTAGGGATGGGCAATAAATGCCTTGTCAGCGACGCACAGATCCCATAAGCGAATAAAAAAAAACACTCACACGCTTTCCTTTCTCTTGCAGGCCAAGGTGGCTCACAACAGGAGGGAGCAGGAATGCACAGGTGGGGACAAGCCAACATCCAACCACTGTGAGCTGGAGAATCGAGTGCTGCATAATATTGGGCAGCAGGTGGTGGGTGCCGTGGCCACTGGCGACATTGACCCCCTTGGGGACAACAATGGTATGTTCATCCCTACTCCTTCTTCTCAAATCCCACTTCCCCCTCACCCCACAAGCGTTTCGCACCTTCCAGCTAATCATGCTGTATGCATACATTTCTCTCTTCCTGCCCCCTCCCTCACCTTAACCCAGCTCTTGTGCCTTTATGCTTCCAGATAATGAGCAAGCACCTGAGCAGCCTGTCCCTGAGGGCACCGTTGAGTGTGAGGCAGGAGAAGAGGAGGAGGAAGAGCATACTACGTCACTGCATATCTCACCCGCAGGCACCAGCTCAGATACTGGCACTATGCCTTCTTTAGAGGCTAGTATAGTAGAGGGATTTGCACAGGGTGAGGCACCAGGGGCGAGTGGGCTGCAGCAAGGCCAGGGGGTAAAGGTAGCTCGGGGGCCAGCTCCCCAGAGGGTGAGTTCTGCTGAACTGGACTCAGGAGGAGGACCTTGATGCAGAGGCCTTTAGAAGATGGGTGATGGACATGCACACGGAGATGATAGGTGCAATGGCAAGGCTGCCCGAGAGCCTCTCGGCAATGATAAGGAGCGTGGAGGAGTCCACCTCCAACATTACACAAGGCTCTGCACAAACCATGGCGCCCATCATTTCCAGTCTGCCAAGGATGGTAGACTCCCAGAGAGACTGTGGTGACCCAGACCTGATGCCGCGTGTGATGGGCGATCTGGCAGCTTCCATTGCAGCACAGGCGGAAGCAACGCAGCGTCTTAGTGCTGTAATGCAGTCTATGTTTGGTGGCATCTAATCTCAGACTGCTCTCACGCAGTCTCAGCTTGATGCTCTGCAAGCTCTGACAGCTGCCATCGTGGCTGGGTCTACCATCGTCAACCGAGGCTTTCACAGTGTCGCAGCAGGCCAGCAACCTGTGCTCCAACAGATTGCTAGGGATGCTGAGGCGCTGCCCCGGGGGAGTGGCAGTGGGTCAGTGGAGCAGGAATCTGCTGTCCCCTCTCAGGATGACAGCATTCCTGCTCCCACCACTGCCACTCCGCCATTGCCCTTGTCACTGCCTGCCATCCAGCCAGCCCAGACTGTGCCGCCCATGCTGAGGTCGTGCAGTCTACAGCCGGGCCTTCCAGACCCAGAGCTGGTCGAGGGTGTCCTACAAGTCCATCTGAAGCCTCCCGCATGGACACTCAGCAGCCTTCCACCAGCCCTGTTGCAGCCACTGGACCAACACTTCATAGGAGCACTAGAGTAGGCAAAGGCACAGTAACGACAGGCACCAAGGGATTGCACAAGGGTGAATAGTTAATATTTTTGCTGTAAATATATGTTTATTGATTATTTGATAAATTTGATTGTTTTGTGGTGTGTCTCATTTCAGCTTTGCCCTGTGATATGGCCTGCGACAGGGATGGAATGATGGGGATGTGATGAGCAAAGGAGATCTGGGGTTTAATTCATTTGAACCATGGTCTGATGAGGCAGTCATGGACCGCCCTTTCCAGAAGGCTGATTGAGTGGCTACCTCCTTCCTCACTCCTCCTCCTCCTTGTCCTCCTCGTCTTCCTCTTCCTCTTCCTCCACATCCTCATCCTCCTCCTCTCCCTCTTCCTCCATCTGAGGTGGTCCCGCAATCACTGGTGGCAAGGACTGAACCCTCATGATGGCCAAGTTGTGGAGCATGCAGCAGATCACCATGAAATGGGGCATCTGCTCAGCCGAGTACTGGAGGGCTCCTCCTGAGCGCTGAAGGCAGAGGAACCGTTGCTTGAGCACCCCGGTCTGCTTGGTCTGCTCGATGATGTTCCTGGTGGCAGCATGGCTCTCATTATGAGTGCTGGGCAGGAGTGTTGGGGTTGTGAAGGGGAGTCATGAGTCAGGTGGTGAGCGGATAGCCCTTGTCTCCGACCAGCCAGCCGTGGGCTTGATGTGGTGGCTGGAAGAGTGCTGGCACACCAGTCTGGCACAGGATGAAGGCATCATGGCTGCTGTCAGGATAGCGGGCATTGACATTGAGGATTCGCAGTCTGTGGTCACACACCAACTGCACATTAAGTGAGTGGTAGCCTTTGCAGTTACGGAAGATCTCAGGATTGTTATGAGGTGCTCAGAAAGCCATGTGGGTACAGTCAATGGCGCCCTGCACCATGGGGAATCCTGCTATCCTGGCAAAGCCACATGCATGCTCGTCCTGCTTCTCTCTGGTGATGGGGAAGGAAATGTAATCCCATCTACTGTGGAGAGCCTCTGTGACCTCCCGGATGCAGCGATGGATGGTGAACTGCGAGATGTTAGCTATGCCTCCTGTTGCAGACTGGAAGGATCCGCTGATGAAGAAATTGAGGGCAACAGTGACCTTGACTGCCACTGAGAGAGCCGAGGTCACCCTGACCTGAGGCTGGAGGTCTGGCTGCAGGAGGTGGCAGAGTTCTTGGTGAAGTGGAGCCTTCTAATACACTGCTCCTCGCTTAATTGGAGGTAGGAGAAGAGCTCTCGGAGGGTAAGGCCTTCTGTTGAGAGCCCTGATGGGCCTCCTCCTCCCTCTGGCCACATGTTCCAGTCTTTCTCGCTGCCTCTGCACCCTCCGCCGTAGATCCTGGAGAGCAAGGTTGACTGCCAGTACAGCCCCCATTAATGTAACCAAGTGCAGCAGTTTGAATTTTTAAAGAATAAATGTAATTACTTTTTAGTTTCCACAACACTCCTGATACTAAATAACCTTAAAATGACAGAATGACACTGTTGCACTATGTGAAACTGACAAGAAAGCACTGAAACTCCACTAACCTACAGCTTCGACTCATTACTGATGATCCCTTTAAATAACATCCCTGGAGCCAGCTTCCTGTTGCTTTACACCAGCTCTCCCTGTCGCTGTTTCCTCCAGGCGCTAAGGTAGGTGGCGACAATCAATTTTGCAGATCAGGCAGCCAGTGAGCATTGCACACTCACTGACGTCATGATCCACTTGGTGTTGAGGCTCCCAGCGATAACTGTTAGCGGCAGTGCTGCGGGGGGGGGGGCAAGATTTGGCGTGCGGCATTGGATTCGCCTCACCCCGACGATACTGATCTAGCGCCCCATTATCACCATCTGCTGCTAACGGCAGATGCTAAGGTACTGAATTTTTCTCCCTACACCTCTGTTTATAAAGCCAAGAATCCTGTTTGCTTTTTTAACAACCATACTGACTTGTCCTGCCATCTTCAAAGATTTTTATACGTGAACCCCCAGTTCTGTCTGTTCCTGCACCCCCTTTGAAATGATACCATTTAATTTCTATTGCCTCTCCTCATTCTTCCTTCCAAATTGTATCACTTCACACTTCTTTTGACGCACTTCAGTTGTGTGTAACATTAGAGTAGACCTTACCACTGGCAATATCAAAGAAAGAAAGAGTAACACAGCTTTCTGGAAACATCCAAACTGTATCTTGGAATGCTGAAATGTATAATTTACACCCTCTGGTGCTTTGTGAAAGCTCTGCCTATTTTCTGTCCTGTCAGATTTTGCTATCATATTTTGAATGGGTTCAGGAAGTGCCTGCTAACTTGTGGCCAGATGAATGCACATGAGGCCAACACGACCTGGAAAATTAATAGAGTTCTACGGATCGATTTAAACTCTGCCCACCCAGTGGAAACTGGGAGGGCGGGCAGGCAGTTAAAATGGGCGCTTACCTGCTGCGATCTCACTGCCTTCCCGCGGGTGGCAAGTTTAACTCACTCTTTCGAGCAGCCGAGTGGAACAGCTGCCGGAAGGCAGCTTTAAACATGCAGATCGGGGACCCGACTGCATTTTTAACCCGAGGCCTACGCGGGCAAACCTTCCTGGGTTTGGAAAGAAGACTGATAGCATGTAGATAAGGCCCAGGAGTTGGGGGGTAATTTGAACCTAACTCACCAGTTGGGAATCCCACGGGATGGGGGTGGAACGCCGGTTTTATACCCTGCCCGACATTATTCTCCGCTGACTTCAGTGGTGGGTAAAATCGGACGGGGTGCAAAATGTGCATTACACCCGACCCCGCCAGTTTCCCGCCAGGCGAATTAGTCTAAAATTGCCCAAGTCTCCCTCCTCGCTCTGCGGAGGGCCGGGGGATTTCCTGTCTGCCTCGGCCCCGCCTCCACCACTCTCGCTGAGAGGTTAAATCGGGGTGACAAGAAACTTCTGTGCAGAAGTAACCCATCTGACCCATCCTGCCCATGCTGGTGCCAGGTCCCCCACTAGATCGCTCTACTCTAATCCTACTCCCTTTCTATTTTCCCCCCATACTCTTTAACATTTTTCTTTTTATAATTCTCCTTAAGCACTGTAATTGACTTGACTTCAATAGCCCCCTGTGGTAAAATAGTCCATATTCTAATAACCATTCGCTTGAAAAAGTCCTGACCAAAAATGGTGCACAACATTCCCAGTCTGCACACAAGCAAAGGTCCCCCGAATGTTTTTACATCCACACATGGCAGTCTTGACTTTCCACCTGCATTGCTAGCAATTAATGAGCTACAATTAGAAAACCTTGGCCCGACTCTTTAAATTATACCCCACTAGCTAACGCAATGACTCATTGGTTGCCTGGTGTGGTACTGAGCTATATGGACGAGGAATGTCCCGATCTGTCTTGACCAGGGCACTGACAGGGTGCAGCAGTTGGCCTCAGCTCTCCTGGGCTAAGAAGGGGTAAAGTCAGCTAGACTTCGCACTCCTGATCACTATCCACTGATCTTTGCTGCAAAGTGCACATTTGGCCATCGGATATGCCATTTTTGGAATTGCGTGCCATTCAATAAGGTCATGGCTGATTTTCGACTGCAACTCTACTTTCCCGCCTGATCCCCATATCCCTTGAATCCCCTAGAGTCCAAAAATCTATCAATCTTAGTCTTGAATATACTCAACAACTGAGCATTCACTGCCCTCTTGGGTAGAGAATTCCAAAGATTCACAACCCTCTGAGTGAAGGCATTTCTTCTCATCTCAGTCCTAAATGGCTGATTCCTTATCCTGAGACTATGCCCCATAGTTCTAGACTCTCTAGCCAGGGGAAACAACCTCTCAGCATCCTGTCAAGCCCTCTCATTTTTCTAAACTCCAGAGAGTATAGGCCCAATCTATTCAATCATAGGACAACCGTATCATCCCAGGAATCAGTCTGGTGAACCTTTATTGCACCCCCACTAAGGCAAGTATATTCTTCCTCAGTTATGGAGGTCGAAACTGAACACGATACTAAAGGTGTGGTCTCACCAAAGCCGTATACAATTGCAGCAAGATTTCCTTTACTTTTGTACTTCAACCCCCTTGCAATAAAGGCCAACATACCATTTGCCTTCCTAATTGCTTGCTGTAACTGCGTGTTAACTTTCTGTGTTTCCTGTACAAGGACACCCAAATCCCTCTGAACACCAACATTTAATAGTTTCTCACCATTTAAAAAATATTCTGTTTTCCTATTCTTCCCACCAAAGTGAATAACCTCACATTTCCCCACATTATACTCCATCTGCCACCTTCTTGCCCATTGACTTGGAGGGGAACCTGGAGGTGATGGTAATCCTATGCATCTACTGCCCTTGTCCTTCTAGGAAATTCAAGGGATATGGGGATCCCGCAGGAAAGTGGAGTTGAGGTCGAAGATCAGCCATGACATTGAATGGCGAAGCAGGCTCAAAGGGCCGTATGGCCTACTCCTGTTTCTGTGGTGGAGGTCGCGGGTTTGGGAGGTGCTGTCGATGAGGCTCCATGGTAATGCCCTCATGTAGAAGTACCTGCCGACTAACTAGATTCATACATGAGGAATAGCCAATTGAGCAAGGTAACTGAGTGTGGTTGATTCCCGTGGAACCATATTCCAACATGAATGAGTGTCTGCCGGAGGGGAGAACATTGGACACTCTATTACTCACTCCAAGAATTCTGAATATTATTGGGGTGAAACCTTGCTGTGGAATATTAATATTAACATGCCATGTGAAATTCTTTTCCAGGAACATAAGAACAAGAGGAGGCCATTGAACCCCTTGAGCCTGCTCAGCAATTTAATGAGATCATGGCTGATCTGTTTCTTAACTCCATCTACCCACCTTGGTTCCGTAACCCTTAATACCTTCGCCTAACAAAAATCTTAGTTTTGACATTTTCAGTTGACCCTCAGCTTTTTGGGGGAGAAAGTTCCAGATTTCCACTGCCCTTTGTGTGAAGAAGTGCTTCCTGACATCACCCCTAAACAGCCTAGCTCTAATTTTAAGGTTATGCCCTAATGCTGGGACAGGACGACTGGGAACTTGGCTGTGGGCAAGGTGGTGAGGCGACTGGTTCTGAAGAAATCAATGGACTCCCCCCACCAGAAGGAATAGTTTCTCTCTATCTACCTGATCAACTCCTTTAATCATCTTAAACTCTTCAATTAGATCAGCCCTCAATCTACTATGCTCAAGAGAATACAAGCTTAGTGTATTTAACCCTTTTAGCCCCGGTATTCCGTTGAATCTGCGCTGCACCCCCTCCAAAGGCCAATATATCCTTCCTGAGGTGCGGTGCCCAGAACTGCAAAATTAAGGCTCATGGGATTGGGGGCAAAGTATTAACGTGGATAGAGAACTGGCTGGCGGATAGAAAACAGAGAGTTGGAATAAACGGCTCGTTTTCGGAGTGGCAGGCAGTGACCAGCGGGGTGCCGCAAGGATCTGTCCTGGGACCCCAGCTGTTCACAATATATATAAATGATCTGGATCAGGGAATTGGATGCAATATTTCCAAATTCGCTGACGACACTAAACTAGGAGGAGGGGTGGGCTCTGATGAGGATGTCAGGAGGCTACAGTGTGATTTGGACAGGTTGGGGGAATGGGCGGATACGTGGCAGATGCACTATAATGTGGATAAATGCGAGGTTATCCACTTTGGGGGTAAAAACAGGAGGGTAGATTATTATCTAAATGGCAATAGATTGGGAGATGGGGAAGTGCAGAGGGACCTGGGTGTTCTTGTGCACCAGTCACTGAAGGAGAGCATGCAGGTGCAACAGGCGATTAAGAAGGCAAATGGTATGTTGGCCTTCATATCAAGGGGGTTCGAGTATAGGAATAGGGATACCTTACTACAGCTGTACAAGGTGCTGGTGAGACCGCATCTGGAGTATTGTGTACAGTTTTGGTCGCCCCATCTGCGGAAGGATGTTCTTGCCATGGAAAGAGTGCAACGGCGATTCACCAGGCTGATACCTGGAATGGCGGGAATGACCTACGAAGAGAGATTAAATAGTTTGGGCTTGTACTCACTGGAGTTTAGAAGATTGAGAGGGGATCTCATCGAAACATATAAAATTATGGCAGGCCTGGACAGGCTGAATTCAGAGAGAATGTTTCCAATGGCCGGGGAGCACAGAACCAGGGGCCACAGTCTAAAAATAGCGGGCAAATCATTTAAAACAGAGATGAGGAAGAATTTCTTCACTCAAAGAGTGGTGAGCCTGTGGAATTCCCTGCCACAGAGGGCTGTGAAGGCTAATTCAATAAATATTTTCAAGAGAGAATTGGATATATTTCTGAAGGCTAAGGGGATTAAGGGTTACGGAGAAAAGGCGGGGACGGGGTACTGAACTGGTAAGATCAGCTATGATCTCAGACGAAGATCAGCCATGATCTCATTGAATGGCGGAGCAGGCTCGAAGGGCCGAATGGCCTACTCCTGTTCCTATCTCTATGTATCTATGTAACTGCACGTACAGGAAACTCTTTTTTATCCGGCAATGACGGTACTGGCGTGGTGCCGGTTTATCAAAAAGTCCAGATTACAGAGAGGTATAGTAAAAGGTACGAGAGCCCCGTACACGGCCACAGATCCAGGCGTCCCTGTGCATAGCAACAGGTGCAGGAACCCCGGCCACAGACCAAGCGTCCCTGTTGCACAGCAACAGGTGCAGGAACCCCGGTTACACGGCCACAGATCCAGGAACGGCCACTAATATGAAGTAAAACTTACCTGAACCTACTCCTGCATTTTGCCGGTTAACAGAGATTTCCAGTATTTAGATGCCGGTAAATCGAGAGTTTCCTGTATTACACTAAATGGATTCTAATCAGAGCTTTACATAAATGTAGCAAAACTTCCAGCCCTTTGTATTCTTTGCTACTTTAAGAGAACCATTAAGCCTTTAATTTTAGATGGGCTAAAACCTTCATTAAAATAGCAGACCAACGAATTCCATGTTGAAATTTTAATGTATTCACAGTCTAACATCGCAAACAATAATTTATAGTTTGATGTCTTTTTATTGCTCTCACAATGTTATTTTTTTTAAATTTCGTTTTACTTCATTTTATGTATTGATGTAAGCTAAGACTGCATTCTGTCACGCTGTAACTATATAATAATGTGGTGGGGGGGAAGGGTTTAGGACTTCAATCAGGCTCCTGATTATCTCATTTCCATGTTATCCAACCTCAGGCATGAATAATTTTAGCCATCAATAAATTACATTGATTTCATCAGAACCAGTCTCCTTGCCCACGGCCAAGTTCCCAGTGGTCCCGTCCTAGCATTAGGGCATGACCTTGAAATTAGAGCTCGGCCTGTAATATATGTGGGTAGAACAAATGAAGGACAGAGACAGGATGAGTTGCTAGTCCATGTGCTTGCTTTACTAGGCCAGAGCGAACTGAGCATGCTCATACTAAACCACGTGACAAACCATGTGATAATACACCACACTGCTTTCCCCTTAAAAAAAAAGTACATATTCCCCTCTCGAATACAACAAAACTATGGTCCCACCTTTCCCAGCATTATATGTACCACATAACAAAAACTCCAGGCTTTTTTTCTTTTAAATCAACTACAAATCCAATTTAATAACAGGTTTGCGGAGCCTTCCTGATCTGTACAGAAGGTTTTGGTGTTGAACCAATTTTCAGGCTGTTTTGTTCTGGTTCTGAACTCAAAGAAGTAGGTACCACCACCCTCAGTTTCCCCACTTGATACAACCTTGCTCACAAGACAATTCAGTACAACGGTTATGAAATGGTTTCAATTCTGTGTCCATACACTGATCAGTCTATCCATTCAAGGTGTTTTCATACACTCTATTCAGTACTGAGTCCTTTTGCATCTCATTTGCAATCTCAGTTGCATTCACGGGAAGGAAAGTCTTTGTCAACTGCACCTCGCATGAAAATCTCACCTTTACTCCCAACACGAGTCCTCATGTGGCAATCTGCACAAGGCATCTGCGATTGCGTTTTGCTTTGAAGTGCGATATTCAATCATGTGGTCATATTGTGATAACAACACTGTCCAACGTTGCATTTTTGATGCAGCCATTGCATGGATGGCAGATGTGGGCCCCAATATTGCAAGGAGCGGTTTGTGATCGGTTATCAGGGTAAACTTTCTGCTGATCAGGAACTGTTGAAATTTCCTGATTCCAAACACTATGGCGAGTGCTTCCTTTTCAATTTGCGTGCAGTTTATTTCACTCTTTGTGAGGGTTCACGATGTGAATGCGGTTGGTTTCTCTTGGCCATCATCCATTACGTGGCTTATGACAGCTCCCACACCATAGCTAGAAGCATCACACGCTAACTTAAGCTCACGCTCTGTGTCGTGGTGTGCAAGTACAGCATCGCTAGAGAGCGTCGTAAGCTTCCTGTTGCGCTTTTGTCCACTTCCACTGGACATCTTTCTTGAGGAGCTCGTGCAATGGAGCCAACAAGGTCGCTAACTCAGGTAAGAAACGTGCGTAGTACTGGACCATTCCAAGGAAAGATCTTAACTCAGACACAATCTGCAGCTTTGGAGCATTGATGACAGCATCAACCTTTTCCTTAACTGGTTGCAAGCCATTTGCATCAATTTTCAGACCAAGGTAAACAACCTCAGGCTGCACAAAAGCACATTTGTTCCTTTTCAATTGGACATTGTGGGAATTCAACCTTTGAAGCACTAAATCTAACACTTCTAGATTTTCTTCCTCGCTGCTTGTTGCGATAAGCACATTGTCTTGATTGCATAAGCAATTTGGAATTCCTCGCAAAATCTTATCCATCGTAGCCTGGAAGATTTTGGGGGAGGACTGTACACCATATGGCAGCTTGGTGTATGAGTACAGTCCCTTGTGTGTGTTGATGGTGAGATACTGTTGACTCTCTTTGTCAACATTCAGCTGAGCTTAAGTGTGCGACAGGTCAAGCTTAGAGAAAACCTTTGACCCAGAGAGGGCTACATACAAATCTTGCGATGTAGGTATCTGGTATTGCTTATCGTCAACTGCTTGGTCGATAGTAACTTTCTAGTCACCGCATAAGTGTACAGTTTTGTCTGCTTTAGGCACTACCACAATCTGGGTAGCCCATTCACTTTTGTCAGTTTTTACTAGCATTCCATTCTCTCTCAGTTTCTCTAGCTCTTCCTCCACCTGACTTTTCAATGCATAGGGGACCGGCCTTGCCTTACAGTAGACAGGCTTCGCGTTGGACTTGACGTAGATATGCGCGTCATACCCAGTGATGCGCTCATAACTGTCTGTGAACATGCTTTCGTACTTGTTCAGCATTGTGTCAAGTCGCTTCTTTGAAGCATCTACACTGAAGATGTTTTTCCAGTCTAGTTTTAACTTTCTCAACCAGTCTTTGCCCATGAGGGTTGACCTGTTGTTGTAGCTTGCTACAATAATAGGCAGCTTTACTGACCAGCCATTGTGCTGAACTGTACATTCCATTTGTCCACATGTGTCTAGGATTTCTTCGGAGTAGGTTTTTAACTCTACGGTACGCTTTGTAAGTGGTATTTGATTAAACTTACTCATGATAGAGCAGTCCACCGCTGTGTCGATACACATATCAATATATTGGTCATTGATCAAAAGTTTTGTAAGGAAGTCTTTCTCACGACTGCTAGCCTTGCTGCTAGTGGCATAGTTACTCTAGATGTCTAGTTCTTCAACATCAGGTGTGTTCACTTCAATATTGTGAATTCCGTCCTTTAGTTGTTGCTGCTTTGCATTGCCAGTAGAATGGTTCTTCCTGCTTTAGATCTAGCTCTGCAAGCTGTTGAAATATGGCCTTGCTTCTTGCAAGTGAAAACACTTCACTGTGGCAGGACTGTGGTGAGTGATTTCCATTGCAGTGATAACAATTCACTGAACTCCTCTCACCGACATGCTTTTGACTTGGTCTCAGAGCTTTAGGTTCAGCAGTGCCTTTGTGACTGTAGACCTCAGTTGCACTAGTCACTTGAGTTGGACGGAGCTCCCTAGCATTCTTAGATGCCATCTCCATAGATAGGGCAATTTTGCATGCTATGACAAATGTTAGGGGACTGTGTGTGCTCATCCACCAGTCCACACACAAACTTATCTTGCAGCACACGATCCAAAAATGTGTCGAAGTTACAATGCAAAGACAGGTTTTTAAGAGCTACAAGTGCTCACTGATGGTTTCACTTTGTTTTTGGTTTCTGGTACCAAACTTATAGCTCTCTGCTATTTCTAACGGCTTTGGGTTGGAATGGTTCTCGAGTTTCTCGACAATGTCTTCAAATGACGCATTCTTCACTTTCCCTGGCACGAGTAGGTTTGTCAATGTTCCGTAGACATCTGGCCCGATCTCCGTTAGAAAAATTGCTTTCTTCTGTTCACGAATTACTTTATTTTGAATTTGAACATTCTCATCTGCACCTTCGGTCTCAATAATGTTATTGGCCTTAAAAAACATCTCCATCCGCTCAATGTAAGAAATGAATGGTTCGCGAGCTCGGTCACACAGGCCGAGGCTTCCGATGAATCCTGTAGGTGTGCCCATGATTGTCCTGATTCCGTCGAACAGTGACTCAGCACGCTACCTGTGTAGCTGTGAGAATCAACGCCGCTGTTGCTGTGTATATGTACACAAGAAGGCGAAGCACAGACAATTCTGCATCAGCATTAATAGTAAAACATCGTAAAAAGTCAGTCTAAGTGTCACAAGTTCACCTTAAACTTTTCCACTCGAAGGTTGAACACTGTGCCCTTGCATGATCCCTAAAAATGTCTTTGGGATCCCATCCTCATCGCCAAAAATGTAATATATGTGGCTAGGACAAATGAAGGACAGAGACACGATGGGGTTGATTTTCATTCAGAAGTCGGTAAGGAGGCGGGACTACAACTTTTGGGGTTGTAGTCCCGCCTCCATCGAGATGCGGCCAATCCACGCGATTTTCACTTGATTGACCTTGTTGAGCCCACCCAGCAGGCCAATTAAGGGCCACCCGGCAACAGGTGACGTCACAGACTGAAATTTCATCTGTCAAGAGGTATTGACAGATGAAATATCAGTGTTTCACAGCTGTTTGAAGCTGTCAAACACTGACAGTCTTACTTCTAACCTGAGTCCTTCTATGCAGACTCAGTTAGAAATCTCACCGGCACTGAAAGCTGAAGGCTGTCACTTTTGACAGCTCGCGGCCATTCTGCTTTCTGTGCCGGCTGAATGATGGACTCCCGAAGCCTAGAGGAAGAAAGGCTGTAAAGGTAAGTACAGGTAATTTAAACTTATTTATACACTTTAGACACACCAAACACACTTACCTTTGCACTCATGCACACATCACTCACCTGAACACTGACATCTCAACCCCTCCAAGTCCTTCAACCCGACGGCCCGACTCCTCTAACCTGGCGTGGTTTGGAGCCGTCGGGAATCTCACACGACAACCTTCAAAATAGGGATTAGGCTAAAAACTGCCTGTTAGCTACCTGTTAACAGGCAGTTAATTGGCACTAATCCCCTTCCTGCCTCGGGGAGGCGGGTCCCAGTGCGGGGCGGGTACCTGCCTCCTTTGAAACTTACATGGAGGCGGGTTTTGGGTGGGATGGTGTCAGGACCCCCGAATTTGGGAATTTAACCCCCCCCCCCCCCGCATGCCTCCAATCCCGACTCCACGGCACACTGAAAATCGACCCCCGATGTGTTTCTAGTCCATTTGTTGGCTTTGCTAGGCCAGAGCGAACTGAGCATGCTCATACTAAACCATGTGACAAACCATGTGATAATACATTACAGGCCATTCAGGGGTGATGTCAGGAAGCAATTCTTCACAAAGGGTAGTGGAAATCTGGAACTAAAAAGCTGTTGAGGCTGAGGTGGTTTGAAAATTTCAAAACTGAGCTGGATAGGCTTTTGTTAGGCAAGGGGATTTGACCCTGAGCTGTGCTTACGACCCCCACTTCCTCTCCATCACCAAGACCACCTACTTCTACCTTGGGAACATAGGAACAGGAAGAGGCCATTCAGCCCCTCGAGCCTGTTCCGCCATTCAATGAGATCATGGCTGATCTGTGACCTAACTCCATATATCCGCCTTTGCCCCATATCCCTTAATACCTTTGGTTAACAGAAATCTATCAGTCTCAGATTTAACATTAACAATTGACCCAGCATCGACTGCCATTTGCGAAAGCGAGTTCCAGACTTCTACCACCCTTTGTGTGCAGAAGTGTTTCCTAACCTCACTCCTGAAAGGCCTGGCTCTAATTTTTAGGCTACGTCCCCTCCGTAACATCGCCTGTCTCCACCTCTACCTCAACTCATCTGCTGCTGAAACCCTCATTCATGCCTTTGTTACCTCTAGACTTGACTATTCCAATGCTCCCCTGACCGGCCTCCCACCTTGCACTCTCCGTAAACATGAGCTCATCCAGAACTGTGCTGCCCTTACCCTAACTCGCACCAAGTCCCATTCACCCATCACCTCTGTGCTCGCTGAACTACATTGGTACCTAGAACATGGCCTTGTCATAACCGACACCTTGTTCCGGCAGAGAGACAAGTACAAGACTTCATGGCAGCTCCCTCGCTCCAAGCACTGGCATCTGCTAGACTACGTCAATGTCCGAGCGAGGGACCGCAAGGACGTCCGCATCACCCGCGCCATGACAGGAGCCGACGACTGCTGGACAGACCACCACCTAATCTGTTCTGTCATCTCCATCAATGTAGCCCCAAAACAGCGGCAGCAATAGAAACAATGCCACAGGAAAATCAACGCTGGAGCACTCAAAGACCCCGCTAAGAAAGCCCTATTCAGCCTGCGCCTCACAAACAACCTGACGACTCCCAGTGATGCAGAGACACAGAGTGCCCACAGTGTTTGTTCTGCACTCAAGGCCTCCATAATCAGCACCTGTGAAGAGACGCTCAGTCACTCGACCAGGAAACACCAAGACTGGTTCGACGAGAACGACCAGGAGACCCAGGAACTAATAAGCCGCAAACGCAAGGCATTCCTGATCTGGAAACAGCAACACAACTCGAGAGCAAGAAAGCAACTCTACAGACGCCTGAAGGCTGAGGTCCAACAAGAAACTCGCGACCTAAAGAACAGGTGGTGGGTGGAGAAAGCGCAGGAGATCCAGCAGCTAGCCGATAACCACGATGTGCATGGATTCTTTAGCGCAGTCAAGACCGCCTATGGCCCAAGCACCCAAGGTCCTACCCCACTGCAGGCCAAGAACAGAGAGGTACTCATCAAGACAGGGAGGCAATCAGTGCCCACTGGAAGGAGCACTTCGAAGATCTCCTTAACCGAGACTCTGCCTTCGACGCGAGTGTCCTCAACTCCATCCCGCAGCATGCTACCCACTACCATCTCAGCACAACCCCAGCCGGCATGAGGTTGAAAAGGCCATCCGACAACTGAAGAACAACAAGGCCTCAGGAGCAGATGGAATCCCTGCCGAGGCACTAAAGCATGGCGGAGAAGCACTACTGGCACGAATTGATGAACTCATTTCTCTTATCTGGAAGAAGGAGAGCATGCCAGGGGATCTCAGAGATGCCGTAATTGTGACCATCTTCAAGAAAGGTGACAAGTCCGATTGTGGTAATTACAGAGGAGTTTCCCTGCTGTCTGCCACAGGAAAAGTCATCACAATAATCCTCC